>NC_053137.1:19149879-19509045 GCF_016808335.1 Panicum virgatum | reverse complement strand
ACGGACGCTTCACCTAGGCCCATGCCCTCCGATCCTACTTCAGTCCCGTGCACGCATTTCGCTCCCATCGACTGCGCATCGTTATCATACTTCCCACACTCATTCCGTCCACATCATTTCATCTGCTAATACCATCTCTACACCGGCTAAAAAAAAAATTAAACGCCGTCTCTAGCTAGTCTCTACAATGACGCAGTAAGACTCCACCTCAATCCATCCATCACATGCGTCCAGTTCAAGTGTGAGGCCAGAGTTGAGAGCTCCGCTAGCAAGATGACCACAAACGGCTACGACTGCTGGGCATCCCCAGCCCCTTACCCTCACGGATTTCCTCTCATGACGGACAAGGAGCGTGGGGCACGAGGCGAGGCGAGCCGAGCCGAGCGGCTTCGACGCATATGAGGGCACGGCCTACAAGGTGGTGGGCTGGCTACGAGCGAGGGTGAGGGAATGACATCGAAGGCCGCAGATCCTCGTCAACCTCCCGATGAGGATGGCCACCATCACCACCACCGTACCACGTCCTCCTTTCGGCTTCTGCAGCTCAATGCGGGTGCAGCTGATAAACGTGGTGCACCGGTGATAGCGTGTATAGGGATACGTGGATCCGAACATCTTGTGATATTTTTGTGACACGTTACTCAACTAACCATAAATGGTTCAGTGATAAAAGTTTTTTTTCAAAGAAATATAGTTCTGTAACGTTTTTTTATATTTCATCATGGGAACACAAACTTGGGAAGTGACCATTCCCAGGTTCCTGGGAAAGGACTTTGCCGAGTGCCAAGTAAAAACACTCGGCAAAGTCACCACCTTTGCCAAGTGCCTTTCCTTCTGGCACGTACTCAGCAAAGTCTCCGATAACAGTCGCTTTGCCGGCCTCTTTATTTTATTTTGTCGAGAGTGTTTTGGCACACGGCAAAGCTTTGCCGAGTGCCTGAGAAAAGGCGCTCGAAAGAGCCTGCTTCTCCGTGACAACTATTGCCATGTGGAGTTTGCCGAGTACCGCACTCGGCAAACCCTTTGCCGAGTGCAAAATGTGTTTTGCCGAGTGTTTCGGGCACTCGGCAAAGAGCACAAGTCTGGTAGTGATTGATGAATATTAGAATTCAGGTATCGCAACTGTATGAACTGTTTTATACTCACAAATGATTTTCTCCAAAATGTTATTAGCACTAACATAGTTTGATGTTCTTTTATTGCTAATAAGGTATCTTGTTAGTAAAGTTTTGATTTAACTAACTTTCGTATCACAACATCACACAACGAAGGAGCTGATATATCAGAGTTATAGTAGTTACTCCCTCCGTTCGGAAATGATCTACATATTTTGACTAGAGAAAGTCATTCGAAGTAAAGTTTGACTTATTAATCACTCTTAGAATATAATGTCAATTACGAATAACTCAATGTCATCTCAAAACCTCTTTGAATACATATGTATTGACATAAATTTTATAAACTAATTATACATATAATTTAACTAATTATTAGTCAAAGTTTATAAAATTTGACTTTCTCTAGTCAAAATATGTAGATCATTTCCGAACGGAGGGAGTACCTTTTATTTATTGGTAGCATCCTTTATCATATCATACATTACTTGCATTGAGAGTGGCACCTAAATGTTTCACCCTTAAACATGGGCGTTAGCATGTCGACAACCTTAATAATCATTACAAAGAGCAGCCTATATGCTACAATCATTCCACATAACACTGCAAAGTCCGCCCATTTTGAGTGCCCCATTTCTGTTTCAAATAATATACTGATAACTTGCTCCCCAGTTATTGTTTTATCTCCAACTCCTGGGTTATTTTCAAGCACCAAACCCAAGAACTCATTCTTGTAAAATCCTTGGAGTACATACTTGTGGAAAGAAATGTAGAACATTGGGTATTTCCATACTATTTTTGGCAGTTTACTAGGTAGTTGGAAGAATCCACAGTTGAGCATCATGATACCTTGTATCCCTGCACCTGTGATGATGCCCATAAGAAAATCTGGCACGATAGCAGCTACGATCATCATAAGGCCTTCAACAAGCATTGTGCATGAACAAAGCACAAGCGTAAAGTACATGAAATGGTCTACTCGTCTCTTTAGACCAGACAGATAGTAAGCTATTGCGCCAGGTAATACAGCGATGAGTACGAGATATGGTGTGGCTGACAACCAATTGGAGATCACAAATGCTGAAACACCGTAGTGTCCATTTAGCCTCTCTCTCCTAAATATCTGGGTACCACAAATAAGGCCAAAATGAGAGGAGCACATTCAACACCCTATTTAATGATTTCATAATTCATTGAATTTATGTACTCACTTCATGTAGTCAGATACAAGAAACTTTAAAAAAGGCTATTTACTTCTGCTGTAAAAGATCTAATAATTTTGTGTTATAGAAACTGGATGTTCCATTATATTGTTTTGTTGGATATATAAAAACATATGTCACCTTATATTATCAAAGATTCAAAAATACCAGCTGGAAGATGAGACCCCCAAGATATATTGAAAGAAAAAGAAAAATTGAGTAATTTGTTTGTTGGTTTTGGGATACTTCATTTTTAGTCTTTTCTACTCTGTAAAGATAACTGTTGTGAAAATTAGTCAATGGATAGATTCTATGTAAGTGTTACACATATACCTTGTTCTGCAGGCAAATGAGCAATAACTTCAACAATGCTTATTTTTTATGTGAGTATTGCATGTATATACTTTGAGGCATTTAAATGCATTGAAAACTACGTTGGCAAAGGTTATGTTCCTGTTTCATAATTAATAAAAAATAATCTAGGTAGATATGTGGCAAAAAGGTGATGAATCTACTTTTTGACGTGATTGATAGGTATTCAACAACTTCATATTCATGAGCAGGTCGCTATGTATTTGAAATCTGAAAACCACTATTAATTCTACATATCACTCTTCTTGGTCACTATGGTTGATTTAATTTTAAGAGTAAAATACACCGTCTTAGCTTAAATTTGTCTCGGGGTGTCATCCAGATCCCCAAACTTTTAAAAAACACATTTAAATCCTTAAATTTGCTAATAGTATAACATGAGGCTCAAATCACATTTGCTTAAGATAAAATGAAAGTTATATATTTTTGTCAAATACAAAATATATACATGCAAAATAAATATAACACAATTTACTTGTACAAAATGTTTAACTACAAAAGATCTGTATAAATTTTTTGCAGGAAAATAAAAATCATATGATAAAACTTGTATAAAAACTTAAAAAATAAAAATAATAAATTTTGGAGGAATTTTGGGAAAAAATATTTGGACATAAATTTTGAAACTATAAGAGTTGAGTGCAAATTTTTTAAAAAATTGGGCCCCATGTAAGTGCCAATCAACATAAGTACTTCAGCTTTTTTTAATGAAATAAGTAAGTACTTCAGCTTTATAATGTAAAATGGTAATTTAGACTTTACTTGATATGATTAGTAATTTTGTGGATCTAAATGTGCATCTTGAAAGTTTAGGAACATGGATGACACTACGAGCTAAATTTAAGGACCGACGGTGCATTACTCTAATTTTAAGTATCATATCATGATCAAGCTGATTTAATAGGTTTCTATTTGTTGCATCAACAAAGGACCTTGTTATTATTCTATTTCTCATAATCGAACTTAATCTTGTTATTATTTCCCTGCTATCCTTGTTCAAAATTAGAACTATCTAAAAATAGTAAAAAATAAACTGTAACAGTAATACCTTCATTTCCTCCACAAAGGAAGGGAATCCTCCAATTGCCATCAAGGTTAGAAGTCCACCGGTGAACATTAGCATTGATGATCTAGACTGAAACAATAGGAGTAATAACATCAATAACTTTTACTATTAATTTAGTTTGTATATACTATGTGACACTAGTAGATGAATTAATTAATCAACTTACACGAATAGAATCGTATCCATAGCCAAAATTGCAGTATATGGTACCAAGGCATAAACTAATGGAAATATAGATTCCAAGTCGCAACCAGTAGTATCCAACGTCTCGGTACATGTTCACAAACGATCTTCTAGTGAGTACAAGCACCTTGGTAAGGAAAGTGGCTTGTTTTCTTCTGAGCATCACTCCGCCCTGGGTTAGCAGGCCAAACTATATCATATATATGATTTCTAGCAAATAACATGTTCATTGCAAGTAATACAAATACCAGAAGACATGAGTTCAGATACTAACCATTTCATTTATGTCATGCATTTCCTTTTTGGCATTTTCTGAAGTATTGGAGGATTTGTAGGCATTCACCAAAGTTTCTATTGCTTCATCTGCTGCAGATGGCTTGGATACTGTTCTTGTTGCTTCACTTTCCTATATTAACGGATGCTCACATGAGCTGAAATGATCTATATTTGTATATTAAGTCAGAGATAGTCGTAATAATTAATGACCTACTCCCTCCATTCCAAATTATAATTAGTTTGACTTTTTTACTAAAGTTTGACCACTCATGTTATTTAAAAAATTTATACAAATATGGTCAAATTTAAGTCATTCTTGCAGACCTTTAATTAATAAAGCAAGCCATAATAAAAGAAGTGATATTTTGCACAAATTTTTAAATAAGACGAGTAGTCAAACTTGGGGTCAAAGAAGTCAAACAAATTATAATTTGGGACCGGGGGAGTATATATGTTAACAAATATTTTTTTATTCTTACTTAAACATGTCTTTCTTTTCCTATTCATTTTACATCGGAGCATGATATAGGCAGAAATTATAAACTATGTTAACTGATATTTTTCTTATATACCAATTCAAAGTCTCTGTTGATTGTCCTCAAGAAATGATCTGAAGGATTTCTCATTGGTGGGCAAGGGTAGCCGTTTGACGTGAAGAACTGCAAAAGGAATATATAAACTAAATCATTAGCAAAGAAATTTTAAGGAAAAGACCCACAATTAGCGAACATGGTGGAATGCCAGCATCGAAGGGAGAAGAAAAACCCCCCAATTACCTCAGCGGCGTTGGCGGCCGGGCCAAAGTAGATGGTCTGGCCGGAGGCGAGCAAGCAGAGGCCATGGAAGAGCTCGAACACCTCGCTGCACGGCTGGTGCACGACGGCGACGATGGTCATCCCCTCCCTGGCGGCGAGGCCGGCGATGCGGCTCATCACGTGGTACGAGGCGGCGCTGTCGAGCCCGCTGGTGGGCTCGTCCAGGAAGAGCAGCCGCGGGCGCGTGAGGATCTCGAGGCAGATGCTGAGGCGCTTCCTCTGCCCGCCGCTGATGCCCTTGGTCTGGCGCCCGCCGATGCGCGTGTCCAGTGCGCCGGCGAGCCCCATCTCCTGGATCGTGTCGCCGGCGCGGGCGAGCTTCTCGGCGACCGGCATGGTGTCCGGCAGCTGGATCTGCGCCGAGTAGTAGATTGCCTCGCGCACCGTCAGGGTGGCCATCAACACGTTCTCTTGCGTCACGTACGCCTGGATTATTAGTCATGTGAGTATTAAACATCAATTAATGCACAAGAATATTATTAATTCAAATGTGTGTTTCATTGTTTTTTAGTGTTTCTATTGCGAAATCCAGATCAAAATCTTACCGAGGTTCCGAAGGCGAGTTTCTGTCGCCGGCCGTTGATGAGAATATCTCCTTTACTCCTCAGGTTCGTGTTTAGTCTCCCTGTGAGACAGCAAAGATCAGCTAAATGTTTAAGTTGTTCCTAATGTTGTACTGATTACTGAATGTCAGTGTGTTGACGCCTTTTCTGGTCAACACACGAACGCGCTAGATCGCGCGGTGCAAGGAGGGGCTCCTTGCAGCGCCTCCTACGTGGAGCGGTCAGACCGGTCAGAGGGACCGGTCAGACCGGTTGCCGTGCAGAATGGCGACGATCCGACGCACGCTCACCCGGGAGGGACCCCGTCGGGGCAAGTGCGCGTAGGGTTGCCCTAGGCTCGGCAGACCAGCTAGGGCGTCCTCAAACGCCATGGAGACGAGAGAAAAACAGCATGTCGAGATTGGAAAAGTAGGATAACGAGGAAGAAAAGTAAAGGTAATGAAATAGTAGATTTGTTTTGTATTTTGATCGATTGGATGTCTCAATCGGCCGTGGCCCTTTATATTTATAGGGTGGGTGGACTTGTCCCGCAAGAAATCCTATTACAAGATCTAAATCTATGAAAATCTCTAGTTGTACTCGGACTCTGCTCGGACCGGTCAGACCCACCGGTCAGACCGGTCGGTCTCCTGCCGGGCAGGCTACAGCGCCCTACCGGTCAGACCGCTCGGACAGACCGGTCGATGCCAATTTTGGCTGTCAACATATGCCCCCCTGTTTTTTTGGTAAAGCTTGCTTGTCAAAAAATATTCTTCTGTGCCAAAATTGTCTAAGGACGATGATTAACATCAGATCGGCCATTTTTTGTGCTAAGGGCGATAAATAATTATCGGCCATATCTTGCTTAAGTTGATGTTGAAGCAACTTGTTTCGGCCGCCATACCTTCTTCATGATTGTTGATGTCTTTGGCTCGACCTTTACTTGTTGCTCCATTGTCTCCTTCTTGCGCATACGCTGCAACCTTCTCTTCTGGGTATGAGACAAACCTGAAGGACACCACTTCGTCTGTAAACATTTTGAGTCTTGCTTTGAACCTTTCTAATCCGTTTTGCTGCAATCAATATCCTGTTTGACCAGATCGTTGCTAGAAACAACCGGTATTTGTGGTAAAGCATAATTTGGATACATAAGATGATATTGAATATAATATGATTGCATATAAATCCTACTATAATCCATAGGCAAATAAGAGTATGGAAACCAGCCATACCACGAAGTAACCGGTTCATTGGATGGCGTATCAACTTGTCTTGAATGAGAATCTGATTGCTCCTGATGTTTCGTTGAGGACTTCATATCTTTGACTTTACTTGATCGCCTCTTCTGAGCAGTTCCCTCCTTCTCATATTTGGCCAGGAGTTCTTTGAAACTCGGCCTTGTCTTGTTTTTGGAGGAATTCCCAGACTTACTGGGCGTACCGGTCTGACCGGTTCTAGAACCGGTCAGACCGGTCGACTCGCTATCGGCCCCTTTTTCCTTGTCCTGCCCCCCGAGCGTTGAAGCCTCTGTTGCAACTCGAGGAGTCTTGCTCTGCAGCACCTTTTTCTCATGCCTTTCCTCACCAACCACCACATTTTTCCCTTTAGTCGTTTCGGCTTGATGCGGCCGAATCAATACTTTTGGATTTGACAACTCAAGTGTATGAACGGGAAAAGGATTTTGATCAATTTGCATCGCAGGAACAACCAATCGTCCTTCATTTATAGCCAATTATATTTGTCTACGAAGAACATTACAATCATTAGTGACATGAGAAAAAGTATTGTGTAACTTATAATATGCACGCCGCTTCAATTCCTCCGTTGATGGAATAGTGTGAGAGAACTTAATCTTCCCAAGCTTTGCCAATTCATCAAAAATTCTATCACACTTTGTCACATCAAAAGTGAATTTAATCTCATCTTGCCGATTTTTAGAAATCGGCTTTAAAGAAGTACAAGTGCTGGGCTTATCACTATATGACCATACAAATTCAGTAGCATATACTTCATTACCCTCATCGTCTGAAGATTCTCCTTGTAGCATATGCATACTAAGACGATCGGGTTTAAATTTTGCATCTTTACTTCGGCTTTCTTGAACCAAAGCCCTTTGCAACACTTGATTAATGGTTAGAAACTCATATCCTTCTAATTTTTCTTTAATATGAGATCTCAAACCATTAAGAGCTAATTCGGCAAGATTCTTTTCAGAAATAACCAAACTATAACATCGGTTTTTTGTATCTCTAAATCTTCTAACAAATTCAGCAACAGATTCATCATGTTTTTGCTTAACCGATGTTAAATGACATAGCCTCAATTCATTATCACTTTTGAAAAAATGCTCATGAAATTTACGCTCTAATTGAAACCATGTTTGGTTAGAATTAGAAGCCAATGCCGAAAACCATGAAAAAGCAGTGGCAGATAAAGACAAAGGGAACATTCTAATTTTCAAATGATCAAGACTCCCATAAATTCCCATTTGTGCATTAAACTGACTAACATGCTCCCATGTAGTCCTACTATCCTCCCCAGTGAATTTAATAAATTCAGGCACCTTGAAATTCTGAGGATATGGTATGGAATCAAAACTCTCAGGATATGGTTTTTGACAAACAAGAGTTTTATCCTTAAGTTCTATGCCGAAAGACTCTTTAAACATAACAGCCAAATCTTTCTTATGTTTCTCAAGTATTTGATTAAAATAAGAATTATTTGGCCTCTGAACATTGCCGCTAGAACTATTCGGTATTTGCGGTGCATGATTCGACTGTGTATATGGTGTTTGCTGCGAATAACCATGGTTTGGCATTGCACCATATGAATAGCCCGAGCTTTGGGGAGGCATAGTATACGGATTATAAGTCATAGTGGCGTATGGAAGAACACCATAACCAGTAAACCCATTTGTTCGGCTAAAATCAGTCTGAACAGGAAACATACTAGTAATAGGTTCAGGAGACGACTGATACGCCACCAGAGCACCAGGACCGGTCTGACCGGTCGGGAAACCAGTCTGACCGGTTGGAACCGGTCCACCGAGACCGGTCTGACCGGTTTGTGCAACTGGTCTGACCGTTCTATTCACATTGTACTGCTCTGGAGATTTCTGACCATCATGAAAATTCATCGGCATGCCGTACTGTGGTGCAGGTATCGCCGATGATTCGGGATGCATAGTATTATGATAAAAAGTGCCATCAATATTAGGTCTAGGAGTACCACTATCATCAATCAAAGGTTGCTTGCCTAATAATTTATCAATCATATTTTGAACAATAGCAAGAATCTTTTCTTGACCATTAACCACCAATTGAGTAATTTGCTCTAAAGTAGGCGGTGTCGTAGCACTTACAGTAGCACTTGATTTAGCTTGCTCATCTTCATCCGAAAGAATGACCACCTCCTTGTCCTTAGAGATATCACCCTTCCGATTCTTGGAAAAGTGAGACAAAACCACCGACGCTTTTCTTCAAGTTTTTTTCCTTGCGCCGCTTGTTCTCCTCTTCACACTCCTTTATGAAGGCTCCATAAGCTTGACGATCCTCGGGCGGCAATTCATCAACAGACGGTCTGCTAATGTTATCGGGATCGATCTCACCAGGATTCGACAGCTTCACCATGGTAGTAGATGAAATAGATTAGATCGGTTTTAAATAACCAAGATCTTCTTCCCCAGCGGAGTCGCCAATTTGTGTTGACGCCTTTTCTGGTCAACACACGAATGCGCTAGATCGCGCGGTGCGAGGAGGGGCTCCTTGCAGCGCCTCCTGTGTGGAGCGGTCAGACCGGTCAGAGGGACCGGTCAGACCGGTCGCCGTGCAGAACGGCGACGATCCGACGAACGCTCACCCGGGAGGGACCCCGTCGGGGCAAGCGCGCGTAGGGTTGCCCTAGGCTCGGCAGGCCAGCTAGGGCGTCCTCAAACGCCATGGAGACGAGAGAAGAACAGTAAGTCGAGGTTGGAAAAGTAGGATAACGAGGAAGAAAAGAAGGTAATGAAATAGTAGATTTGTTTTGTATTTTGATCGATTGGATATCTCAATTGGCTGTGGCCCTTTATATTTATAGGGTGAGTGGACTTGTCCCGCAAGAAATCCTATTACAAGATCTAAATCTATGACAATATCTAGTTGTACTCGGACTCTGCTCGAACCGGTCAGACCCACCGGTCAGACCGGTCGGTCTCCTGCCGGGCAGGCTACAGCGTCCTACCGGTTAGACCGCTCGAACAGACCGGTTAGACCGGTCGATGCCAATTTTGGCTGTCAACGCAGTGTGGTTCGAGAATTTTAATCAGACGAGTATTTTCCGCTTGCAAGAAGATAATCTGTTTCAGTATTCAAGTTCAGTTTTCAAAACTTATTAAATTCTGATGTCAAATATGTAATTCATCATATACATCCAAACAACATGTAGAAGCAACGAAACAGGCATATTAAGCAGGATAAATTTTGACATGCAATTGATGTCACAAGAAAAAAGAAATTGAAATATATACCGTGAACATTCCACTTTCTCGAATCAAAAATGAAAAAGAGAAACTAATCTGCACCTAAGGTTTGCAGGGTCGAGCTGATACTCCATGAGAGATAGCATGTCAATGGGGGATGGGCACGCATGTAGCTCTCTGTTTTTTTTCCGGAGTTAGATCGCTGGCTCACAACAAGTCACAACAAAAAGGGCACTGTTTTTTTTGACAATCTCTTGGTCTAAAGAAACTTAGGCCGTCATGCTAAAGGAAACTTATAGCAAGAAAAATGCGGCAAATTATATATGGATGTAAACAAACTATAAATTTTGTAGGCTAATGCTGGCATGGCAGTGATCTTTTTTGGGCTATTTCCTTGTTAATCCAAAGATAAAGGGAAAATTCCCTGGAAGGCCCTGGAACAAATCAGGCTCCCTTCTATGGCCCTGAAGAGTTGAAACTTCCCTCTTTGACCCGATTTTTATGTTGCATCCCTTGTATGGCCTTCCCGTGACCTCTGTGGCTGCTCCGTTAGGCGGCCCGCCAACGCCGTCCTTCCAGCGCGGCCACAGGGCTCTCGGCGCCCAACTGACAGGTGGGGCCCGCCCCTTCCCCAACCTCCCGCCAGGGGAGCCCCGGCCCCGTGCCGCGCGCTGGCCCCGACGAGCTCGCTCCCGCTTGGCTCGCGCGCGCCAGCGCTAGAGGATGGGTCGCCGCCGTCGCCCCGGGCTCCACCGCCGCCACCACCGTCGGGAAGTCGAGGCTCTGCTCCACCGTGGCCGCCGCGGACGCCGAAGGAAGGAGCTCGCGCCGGGTCGAGGAAGACGAGGAGGCGGGACGGCGGCCCGCTCGAGCAAAGCCGAGCAGCCCGGCCCCACCGCGTAGGCCGCCCCGGCGCCGCCGCGAAGGCCCGCCCTGCCCCGGGCCGAGCAGCCCCTCGCAGGCGGCCGCCGTGGAGGGAGGAGCGCCACTGAGGTGAGGCGGCCCCGCCGTGGGAGGAGGGAGAGCAGGGGCGGAGGGCGCCGCCGCGAGATCCACCGGTGAGGCGCCGACGCCGGGGTGCAGGGGCAGTGGCAGTGCTCAAGCTCGAGCCGGTCCTCCGGCGGAGTGCAGAGGGACAAATCCCTCGCGCGTGCCGGAGCGCCGGGGAGGGAGGCCACCCGCGCTGGATCCGAGCGCCGCCATGGCCGCGCAGGCTGGATCCAGGGCCCGCCCCGCGCATCTTCCACCGCCGGCGAGGGAGAGGGAGGGGGAGGGAGGAGGAGCGCCGGCCGTGTGGGGAAGAAGAGGGGAGAGAGATGGGGGAGGGGAGCTGGTGGTACCCGCTCTGCCCCGCCGAGCTGCCGCCGGCAAGACTCCCCTGCGCGCGGCCGCCCGCCACCGTCGCCGGCCCGCGCATCGTCGTGTGCCGGGGCCGCTCGGCCCGCCCGCCGCTGCAGCTCGCGGCGCGCTCGGCCCGCTGCTCGCCACCGCCGTGGCCGCTCCGGCCGCCCGTCGTGGCCCCTCCGCCGGGCGCACACGAGCCAAGCGGGAGCGAGCTCGCCGGGGCTGGCGCGCGGCACGGGGTCCCCTGGCGGGAGGTTGGGGAAGGGGCGGGCCCCACCTGTCAGTTGGGCGCCGAGAGCCCTGTGGCCGCGCTGGAAGGACGGCGTTGGCGGGCCGTCTAACGGAGCAGCCACGGAGGTCACGGGAAGGCCATACAAGAGATGCAACATAAAAATCGGGTCAAAGAGGGAAGTTTCAACTCTTCAGGGCCATAGAAGGGAGCCTGATTTGTTCCAGGGCCTTCCAGGGAATTTTCCCAAAGATAAACATTTCTCCCGTGTGGTCTGGAGAAAAAAATCTTTTGGGGTTATGCTTTCTATTTACCACAATAATATAATGTAATATATTGGTGCTGAAAAGAAATTTGCTACCCTAAAGCAGTGTGCTTAGAGCATCTCCGATCCTGTGGATCCTCGTTCCCCAATTCAACTACCACGCGGGGAGAGTTTGTGTAAAAATTATGCTTTAGCAGATCCCGATTATCTTTCCCTTTTTCGAATAATTATTGGGACAAACCAATAATCCACCCCAACTCTCTCAAGTTAATTGATGCGTTCCCAATATGGTAATTGACTTGCATCGTGATGAGATTATTGGAAAACTGCAAAAGCAACCTCCCAACAATCAATAATCATGAAAGAATTATTGGGGCATCACCACTAGATGGTTATTAGGAAAGATTTATAGGGGAACGGGTGGAGATGCACTTATACAGTGCTACCTCTATTAGAAATTACAAGGGTCATTTCATTTCATTAGCACAAAGTCATTGGCCATTAATTACTGTATTAATACATACATGGAAACAAAATTGGTGTATTAGATTCCTATTCAAAAGCACTAACATATGATTATAATTTTTCTTGCATATATGAAATATTAATTGAACAATTGTTGGTCAAAATCTTATTCTAACAAAACGGAATAGGTTTGGTAAAAAAACGGAGGAAGTACTATTTATGCATGTGTTGTTGTACTGCTCACTTCTATTATCCATCATTCTTGAGTTGATGGTATTGACCTAGTTAGTTGGGAGATGTGGTGTAACCAAGCTAATTGGTTGATCAACAACGACAGGACGGAGTGCAAAGTCCATAACTAATTTATCACATGTATTTTAGTGGAGTGCCCAGCTTTTCCAACAAAAATCATTCTAACAACCACAATTTAATGATATTAACCATCATCTAATAAATGTTGAGCTGAACGTCATTGCATAGATTAATTAAAGGCCCTGTTTAGTTCTCAAAATTTTTCCTACAGTACCCATCACATCGAATCTTTGGACATATGCATGAAGTATTAAATATAGTTGGAAAAAATAACTAATTACACAGTTTAATTGTAAACAACGAGACGAATCTTTTATGTCTAATTAGTCCATGATTGGATATTAATTGCTAAATAACAACAAAAGTGCTACAATTCCAAAACCCCAAATTTTTTCCCCAACTAAACAAGGACTAATTAAACCAATAATAGGTTCAAAGGAATAAATCGTTGTATAAATAGAAATGTCATAGATTCAACTTTGAGACAAAAAGGAATTGAGCAGTGCAAATACATATAGCTAGGCTAAATAGTTAGTGTGTGTCAAGCCACTACGATTACTGTACATGGTGGCCAGTTTTGGGAGCTCCAAAGGATTAGCTTTCTCGATGACTATGATGTAGTGAAGCAGTACCCTAGCTTCAAGTTCAACTCTAATTTTTTAACTTTTTTGTCCAAAAAGGTAAAAGGTTAGCAATTGTCCAATATGAGTAAATATTGTGCTATCTATTTATTTTGGCGCAAGAGCATATGTAAGACACTCTCATGCGAAACTGATATACTTGCGACTCTTTTGATCCGTCTATTATTCTTCACTAATAATATGCGCAGTGGGTCCAGACCAACTATCAACTAGGTTGGACCGGAATTTATTAGCTGCATTCATTGCCAATAAATTGCGACATAATATAGAACTGCTCAAGAAAAAATTGCTACATAGGAGGATATGGATCCACAGATCCCTACCCAATCCTAAATACGCACATGGTGGACAGTCCATAATACACACTAAACAGCGCATGTTTTTCAGATGATTTACCTCTAGGAAGACATGGATCCACGTATCCTTTTTCTAGGTGCAGGAACATATGGACGAAAGGATGGCAGCAGGGCGCCGGGCTTACTCCCTCCATACCCAAAATAATTGACGTTTTGGACAAGATTTGAGTCAAATCTTGAAAATATAAATCATGAATAAACTCTCAAGTTGTTGAGTTTGAAAATGTAAAAATTATATAAATAAATTTGTCTTCAAAAATACTTTTATGAAAGTATACATATATCACTTTTTGATAAATATTTTTAGAGAAATAAGAAGTTAAAGTTGTGTTTTGGAGACCGTATCGCTGTCATAAACGTCAATTGTTTTGAGTATGGAGGGAGTATGTTCCACACCGAACACTACACTTTTTTCCCTTGTAGTTCGCTGAACAGCATGCAAGTACGTCTAGAAAATCATTTAACCCTCAGTCAGTTAGGTGTACACATGTTTGCCATGCATCTTCTTAGACAGGAGAAATGGATGTGGTGACGAAATAGTAGAAAGCGCTTCAAAAACTGTTTGGAAAAAGTAGAAATGGAGATTTTGTGACGACCTTGATTGCCATGGACATTCTGTGGTGGCTCATTTTGCAGTCACGGTAGTGAGACATGCTAACAGCATGCATGGAAGGAACAGTTACGTTGTGAATGATGATCACAACAAAAAGTAGTTTCAAAAGAAATAATCTTTTCCGAATCCAGTTTCAAAAGACAGGTATGGAAGGAGCAGTTACGTGTAAATAAAAATTACCGGCCAAGGTGTCGAGCAGTGTAGTCTTGCCGCAACCAGAGGGGCCCATGATGGCTAGCACCTCGCCGGGGCGCGCGCTGCCGCTGACGCCGTGCAGGATGGTGGCGGTCTTCCCCCTGCCGTCGACCGCCGTCACCCACACGTCCTCCCACGTTATGAACACGCCGCTGCCGCCGCCGCCAAGACGGATGTCCTCCCGCTGGTCGTCGTCGTCCTCGGGATGATCAGCAATAATGCCATCAAACCCAGCATGAGTTCCACCGCGGACACCACCATCCCCGGCAGGTGGTGCCGGCGGCTGTGCCTCCCCCGCAGGGGCGGCGGCACGCCCACGTAAGGCTCCGAGCATGGCACGGAACGGGGGCAGCAAGCGGCTGCCGCTGCCGGCGGCGGACGACGAAGGACACCACAGCGGCCGCGACGGGCTGGGCGTCGGTGCCCACCGTGGCAGCGGCGAGGTCGCCATGTTTCTAATGCTCGATCAAGCTCAACAATATATGTGGCGCTTACGCTTTTGGGGGGATCGGAGGGTTTGATCTAAGCCAAGCTCCACTCGTATATAGCTAGTAGTATAAATAGTGACATTTTTTTGATATATACTCCCTCCGTCTCACAAAACCCGTTCGTTTAGAAAATTTCAGACATGTTACTAGTACTAGAAAATGATCATATTACCCCTAATTAACTGATATTGTGATTGAAGACTGCACTATTTATTTGGTTCCCTAAATTCTTAATAAATGCAAATGCATTGGAACTAGAAAAATAATATCCACTTAAACATTTGATTGGCTCTATGCGCTTCATAATGTAATTTTTTTGGTATTTGATATTGCTTTAATTAGACGTACTTTACTACAATCTAAATAAACAATCTTTGTGGGACAAAATTTGAAGGATAAACGAACAGTTTACGGGACTACAACCAAATCCTTTTTGAGAGTCAAGAGACACGCGTACCCCTTGATGGCGACCGTGGTGGAGAAAGTTTGTTTGAGGTGCCCATACTACCCGGTTATTCTTTGAAGTGAGCCACACGGTGCCTCCCCGATCCATTCCGCATCTGATGAGTGAGATAACGCATCGTTTGCAAATTAAATACATCCAAAGAAAGTTTGATTTGGACAATGGAGTCAAGATAAAGTTTGCTTTGGTTGGGGTTCATTTCGTAGGATATGTTTAGGGGGTGCTTGGATTCCAAAAGCTTAAAATAAACCATGTCACATTGAACGTTCGGTGCCAATTAGAAAGAATAAATATAAGATTAACTATAAACTCACTGCATAAGCCTAGAGCTTATTCACGAGATAAATCTATTAAGACTAATTAATTCATAATTAGCATATATTTACTGTAGCATCAGAGGGGGGTAATCATGCACTAATTACGCTTAATGGATTCATCTCGTGAATTAGTTAGGGGTTATGGAATTAATTTTATAATTTTATCATCACTCTATGTTTAATACTCCTAATTAGCATCCAAACATCTGATACGACGAAGCTTAAAATAAGTCCCAGAGAGGAACCAAACACCCAATTATGGCCAGTTATTGATTTCCTTCCTATCAAGATTCAAGGTCATCAATAATAATGTTTATCTTTTCTTTTGCCTAAAACTACAATATTAATTTGTTTTAGAATATGTTCGTTTACGAAATAATTTCATTATAAATTGTAAGCAAAACCATGGCAGCGGCGAGGTCTCGCCATGCTACTGCTCAAGCTCAACAATATATATGTGGCGCTCGTGCAAACGCTACCCAAGCTTCAATTCTTCTCTTCGCTTCTACCAAGCCAATTCAGAGCCTAGGATAGATCAGAACACTGTCCATCAGCTTCACGCGCGCGCATACATTAATCTTACGTGTTTACGCTTTTGGGGGTGGGGAGGGTCTGCTCTAAGGCTAGCTCCACCGATATAGCAGTAGTGCCATTTTTGTTCCATACTAGTGGAGATGCACGTGCATGTTGTTTTTAAAGTTAAATTATTCAAAAAAGTTGAATTACATCAAACAACTACTAAAAATATTATAAATAAATAATAAAATTTTGTTGCGCCATGTAATTCCATATATGGGAGCTATGTGTGTATCATAAGCAGGGGAATGGATCTGATAAATTCTATAGAATGAAATGCACGGCCGGCCCCAAAACTTGTTAAGGGGTGTCACTTAGGTCCACAAACTCGTAAATTGCACTTCTGGCCCCCTAAACTTGTTAAGTTGTGCGCCGGAGGTCCATACTCCCCCTTTGCTGCCTTTTTGGCCACCGTGGCACTGGCCACGTCGGATCCTTCCCCTGGAAGGGACATCTACATTTGCAAAAAGGCCCCCCGCCATTTTGACCATCCACATTTCCCTTCACGCCCCATCGGCTTCCTCCCGCGGCACGGCGGAGAGGGCGAGGGTTGTCAGAGGGGCGTGCTGGCGGAGGCAATTGGCGGTGAGGGAGGAGGAAGAAGCGAAGGAGAAGGGGGGAGGCCGACCCCCGAATTGCGGGTTACCGCGGGAATCGCGGCGAACCTGCACGATGCCGCCCACGCTACACCGAGAAGGGCAAGTAGTGCCCAACTATGGTGAGTGATTTGGTGCCCAAAGTTGCATAGTAGTACTGGTCGTAGGCTCTAGTATTGTGGATTTTCCTGGTGCTTGAGACAGAAAAGTTGCTCCTTTTGCGGCTAGGGTTTAGTTTTGCTATGGATTTTCATGTTTGGGTTTAGGGCTATGGCAATACCCTGTTGTGATGAGCTTGAATTGATGTTTGGTAGGTGTTGACAGTGATGAGTTCACGGTAGAGGTGCACCATGGTGAATTTTTTGTTAGGCAAGGTTCGATCAGGGCATACGTTGATGAGAGAGTGAACTGGTTTGATCACTGTGATATTGATACTTGGTCTCCACTTTGGTTTGAGGATTTTTTTGAGTAATTACATTATCCAAAATCAGAAGCTATTAAGGTATATTGGTTACTGCCTGGGAATGACTTTTCAGATGGTCTTATAATTATTTTTGAAAACAAAGATACAATGGTGATGGCATCAGTGGTTAACCGGCACAGAAACCTTGTGGTGTATTTTGATCATGATGATAACTTTGTAGGAATAAACTAGGATGATATAGTGAGTAACCCAATAGCCTCATTGCCCAAGGTGTTTAGCCCATCCAAGGTGACTGTGGTTGAGAACAAAATAGGGGAGAAACTACCTGATTTTTACTCCAATTTGAATAACTGTGAAGAGGATGTGGGTGCAGGCATAGCTGAACCTGGAAGAGGCAATGGTGGGGAGGAAAGTGATAGTGACAGTGACTCAGATTTCGTGGATAGTGACTATGAAATAGAAGATGATGATGACGACTTATTTGTTGAGAATGTAGATGAGGATGTGACTGACCTGGGACATGGTAAAGGCAAGGGCAAGAAGGCTGCAGGGAGCAAGTTGAAGAGGAACACAGTGCCTTTTGAGGATAGTAATGGTCTAAATGAGTTGTCTACTAATGAAGATGACCTGCAGCTGCCGGATTCTGATGGAGAAGGTGACCATAGAAGAAACACATGCATCAGGAGATCCAAATGTTAGCCATGTACTGAACACTTCGCTTTGTTTAATGAAACATGATGAAACTGAAGTCTGATTGTGCTAGCTGTATGTATATGGCTGTAGGTGTCAATGCAGCTTGAGGAAGGAAGTCAGCCACTACTATCACAGATGTCCAACACAACGCTTTCTCAAATGGAAGAAGAGGTAAGAAGAATGAAATATTTTGACTTGCACTATGTTCTGCTAAGTAATAAATAGCTATAAAATGAACTGTGTTTTCAATAGTCCCAGGCCAGCGCAAGGAACCTGCAGTCTGAACCCTTGCCAGATTCTGCATTCATCATGTCCAACATTTCATCGACAAGGCCTGTGCCACCTACCACTGCAACCAAGAAAGGAATATCAAGGGCAACTAAGAAGAAGGCCACTGCTCCACCTAAGAAGAAGGCCACTGCTCCACCTAAGAAGAAAACTAAGACTTGATGGTCTTATGCTTTTGTATAGCAGCAACACAAACACAAGTGATGCTTTTGCTCTTTTGTATAGCAGCCACAGAAATGGAATTTCTGTGCATGGCTGTTAGATACTATGAGATAGTTCATGGAAGATAGATGAACATTAGAATGTATTTTGGCCAGCTTCATGCTACGCACTAAAACAATGCAACTGTGGATGTCGGCATACATAACAACCAAGGGTTTGCATACATAGATACAGACTGTGAACTCTCACTTGGTAATCTGAACTAACAGACTGAGCATAGACACAAACAGGATACAAACACAAATCAAGCACAATGCCTTGACCAAATTGACTAACTCTTTTCCAATTCCTACACATCCAGGGTGTTCCTTCACCCATACATTGCTATTGAATCCATCTGCATCCTCCCATGCTGCTCCAGCATCCTTGATTTGCTCCATGCATCGTAGATTCACTCCATACATCCTTGATTCATCACCATGCCTGTTCTTGTGTTTACTGGCCAGGAGATCGATGTATGCATCTTCCCAGTGAAAAAATGGGCACCCACTCCCATCTCGCTGCAAAAGAAGACCACATCACACCTGGCTTTTGACAGGTACAAAATCACCAAGAATCCAACCAAATCCCAAGTCAATCCCAACCCTAACTTACCTTGTGATTGGGGCAACAGTAGAAAACCTTCCCCTTGCTCCATGGCTACTGCAATGTGCGGCGCACTACCCTCCTCCACCCGCAATCCGTGCAGATGATCAGCAGCACACCTCCTCAACTCCTCGCATTTGAGGCCGAAGCATGAGATTCGCCAGTGTGGCAGCCCCGCCCAAATTAATCCGGCTTAAGTGCGCTAACAATCATCAACACGACAATTAGGGTTAACACGCACTTAAAATGGAGTAATCCGGCAGTGCTGTCGGGTAAAATCCCGATTAAACCACTTGAACAGGATCGATAAAGCAGTTCAGAGAATACAACATTCCACAAATTTTACAGCATAGAGTATGAAACTGAATTATTAATACAAACCAAGTTTGAATTGACAAAAGTACAACAGAGATTAAGTGCGGTGGAGAAATGAACGATATTCTACCAACGAATCAAGACGTCATGATGAAGTCCGTACATGACGTCAGCCACACCCTCAGATATACCACCTGAAAAACGAAGCCACAAGCAAGGCTGAGTATTCTAATACTCAGCAAGGCTTACCCGACTGAGGGTATACTTAGCCCTTTATCTAGACATGCAAGGCTTTTGGCTGGAGGGGTTTGTTTTGCCGAAAAGCAGTAAAGAGTGGATCCTTAATTATAGGTTTTAGTTTTCAGGTTCTAGTTCAAATAACCATTCTAGGTGAGCATCTATCCAATAGCATCCATGGTGAAAACAATTATCTTTTACCATCCAATCAACCATATTCATCATTCTCATCTTTCACTTCTTACTCTATGTGGCAAAAGGGTTAAGCAGTCCCAAACCGTGAGAAGTGGACGATTCGAATCGAATTTGTTAACATGGCCAGGCAGACCTAAACACACGTATGGGAACCAAGTCACCCACACGACTTTTCCCCTTTCTTTCCGGGTTGTGGATCAGGGTCACCGTCCTCGACTACAGAGTACGACGACTCTGCACCCGCATGTGCGCGCATGAGAAACGACGTTCAAAGAAGGTGAGGGAGAAGTCCACTCGCCGGTCCAATCAGGTACTTAAGCTTACCGATTACCATATTTCTCGGCATGTGGTTAGTACTTTCAAAAGCTTAACCACCACTACCACACACTGCGGCCTTATCCATTTTCACTAAACAGACGGGGTATCACAAGTACCACAACCCCGCCCGTGAGCCTTATAGTTGCAGTATGTAGTAGACATTCAACTCCTATAGTTCTCGCGAGTGACAGGAAATCACTCGACTTCTACCGAACCATTAGCCTAGCCAACTAGCGACCTACACATACTAGTGTTCAAGCATAGGTACCTAAGATAATGCAACTAAGGTTCCAAACAACTCCTGTAAACTTAAATGCGCAAGTAGATATAAACAATAATAAGTTGCATAAATTTAAAAATAGTAGGACATGCTCCGGGGCTTGCCTGAAATTAACACTAGGTCAGTGTTAGTTAGAGAATAACTGCTCGGCGAACATCTTCCTTTGGTCATGCACATCGGAATCCATCCGTCCATCTTCTAGACATGTCCACCATTCATCGTCTTCCGGCTCGTCTCCGATATCACGTCATTCACGCGGTTCTTCTATCGTACCTAAATGAAATGCGACAATGCATCTGTATGAATGCACAGTTTCAAGTTGCTCAACAATGTAGAAGTTATTATTTTTCCTTCACGATAAAGTTGTAGTCCACCTAAGTGAGTTTGGACATGATACTTCTAAATTAATATTTCCTGGGTAGTCGTTTATAGAATAGTATCTAACATTTCTAACTACACAAGGCATCATGATCAACGGCACAAAAGAAGCTCACTAACTTCATAAACAAGTGGTAGTTGTTTCCGAAAGCAAGTAAATCATGGTTTGCTAAATAAATAACAACTCAGCACATATACAGTAGTAGATTCAGCAAAAATTGCATTAAATAGAAGGTAAACAGAGTAATCTATCCTGTAAAAAATCAAGCTATTTCATGCAGCCACTTACTCGGAACAATAAAGATATTCAGACTACACCTAGAGAAATATTAAATTCTACAGAACAAACCACAATACTTATGAAGCTCAAAATTTTTCAGAACAAACTTCATATGATTCTTGACACCTCATAAATTTTTCAGAATGTATTCTGCAGAGAATTAATTCTGAGGAATTAAACAAAACAGACATCAATCTAAAAAGATTCATTTTAACTTCTGTTCTAGTCATGAACTGGTGCTCAAACTTCATGGAAAAGCTAAACTATTCAAAAATAACATTCATAAATATTTTCATGATTTATTATGAACAGAAACTATTTACCATAATTAAAGTCTACTAAACAAGCATTAAATAAAATAAATAGCTACACAAACCTAAAAATTATGAAACTTGTACAGTGGTGTTAATTTAGTATTGTAAGTACACAAAAAAAGTTTCATACATATATCTAAATCAGAACATCCATAAATAAAAGAATATATTATTCTACTAGATCTAGCTAAGACTAGGGTTTCATCTAGTTATAGGTGTTAACTGGTGCTAAAAATTTTACACAACACTAATCATGGCATGGGTTATCCACCAGCCAAAAATCACCCATATATCATAAGTATAACTCCTAGAATAATTATAGCCTATGAAATCTAATATTTTCCTAGATTAAAATAGAAGCATAATATGAACATGTGACTGTAACAAAAGTTGTAGTTTTTGATCTAAGGATTCCAAAAAATTTTAGTTTGCATTTTTCTGATTTTTCTAAGATTTTATATGGAATTTACAAGTTTGCTGTTTTTGAAAACAAAAGAAAAAGGAAACAAACTTTTGCATCTAGGCCCCTGGATTTCTATTTCTTCTCACGGGAGGCCCTTGGCGGAGGGAACAGAACAGGGGAGGGTCTACGGCGCCGTTTTCCGGCGAGGAGAGGCACCGGAGGTGGGGGCTAGGTTGGGGAAAAGGAGGAGGGAGTCGAGGCGCACCTCTAGGAGGTCTCGGGTCGCGAGAAGATGGCCCGAGGCGGCCTGTCCGCGGTGAGGGGCGGCCGGCGGCGGACTGTGCAGGCGGAGGCGGCGCTCCGGCGAGGGAACAGGGGCGCAGAGGGGTCAGCGAGCACCGTTGGAGGGCGTGGAAGCTGTTGGGCGGGTCGGTTCTTGAGGATGGAGGCCGGAGGAGTGAGCTCCACGGGAGCAGGGCGACGGCGGCCATGGGTGCCGCGGCGGCAGCTCACCGGTAGCTTGGGGCGGCGGTGAGCGGGCTCAGGAGCTTCTCTGGGGCGAGAGGGTTCCGTTCCCGGGGTCAATTGGAGCCGGGGAAGGGCGGAGGTGGGAGCTCGACGGCGTAGGGACGACCGGCAGTGACGCGCGAGCAGAGCTCGATTCGGGGAGGGGACGAGGGGGAAGAGGAGAAGAGCGATTTGGCTCGTGACTGGATGAGGACGGCTTGAACGGCGACGGTGGTTGAACGGCGCGGAGACGCGTGTAGCACTGACGTCGAGAACGGCGACGGCGTCCACGGCGTGTCGAGCAGAAGGACGACGGGGGCGCGTGGCGAACGTGGAAGGTGCCAGGGATGCCGGTATGGGGGCAAAACCGGGGACGGGGAAGGCGGTTTCGGCCGGGGGCGCGACGCGTCGGCGGCCGGTGGCCGCGCCGGCGGCGAACGGCGTCTTCACGGTGAGGAACAGAGAGGAAGATGGAGTGAGGGCAAATTCGTAAATAGAGCGAAGTTCAAAACTCCAGTTTGTAATTTCAGTTTTTGTCCTTCTACATGGCCTCAAATGAAAAACTTTTGAATACCAAAGTTGTTCAAAATTTCGAGATCTACAACTTTCGTTTCAGGCAAAAGTTCATTTGAATTTTTCTCCTTTTACATAGCCTCAAATGAAAAACTTTTGAATACCAAAGTTGTTCAAAATTTCGAGATCTACAACTTTTGTTTCAGGCAAAAGTTCATTTAAGGCTTCGTTGGAAAGATAAAATTTGAAACTTGAGTACATTTGAAAACATCGTATACGCTTCGGAAATCACATTTTTCTCCCATTTTTGTGTAGCAACTCGAAAAACTTTGAACACGAAAGTTGTTCGTATTTTGAAAACCTACAACTTTGGTTTTGGACAAAAATTCATTTGAGCTATATTTTAGAAATTATTTTCAAAGCAGATTAGTTTGAAATTTGACAAATAATTTAAATCTTTGAACACTACGGTTCAAAGGACCTGTCATTTTATGTTCAAACTTTTATTTTCTCTCTTTGACTTCAACAAGACTTTGATTTAACATGATTTTAGAGAGGCGCCTATTCGCTTTCATATGTAGACTTACATTAGTTTAAAAATTATTTACGGTTTCTGACCTATGCATCTATACACATACACATGCATGCACACATAAATGTATTCGATTCCATTTTCTTGGTTGATTATGCATGATATCATATTTCATATTTCTTACTTAGCATTTTAAAACTCTGGGATGTCACAACCAGCCATAGCAGGCGCAATGGGGAAGAACAGGGAGAGGGCGACGGGAACGATTTGGGGGCAGAACGGGGGGGGGGGGGGGGGGAGAGAGAGAAGGGAAATGTGGATGGTCAAAATGGCGGGGGCCTTTTTTCAAATGTAGATGTCCCTTCCAGGGGAAGGATCTGACGTGGTCAGTGCCACGGTGTCCAAAAAGGCAGCAAGGGGGGGTATGGACCTCCGGCGCACGACTTAACAAGTTTAGGGGGCCAGAAGTGCAATTTACGAGATCGTGGACCTAAGTGACACCCCGTGACAAGTTTAGGGGCCGTCCGTGCATTTCACTCAATTCTATATATGGGAGCTATGTGTGTATCACAAGCAGGGGAATGGATCTTATAATTCTATGACCCTGATTGGAGAACTATCCTAGAGTTTTTTTTTGAGCAATTTTTTAGCTCATAGAAATAGCCCTCCATCAAAATAGCCCTTGAGCTGTTTGGATCCAAGAGTTATTTGACATTTAATGCACTTTCCCAGTCATTAGAGCCCCATTATCTCTCTTTCTGCAGGATCTGGCATGCTTGCTGCGATGTGGCCCTTTGTGAGGCTGCGTACTAAAAAAATGGAAGGGCGCGTGTCCGCGCGCTAGTGCGAGGGAGAGGCGTGAGGTGCCGGGATGGGGGCGTCGGCCCGGGTGGAGGAGGCGGCGGAGGCGCGGCTGCTGGTGGCGCGCCAGGCGCTACGCGCAGGGGTGGACCGGTTGCTGGCGCGCAACGCGGCGCGAGTGGAGGGGATCTGGGCGCCCTTCGTCGCCATGGAGGCCTCAGCCCCGCCGCCGCCGTGCTCATGGTCTTAGACGCCATGCACGGGCTCCAGGCCGTGCTCCTCGTGCGCGGCTCGCTCGTTGGGGATGCGGACCTCTTGGCGGCCGCCCTCGGCATGCTCGAGGCGTGGCCTAGAATGGCAGGAGGCGGTGAACCGGGCCAACGCCGGTAGCAGCAGGAAGCAGCGCCGGTGGGGGACGGCGCCGGTGGTGGGCTCTGGGTGGCAGGAGGCAGCGGACCAGTCCGACTCCTGTGGCAGGAGCAAGCACCACGGGTGCGGGCGGCGAGGGTGGAAGCAGCGGCGCCGGTGGGCGGGGAGCGGCGGCGCTGGTGGGGAGGCAGGCGGATCTGGTGCTGTAGGCCGGGGGGGTGGTACGAGAGACGAGCGGATCTGATGCTCCCCGGGAGAGAGAGAGAAGTTAATTTTTCGGTGGGTCCCTCCTCCAAATAGCCCAAATATCACCCCTTGAGGGGGATAGTTTTTTTTTGGGTGGGTTATTTCCAAATAACCCTCAAATAACCCATCTGTTTGGCTTCTATAGGGTTATTTGGGCTATTTGAGGGGTGGGCTAAAAAATAATCCTGCCATCCAAACAGGGCCTATATATGGGAGTGGGAGCTATGTGTGTGTCACAAGTAGGAAATGGATCTTGTAGGTTCTATAGATAATAAATATTTTATTTCATTTCCCTCGGCCAACATATATATGGAATGTAGAATCGAAAACCTATTCTACTCTAGCTTAAAAAAATAAACTGTATAGAAACAAATCCATATGATGGGCTATGTCGTATTGCGTAGAGATCAAAACACCTTTGTAGACGGCGTGTCAAAAGTCGATGAACCGTTTCCTGATGGCGAGATAACATGCCTCTGGATTATTGGGTGATTGCAATGAAGTTGATGGTGCTTCATACGTCGCTGAGGCGAGAACTCATCACCTTCCAATCGTCATATCTTATATTAGTAATCAATTGATTCAATCAGCAATAATATTAAATGTAGTGCTATATGCATGGTAGGCTTATACATGGTACAGATGGGGATCACGGTGATTTCTTTCAATTTTGCCTTTAAGTAAAGTTAGCTTGAGTTGTCATTATTTCCTTTCTTGCATGCAACACATTTCCTTCTAAACTTTTTCTCATGTCACGAGAGAGTTTAATTTATTTCCTTTCTTTTTTTTCTCCCACGCTCATCGCTTGAGGCTTTCCTTTCTATGCTTAATTTTCCTCCAGTTGACCATGAGAGGATCTAAATCCTAAACAACAGAGGACATGATCAACATGTGCCATATCTTATATTAGCAGTAAACTGGTTCAATCATCAATCAATAGTAAATGCAATTGTTATATGCATGGCAGGCTTATATATGGTACACATGCGGATTAGGGTTATTGCTTTTCCAGTTTCACCATTGAATTAGCTTGAGTTGTTATTATCTCCTTCCTTGCATGCAATATATTTTCTTCTAAGCTTATTCTCATGTCGCACGAGAGTTTAATTTATTCCTTTATTTTTCTCCCACGCTCATCACTTGAGGCTTTTTATTTGTTCTCCCTCCCTCTATGCTTATCTTTCATTTAGTTGTCCATGAGAGGACCCAAATCCTATCCAGCAGAGAAGACATGATCAACACGCACCCGACAAGCACAGACTCATTACTCTAATTTGCTCGTGATCCCAGCCACATCCGTGATGATTTATTTTTATCCATGGTAATGTGCGGCACTAGGGATGCAAGTGGGTACCTATTGGTGTTTTTGAGTTTGTCATTTTAGTTTATTTTCTCTCCCGAACTAATTACGTAGCATGCCATTCTGGTTCATTTTATCAAATTTTGGGTCGACCCAATGACCTAAAACAGGTGGGACTTGCATCCCTACGCGGCACCCTTGACGAGCATCCAAAGCACAAAACAAGGGAATCTCTATTGCACATGCATATCAACAAATCGTTGTCCATGCCGCCAGTGTGATAACTATTTGGGACACCCGCGAACCGTGTTGATGAATGAATATCACCATGCCGTTGTTTGCACTCTATTCTTATACTCATCATGATGTTATGAAAGGTAGGGTTTTGTAACTAGCTTGTTACAAAATGCATTGTGGGTCAACTATATCACATTGTGAGTTCTTTTGGCGCGTGTTGCGGTATCTCCATCCAAAAATGCTAATTAACGTGAGGGCTCCTCATAATCTAATCAACTTTTTATTTCTAGGACTTATTTTAATCACAAGTTGACGCACTTCCTTTTTGCTAATTTTGAGTTAGAGTTCCAATTTTGTCTGCTAATGTTTACTGGTGTTTATCATAGATTATTGTGTTTTTTTTAAAGCACCCAGGAGCATTGGTGAATCATGTAAGAACTCAGATAGGCATCCACGCTGACCGCGCGCTCAACGCAGATGGGCTGCCGGGAAGTCCGAGGACGCGCCTGCCGGAGCTTACACACGCACACACCACACACCTATACACACACACCCTGTCTGGGGATAAACCCCGGTGCGACACCCAGAAATTCGGCCCCGACGGGGCTCGAACCCGGGCGGGCAGCTCGGCCACTACCGGAGCTAGCCACCGGACCTTTGGTCCGTTCGCGATTATTGTGTTTGAAGCGCATCTAGGCCGATAGATGCTAATGGTAAGTTTCGGTAATTAATGACTACCGTATGCGACTAACATGTGTTTTGAAGGAAAAATCAATGATTAGATTAGTCTCATATGAAATATGAAATGAGACCCCTCAATTCGAAACAATCATGCGTGCCAAGTACTCAATTTCAAATATTAAGGACCTTTCTAGTCTCATGTGTCACAAGGATATGAAGGACACTTGATTTAGCTATGTTTTATAGTTTCTAGTTCTTGACCGTACTATTAAGAGGGGTTCGTGAGTTAGTAGCTTGACCAAAGTTGAGTTGGCCTTAGAAATCTTGCACACTCGCTCAAAAATAGCCCAAGATAGTCAAAATAAGTCGACACAACACTTGGAAGAAGAAACAATCGAAGTTACATTCAACTCCAAGTCAATTCAGCTGAAAATCACGAAAAACTGCAGCACCGGTTTAATCGATGCCTTAGCATCGGTGCATCCGACGCTTGGCGGAAGTTCCGATGCCCCTGTCGGTCTATCTTCTCTGGATACAAGGGGAAATCAAGTCAACAATCTCCATAGCACCGGTTGAACCGATGGTCCCAAGCAAAGCACCGGTGCATTAGATGTACTTTGTTCCAGAGAGCATGTTTTGGTGGACCTCAACTCGTCTTCAGCACCGGCTGAACCGACACTTAATAATCAACCATCGGTGCATTGGATGTAGTATGTTCCAGAAAGCTTGTTTGAGTTGATCAGTGAACCTCTTCAGCACCGGTTGAACCGATGCCCCTACGGATCATGCACCGGTGCAATGACGCAAGCCTGGATACTGTGTCAGAACCCCCAACGGCTACTATTTGGACACAGAGAGACCGATTGAACCGATGCCTTCAATTTCTCACCCGTCGGTTCTTTCGATGGTCACGATTTTTCTGCAGTAGACTTCCAACGGCTACGTGACTCTCTCCACTCTATATAAGGGCACCCCCTGGCTCATTTGAACTGCCTTTGACGCATTGAATACCTGAGGCCACCCTTAAGAAGAAGAGAGAGTGCTTTGAGCAAAAGAGTGAAGATCTAGTACATTGATTGTGCTTCAACCTTAAAGAATTCAACATTTGCAAGTGTAGCAAGTGTGCTTGAGCTAGGGCCAACTGAGTGTAGGTCAAGTGAAGGCTTATGAGCTTGTTACTCTTGGTGTTTGACGGCACCTAGCCGGTCTCGGTGATCGGGAGGTTCTTGGTGAGCTCTTGTAGTTTGTGGGAGCCCCAAGACAAGAAGCTTGTACACGGTGTGAAGCTCGCCGTTCCGGAGATGGAGAAGGAGCATTCTTAGTGATCACTTGCTCCTTGGTGAAGCAAGAGAGCGATACCTTTGTGTGGGTGCTCCAACATGGATTAGGGGGGAGCGTCAACTCCTCGATACCACAGGAAAAAATCCGGGTGTCTCGTGTTTTTCGCATTTACATTCAAGCATAAAATTTCCTTTATTGTGATCTTACTCTTCCTTGCTTGTTTGTTTGACTAGGACAATGTCATGATAGTTTGATCTCTTGACTAGAACTTGTTCTTGCTAAGTGTGGTTCTTCCTAGAAAAGATGATCATATTAGTATGTTCTCCTACCTAAGGACCCTTTGCTAGTGTGCTCTAGTCATTAGGTTTTAAATTTGTAGATTGGGCAATACTAGTCTAGGCTAAGAACTCTCTAGAAATTTGAAAAAGTCCCAATTCAACCCCGCTTCTTGGGTCTCAATCCTTTCAGTGTTGTTAGATGCATAATTAATTTTTTACGATATAAACTTTTGCTGAGGATTTAATTATCTTACTACTACAATAAGATATAACAAAGCAACCAGCCACACATTTATAACTTACAGTATTAAAGAAAAATATTTAAAAAGTTGGATTATATGACTACTAAAACAACTAAATATTTTTTAAATACCATAGCAATCCACTCCATTCTAAATCTAAAATAATCCACGTTCTCATATGAAATTTCTTCAGCTCTGATTCCATGAAGACTCACACAGCATCTTCATATACTCATACATGTATTTCAATGCAGATTTACGGCCTTCCTGAGCCAAACGAGGACGATTGGCTAGGGAGGGTGGCCGTCCGTTGCGGCAGTCGTCGGGCGCGGTGTGGCGGTCATCCAGCGTGGAGAAGTGGACATTGGGCGTGGCATGGTGGCCACTGGGCACGATTTGGTGGCCGTCTGGCATGGCATGGTGGTTGTCGGGCGCAGCGGTGATCAGGCGTGGCATGGTGGGTGTCTGACGAGAAGACCGTCCGGGGCCAAACATTGGACTGTGAGAAGGTCGTTGATGATGAGGATGTCAAATGCAATGTCAGGGCACGGTGCAAATGAAATGCGCTAACATTTTTTAAGAAAATTTGATCACCGGTTAGATGAGGAGAACGTGAGAACATTTTTTTGGAAACCTTTGATCACCGGTTAGATGTCAGGGCACGGTGCAACACCGAATATTGCTTCACGTGATCGTTTGCAAAATACATCCCAAAAAAGTTTGATTTAATTTGGACAATGGAGCTAAGATAAAGTTTGCTTTGGTTGGTGTTCGTTTCATAGGATATGTTTGCACTCGGTTATTAATTTCCTTCCTCGCAAGATTCAAAGGTGATCAATAATAATTTTTATCTTTTCTATTCGCAATCGGCTCTTACTGTGTCGATTCTGACTATAGCCGATCGAAATTGGATCTAGATGTTGTCTGCAGGTTGCTTCATCACGGACATGGCTTGCCTTCCTACGAATCGGCTGTACGATAGTCGATCCATGCGTGCCTATTGTTATCGGCTGGCTAGCCGATAGCCTCCGGAATCTAATGTCTATGTTTCTTGTCAATTGCAGATCAAATTGACTGGCATGCCGAGCGCATTGTACACGCGCTGATTGGGTTCAGTATGATGGAGCAAAGCAGATGTCCCCGGTCCTGGCGTACGTGGAGCGTGAGAGTCCCTCACCATGGAATTTTCGTGTCAACGGCTGGCAATGGTGAAACCTTCTTATTACACATTACTGTTGGGCGCAATGGTGGTGGTGCTCTCGCTTCTGTGAGCCCCATTGCTTGCTCCTAGAAGCTCACCAAGCCAACGCCTAGGCCACTGGCCTACTACAACATGAAGCTATGCGTCGAGTATTGTTGATGAGCTAGTTTCTTATTGGTGGGATAAAAAGTAGAAAGAGTTGGTATCGGACAATTCAGGATCTTTTAACTTGTCGGCCAATTCCTTGAAAAAATAATTCTTGGGCATCGGACCTTGTGAGGAATGTTGAGTACTCTATCCTGCTTGTGATGAGTGAATTGTCAACCGTGCGGTGTGATCGTGCGCTTGGTCTTTGGATTGCAGGTACACGGGCATCGAGTGTCGACGGGGAGCTGCCATGGAGGTGCTGTGGCCGATGGACCGTGTGGTGGACGGCGGTGAAGGGCAGCCGGGACCGGAGCTCGGACCGGGCGGCAGCTGTGGCGTCCACTCCTGGATCGAGGGCGCAAGCGGTGACGGAAGGCGGGTTTCTTGGTTTGCGCCACAAAACCAAGGAGGCTGACGGCGGTTGAAGACGCCAAGTCGTGGAGGCACGGGCGTCGGTCTCGGGACTGACGGAGGCGACGGGCGTCGACGGCGTCTAGGGCCTCGCTGCGGGTGAGGAGGTGATGGGCGTCGGGCGGCGTCTAGGGCCGTCAGAAGGCCGAGGCGGGAACGGCGTCTAGGGCCACGGCGTGGAGGCGGGAATCTTCCCGCGCGCGAGGTTTTGGCGGTTTTCTCAAAACCGGCCATCTACCCGGGTTTCGCGGACCCACCAAAACCGCGGACTGGATCTTCATCAAGATGGCAGCATCGCGGAGAAGACTTCGTTTCGAAGAAAGAACCTCAGCCGTCGGATGAGATCATGTACAGGGGGTGCTGCAGGCCAACCGGTCTGACCGGTCCCTGGCACCGGTCTGACCGGTCTCACCTACCGGTCTGACCGGTCCAGCGTACCAGTCTGACCGGTCCCGCGGGTATAAATACCCCTTCACTTGTGTTAGGTTAATTGCGGCTTTTGTAATCTACTCGTGGACACCTCTGTTCTCCAGGCCGCCGCCCCTGCGTCTCCCTCCCTCTGTTCCTCTCATTTGAGTTGATTTTGTCCATGGATTGTTGAAACCTTGTAAGGGATTTGATTGGGAAAGGAGGTCCTATCCTCCTCGTGCCCTCTGGGCTTTTGATTCGATTCAATCCCCCTGGTTTTGTGCCTTGTGCAATGGATTTTCGATTTCGTTTTAGGCTCACTTGATTGAGAAGAGGCTACGAGTTCTTTGCTGTGATTCCCGTGCTTGTAGCCCTGTCCTAAACCCTCTTGAATCACCAGCTCGTTCGAATTCGATTTCTTGAGTTCTAGAGAAAACCCCATCCCCTTTGATCTCCTCCATAATTCTCAAGATTCGATGATCTTTAGGACGAGATCTTTTGGGGATATGTTCACGGGGTAGGGGCAAAGCAATCCCCCAAGTTTCACCGATTTTCGTGGTCGTTTGATCGAGATTCACCGTTTGAATCCAATTTCTCGGGGGTTTTCTGGGTGCTACCGGTCAGACCGGTAGGCATGACCGGTCAGACCGGTCCAGCGCACCGGTCAGACCGGTCCAGGCAGATCAGTTCTGCAGTTTTCCCAATTCACTTCCGATTTGCTTCGTGGTTTTGCTCGCTCGTTCGAAGCCTTTTGTGTTGGTTTAGCTTTTCCATAGCTATTCCAAACTTTGGCCAGAACGCTTGAGGGCTTGGGTGATTTTCGGGATTTAGGCCGACGATTCGAATTTCGGAAGAAATTTTGATCGGCTCCCATTCACCCACCCTCTGGTCGCCGGCTTCGGTCCCACAATTGGTATCAGAGCTTGGTTGAGGTTTTCAGTACCTTAACCGGTTCGAAAACCACTCGGCGACCATGGCGAGTCTTGGTAAGATCCCGGTGTTTTCCGGCGAGGACTATGCCTACTGGAAGGTTCGCATGAGGGCCTTCCTGCAGAGCATGGGAGCCGATGTCTGGGAGATTACCATGAACCAGCTCTACGAGGTGCTGGCTGTTCGGACCACGCCTCTTCAGGTGACCCAGCACGAGGTTAACGTCAAGGCCGTAAATGCCTTGTTCGCTGGCATTTCTCGTGCAGAGTTCTCACGCGTCCAGGGTTTTCAGGAAGCCCACAAGATTTGGACGTGTCTTGAGAACTACCACGAGGGTACACCTCAGGTGAAGGCCAGACTGTTCGAGACTCACCGGTATGAGTACGAGAACTTCACACAGGAGCCGGGTGAGAGCATTGACCTGATATTCAGTTGTTTTCAGTTGATTGTGTACAAGGTCAATGCGAACAGATCTGCTGGTGCCCTTGAGTACACAGAGCACGAGAAGGCCCTTAAGTTGCTTTACGCACTTGATCGCTCTGTGTGGGATCTCAAGGTGAACACCATCATTGAGTCTGCTGGTTATGAGACTCTGACGGTGAACGAGCTTTTCAGCAAGCTCAAGGCCACGGAGGTGGATAACCAGACACGAGCCAAGCTCAATGGTGCCCCTCCTTCCAAGAGCGTCGCTCTTGTGACTGGCCCAGGTGGATCGAGCTCTAACGCTAACTCTGCTCTTGGCTTTTCTCTTGCCTCTTTGCCTTCTGTTTCAGATGAGCGGCTGGAGACGCTGGGCGACGACGACTTGTGCCTTCTGATCAGCAAGTTCCAGCGTGTCTACCACAACAGGCAGAGGAAGAAGAACCCCGGGTGCTACAACTGCAGCGATCTGAACCACTTCGTCGCCGATTGCCCCAAGAAGTCCGGCGGTGGCCAGAACAACTCCTTCGACTACTACCGCCACCGCGACCGCGACGAGGGAGGCTCCAGCAAGGAGCATCGGCGCCACAGGCACCGCAGTCGTGACCGGGGAGGACGCTTCGACAAGGAGTCGCTTAAGAAGCGCTTCTAGTACAAGGCCAAGAAGCGGGAGAAGGCCTTCCTGGCGCAGCTCAGCGACCTCGACAAGAGCTCCGACACCGACCGCTCTTCTTCACCGACCTCCGATGACGACGACAAGATGAAGAAGAAGCGGGACAAGGAAGCCACCGGCTTCATCGGCCTTTGCTTGGCGGCCGGTCGGCGCAAGAGCTTCTGCACCATGGCGGGCGAAGCCAATGGTGCTCGTGCGTCTTCGGGTGGACACGCTACACCAACGCACTCCGGCTCTTCTCCTGGATCCGAGAGCGATTCAGAGGTAAACTCCACGATCGACCTGCTTGATACAGAGGTTAGGGAGTTGTACACCGCTCTAGACAACCAGAAGAGGCTGCTTAAGGAAGCAGCTAGAGAGCGTAGAAAGCTTAGGGCAGAGCTGGCTTGTGCTAGGGAGAAGTCTAGTGAGGATGAGTGCGTTGGCTGCATATCTCACATGAACGATCTTGTTGCTCTCCGTGCCAAGCATGATGAGAACGTCGCGAACTTAGATGTTGCTAAGATTTCGCTTGCTGACGTGTCTCATGAGCTCGCTAAGGCCAAGCATGAACTAGAACTGGTTAAGGATGCTCCTATTGTTAGCGATGTGCTTGAATGCGAGGAGTGTCCTATCTTTAAGTCTGATCTAGTTTCGTTGCAGTCTAAGTTTGCTACTGTTGTGTGTGAGCTAGAGCAGATGAAGTCTTGGCTAGTTTTGCTTGGCGCTTGTAAGCTTTGTCCCACGCTTAGGTTGGAGCTAGAGGAGAAGAACGCTTTGATCAAGTCTTTTGGAAAGACTAAGGTCATAGAGTCTAGCCCACCTATTGACTGCTCTGTTTGCCCTAGTTTGATCTCTGATTTGGATAATCTTGCGGTAGAGAAAGCCAACCTAGAGAATGAGAATACGTATCTTAGAGCGATTCTTAGTTGGGTTTCTGCTAGTGAGCCGCAGTTGGGCATGATGATCAAGCAGTTCAAGCGTGGTGATGGGTTTGGGGTCGGTTACACATACACGAAGTCAGACTTTGACAGGTTGTATGGTAAGATTGGCAAGGCTGCTGGAAACACTGCTAGCACGAGCACGCAGCCTTCGCTTGTTGACCCCGCGGATGGTGTGATTAAAGAACCACCGAAAGCACCTCCGCAGAAGCAGGTTTGGGTTCCAAAGCCCAATGAGCTGAGGAACTTCCTCGACACGCTCCCTGCTGCCACAGCCCAGGTTGTCCAGAAGAAGAGGGCTGCTCCTCCCCGTCCGCAGGCTAGGCTTCCACCTCCCAAGCGTGAGGTGAGGTACCACAGCGAGTTCTGTGACAGGGAAGGTCACCTGGAGGAGTTTTGCTTCAGGAGGAAGCGGGCTGTGAGGAGAGAGCAAGAGAGACAGAACGCGGACATGTACTCTGCTCGGGTGCATGGTCCTTCTCGGCGTGGTGATAGGCGAGATGCTAGGGCGCGCCGTGTAGGTGGAGGTCAGGGAGACGGTGGTGGTTACCGTGCTCCAGCGGGTGGTCGCTTTGCCGGCCGTGCTCCTGGTCGTTTTCAGTACGGCTATGGACCACAGGACCGAGGCTTTGGAGGAGGTTTTGAGACTCCACGCTTTCCTCGCGGTGGTGTTCGTTAGTCACGCGGTAGACGGGACGGGGGACACGCTTTGCCTGATTCTGCTAACCCTTCTGTAGAGCAAATGGCTCGACACTGGTTTGCTTCTCACTTTGCTAACCCCAGTGTTGAGACATTTGCTCACCCTTTGTCTCACTACTGATGTGCAGGTCGGAGGCTTGGAGAACAGGTGGATCATGGACTCCGGTTGTTCGCGCCACATGACCGGAAATGACAAATGGTTCTCCAGCCTCACCCCGATGCGCTCAAAGGAGTACATTGTGTTCGGGGATAATGGAAGAGGAAATGTATGTGGACTTGGCGCTGTTCGAGTTTCTGATCGCTTTACCCTGAGAGAAGTTGCTTTGGTTTCGAATCTTGGTTTTAATTTGCTCTCTGTTTCGCAACTTCTTGATGAGGGGTTTGAGGTTCGCTTTAAGGAGGGCTGTTCGCGTGTTCTTGATTCCAGAGGAGATTTGGTTTGCCGGATTACACCTCGCGATCGAGTTTTCTTGGTTGACTTCTCTGGAACTCCTTTTGGCACTTCTCATTGCTTGATGGCTGGTCCTTCTTCTGATTTGTGGAAGTGGCATAGGAGACTTGGACATTTGAGCTTCGATTTGTTGTCGAGACTGAGCTCACTTGGCCTGATCCGAGGATTGCCCAAATTGAAGTTTGAAAAGGACCTTGTTTGCCATCCGTGTCGCCATGGGAAGATGATTGCCACTTCACATCCGCCTGTTAATCAGGTGATGACCTCTCACCCTGGAGAGTTGCTACACATGGACACTGTCGGTCCTTCTCGGGTGATGTCTGTTGGTGGGAAGTGGTACGTTCTTGTGATTGTGGACGACTTTTCTCGCTATTCTTGGGTCTTTTTCATGAGAACCAAGGATGAGGCTTTCGAGTTTGTTCGAGACTATCTTGAGGTTGAAAAAAGAGCTACCCCAGGCCATGCGATCGATTCGCAGTGATAATGGCACAGAATTCAAAAACACTCGTTTTGACGCCTTTTGCAGTGATCAAGGGCTTGAACATCAGTATTCTTCTCCCTACACTCCACAGCAGAATGGAGTTGTAGAGCGGAAGAATCGGACGCTGGTTGAGATGGCGAGGACGATGCTCGATGAGCATAGGACTCCTCGCAAATACTGGGCTGAGGCGGTTAACACCGCTTGTTACGTGTCCAACCGCATTTTCTTGCGTGCTTTCATGCACGGGACTTCTTATGAGTTGCGGTTTGGACGCCAGCCCCATGTTGACCATCTCAGAGTTTTCAGTTGCCGGTGCTTTGTGCTGAAAGATGGAAATCTTGATAAATTTGAGTCTCGCTCGTCTGACGGTATTTTTCTCGGTTATGCTTCTCACTCTAGAGCGTACCGTGTGCTGATTATTGATACTAACATCGTCAGAGAGACTTGTGAAGTCACTTTCGACGAGACTGCACCGTGCAATTCTTCTGTCTTTGAAGTTGCAGGAGATGATGAGCTCAGCACCTCCATCTTTGAAGATGAGGAGGAAGAAACTGCAGATGGCGAGGCTGAGGCTACCACGCGTGCTGTGGACCCAGCTATCTCTGTTACGAGCTCGGACGATGACGACGGCCCCGACCCGACTACGTCTACTTCCCGGGGGCTGTTCGAGGAGGTGACTCAGGCTACACCAGCTGCACCTGAGGAGGCACCAGCTTTGGTTGAGGAGGAGGCGACTTCGACACGGGAAGCACCGCGATATATTCAGTGTCGTCATCCACCTCAACAGATGCTAGGTGATCTCAACGAGCGAGTCACTAGGTCCAAGGTAACAAGTATCGCTGGTTTTGCTCATTCAGCGTTTGTTGCCTCTTTTGAGCCCAAAGATATTGGACACGCTCTTTCTGATTCTAATTGGGTCAATGCCATGTATGAGGAACTTGAAAATTTTGAAAGAAACTAAGTTTGGGTCTTAGTCGAGCCTCCACCTGCTTGTAATCCCATCGGAATGAAGTGGGTTTTCAAAAACAAGCAGGGTGAGGATGGTTTGGTTGTTCGGAACAAGGCTCGTCCTGTTGCACAGGGGTTTTGCCAAAAAGAGGGTATTGATTTTGAGGAAACCTTTGCTCCTGTTGCTCGTTTGGAGGCTATTCGAATCTTTCTTGCATTTACTGCTTCCAAGGGTTTTAAGGTTTTCCAAATGGATGTTAAATTTGCCTTCTTGAATGGTTTTATCGAAGAAGAGGTTTATGTGAAGCAACCCCCTGGTTTCGAAAATCCCAAGTTTCCAAACCGTGTTTATAAACTTCAGAAAGCTCTTTACGGTTTGAAACAGGCACCTAGAGCTTGGTATGATAGATTGAAAACCTTTTTGCTGGCTCAGGGCTTTAAAATGGGATGTGTTGATAAAACGTTGTTCCTCATGCGATCTGGCACTGATTTTCTTTTAGTTCAGATATACGTGGATGATATTATCTTTGGTGGCTCTTCTCAGGCTCTTGTCTCCAAGTTTTCTGAGCAGATGTCCAGGGAGTTTGAGATGAGCATGATGGGTGAGTTGCAGTTCTTCCTCGGGCTGCAGATCAAGCAAACTCCTCAGGGCACTTTTGTCCATCAAGCCAAGTACACTAGAGACTTGCTGCGGAAGTTCGACATGAGTGACTTGTCTCCTCAGCCGACTCCGATCAGCACATCTACGGCTCTTGATGAGGACTTGGACGGTGAGGCGGTGGACCAGAAGGAGTACAGGAGCATGATCGGCTCTCTCCTGTACCTGACGGCGACGCGACCGGACATCTAGTTCGGCGTCTGCCTCTGCGCGCGGTATCAGGCTTCGCCGCGCACCTCCCACAGGCAGGTGGTGAAACGCATCTTCAGGTATCTGAAATTCACCCCTGAATTTGGTCTTTGGTATTCTGCGGATTCTTCTCTGGTTTTGGTGGGTTTTTCTGATGCCGATTTCGGTGGGTGTCGGTTGGATCGCAAGTCGACATCCGGTACTTGTCAATTTCTCGGTACATCTTTGGTGTCTTGGTCCTCTCGCAAGCAGGCTAGCGTAGCGCTTTCTTCCACAGAAGCCGAGTATGTTGCCGCTGCTAGCTGCTGCTCCCAGATAATTTGGATGAAACAAACCTTGCAGGATTATGGCCTGAGTTTTGGTAGGGTTCCCATTTTTGTAGACAACATGTCAGCCATTAGCATTGCAAAGAACCCTGTCCTACACTCCAGAACCAAGCACATAGACATCCGATTCCATTTCCTGCGAGACAACCATGAGAGAGGATACATAGACCTGATCCATGTCCCTTTAGAGAGGCAAGCCGCAGATATCCTCACCAAACCGCTAGAGCAGGACACCTTTGCTCGCTTGCGAGGGGAGCTTGGGGTTTGTTACCCCTTTTGATTGCTGACTTCTCTTTGGTTAGCTTTGTAGATTTTATTTGCTTCTCTTTGTTTTCTAGGTTTGGTAGTTGCATTGTGCATATGCATTGTACATGTTTGCATTTTGCATTGTCTCACTTGCACTAGCATTCTTGTATACATTGTTATGATCTTCTAGTGCCTGCTAGTGTGAGTTGATAAACTTGATCATGTATAGCTTGCTCCACTGTGTATATGACATCATCTGAGTTAAGCTATTTTGATTTGAAAATCTGAAAACATGATCACCCTGTCTTGGCTACTAGCATGTTAGGGCGTGTTGATATGCTTTGCTATCTTATTCATGCTAGTGTGACCTTTCGTTCAGCAATTCATATTTGAAATGATCTAAATCTGATAAAATTGCTTGAACTGTTATGGAAATGGATGGAAAAGATCCAGGTGGGATGGCTTGTCACACTGATCGAGCTTTCGGGACGGCTCACTTTGCACTTGTGAGAACCCGGGCAAGGCTGTGCATGACTGAAACGAGTGCTTTAAGCTTCTGATTGTCTTTTGGCATAGGCTTGGCCTCGTTGCTAAGTAAAGCATGACAAGCTTTCAACCCCTAGCACTTAGAATTGCTTGATATAAAAATTGATTGAAAAGTGAATGTTGGCAACTTGTTTTAGCTGATTTGGCTCACCTGTATGAGTATGAGTAGCACTGCTTTCCATTTCCTACTTGTTAGTGCTAGATCATGGGTGATGCTTTTATTTCTCCTAAACTGAACTTGCCTAGCTCTAGACTGATATGATATACCCTGTTGAGCTAGATGCAGGTCTTGTTTATGGATGCACACGTGCTTGTGACTAGATGTTGCTCATATCCTTGTATCCCCGAATGCTTTCACTTACACCTCCTGCATTGCATTCATTGCATAGCATCTGTTCAGGGGGAGTCTCAGCTTCAGGGGGAGTTTTAGGTCTTTTTAGCCTTGCTGTGTGCATGTGCCAAAAAGGGGGAGAATTTTGAGAGAAGTGATCGAACAAGGGGGAGACTTGTTTGATTTTTGAAAAACTTGTTGTGCACAGGGATTCGAGAGTGCATCATTTTGGGAGAGTTGCACTTTTGAGAGGGAAAAACTTTGCTTGGGGAGTTTCTGCTTTGTTCTTGGCTCCTGGTTTTCCTCGTTTTCCCTCTGCTTCTTGCATGACTGTGTCGAGCGTTACCTCTGTCTTTGAGGAGTCATGTTTTGGCTTTTGATCGATTGCGTCGAGCTTTTAACCTTGTCTTAGGGGATCGATCTTTGCTTGAGTAAGTGACTGTTCTTGCCTTTCTGAGCTTTTCGTCACTTGCTTGAGTTCTTCTCTTTCGTGCTTGTCGTGCATGGTGGCCACTGGGCACGATTTGGTGGCCGTCTGGCATGGCATGGTGGTTGTCGGGCGCAGCGGTGATCAGGCGTGGCATGGTGGGTGTCTGACGAGAAGACCGTCCGGGGCCAAACATTGGACTGTGAGAAGGTCGTTGATGATGAGGATGTCAAATGCAATGTCAGGGCACGGTGCAAATGAAATGTGCTAACATTTTTTAAGAAAATTTGATCACCGGTTAGATGAGGAGAACGTGAGAACATTTTTTTGGAAACCTTTGATCACCGGTTAGATGTCAGGGCACGGTGCAACACCGAATATTGCTTCACGTGATCGTTTGCAAAATACATCCCAAAAAAGTTTGATTTAATTTGGACAATGGAGCTAAGATAAAGTTTGCTTTGGTTGGTGTTCGTTTCATAGGATATGTTTGCACTCGGTTATTAATTTCCTTCCTCGCAAGATTCAAAGGTGATCAATAATAATTTTTATCTTTTCTATTCGCTATCGGTTCTTACTGTGTCGATTCTGACTATAGCCGATTGAAATTGGATCTAGATGTTGTCTGCAGGTTGCATCATCACGGACATGGCTTGCCTCCCTATGAATCGGTTGTACGATAGTCGATCCATGCGTGCCTATTGTTATCGGCTGGCTAGCCGATAGCCTCCGGAATCTAATGTCTATGTTTTTTGTCAATTGCAGATCAAATTGACTGGCATGCCGAGCGCATTGTACACGCGCTGATTGGGTTCAGTATGATGGAGCAAAGCAGATGTCCTCGGTCCTGGCGTACGTGGAGCGTGAGAGTCCCTCACCATGGAATTTTCGTGTCAACGGCTGGCAATGGTGAAACCTTCTTATTACACATTACTGTTGGGCGCAATGGTGGTGGTGCTCTCGCTTCTGTGAGCCCCATTGCTTGCTCCTAGAAGCTCACCAAGCCAACGCCTAGGCCACTGGCCTACTACAACATGAAGCTATGCGTCGAGTATTGTTGATGAGCTAGTTTCTTATTGGTGGGATAAAAAGTAGAAAGAGTTGGTACCGGACAATTCAGGATCTTTTAACCTGTCGGCCAATTCCTTGAAAAAATAATTCTTGGGCATCGGACCTTGTGAGGAATGTTGAGTACTCTATCCTGCTTGTGATGAGTGAATTGTCAACCGTGCGGTGTGATCGTGCGTTTGGTCTTTGGATTGCAGGTACACGGGCGTCGAGTGTCGACGAGGAGCTGCCGTGGCCGATGGACTGTGCGGTGGACGGCGGTGAAGGGCAGCCGGGACCGGAGCTCGGACCGGGCGGCAGCTGTGGCGTCCACTCCTGGATCGAGGGCGCAAGCGGCGACGGAAGGCGGGTTTCTTGGTTTGCGCCACAAAACCAAGGAGGCGGACGGCGGTTGAAGACGCCAAGTCGTGGAGGCACAGGCGTCGGTCTCGGGACTGACGGAGGCGACGGGCGTCGACGGCGTCTAGGGCCTCGCTGCGGGCGAGGAGGTGACGGGCGTCGGGCGGCGTCTAGGGCCGTCAGAAGGCCGAGGCGGGAACGACGTCTAGGGCCACGGCGTGGAGGCGGGAATCTTCCCGCGCGTGAGGTTTTGGCGGTTTTCTCAAAACCGGCCATCTACCCGGGTTTCGCGGACCCTCCAAAACCGCGGACTGGATCTTCATCAAGACGGCGGCATCGCGGAGAAGACTTCATTTCGAAGAAAGAACCTCGGCCGTCGGATGAGATCATGTATAGGGGGTGCTGCAGGCCAACCGGTCTGACCGGTCCCTGGCACCGGTCTGACCGGTCTAACCAACCGGTCTGACCGGTCCAGCGTACCGGTCTGACCGGTCCCGCGGGTATAAATATCCCTTCACTTGTGTTAGATTAATTGCGGCTTTTGTAATCTACTCGTGGACACCTCTGTTCTCCAGGCCGCCGCCCCTGCGTCTCCCTCCCTCTGTTCCTCTCGTTTGAGTTGATTTTGTCCATGGATTGTTGAAACCATGTAAGGGATTTGATTGGGAAAGGAGGCCTTATCCTCCTCGTGCCCTCTGGGCTTTTGATTCGATTCAATCCCCCTGGTTTTGTGCCTTGTGCAATGGATTTTCGATTTCGTTTTTGGCTCACTTGATTGAGAGGAGGCTACGAGTTCTTTGCTGTGATTCCCGTGCTTCTAGCCCTGTCCTAAACCCTCTGGAATCACCAGCTCGTTGGAATTCGATTTCTTGAGTTCTAGAGAAAACCCCATCCCCTTTGATCTCCTCCATAATTCTCAAGATTCGATGATCTTTAGGACGAGATCTTTTGGGGATATGTTCACGGGGTAGGGCAAAGCAATCCCCCAAGTTTCACCGATTTTCGTGGTCGTTTGATCGAGATTCACCATTTGAATCCAATTTCTCGGGGGTTTTCTGGGTGCTACCGGTCAGACCGGTAGGCACGACCGGTCCAGCGCACCGGTCAGACCGGTCCAGGCAGATCAGTTCTGCAGTTTTCCCAATTCGCTTCCTATTTGCTTCGTGGTTTCGCTCGCTCGTTCGAGGCCTTTTGTGTTGGTTTAGTTTTTCCATAGCTATTCCAAACTTTGGCCAGAACGCTTGAGGGCTTTGGTGATTTTCGGGATTTAGGCCGACGGTTCGAATTTCGGAAGAAATTTTGATCGGCTCCTATTCACCCCCTTTGGTCGCCGGCTTCGGTCCCACACCTTGAATCAAGCGCATGTAACAGGAACTAAAATTACAAAATTAGAGCATCTCCAAGAGTTTCTAATATTTTTTTTTCAAAATTTGTTGTTTGCCAACCCCCCAAATAGGTATAGGAAGACAAAAAAAGAGTATATCTCCAATAGTTCCCCATTTACTCCAAAAAATAGAGAAGTTGTGGCCCCATTAGGATAATTTCACGAGAAACTTCCATGGCTGGCGGACATGGCTGGCAGACAGGAGCTTCTTGCAGGCCAGATTGACGGGGATTTAAGGCACAAGAGATCTTGGAATTTGGGGGAAAAGAAAGAGGATGACGAGAGGGTTCCGTTTACCTCTTAGTGACGGCCGGAATCGGTGCGGGAAGAAGTGGTGGCGGGCGCATTTCATGGCGGATAGGCCAACAGCGGCAACGGCGGCCATAGAAACTAAACCCTAAAACCTAACGTGGAAAAAACTAAAAGAATGGATTGGATCCATAGCACAAAGGAGGAATGATGCGGGGAAGAAGACGACGTGACAATAAAAAAAGATGGGAAAGAGAAATAGGATACTCTTCGAGTCTCTTATTCCCATTAAGCTAAAGATTTGTTAATATGACAACTTCTATGCAATTCCAAGAGAATGCCGTATGATACTAATAAGAACGCAACTAAAATGCTTAATACTATTTTCTGCTCAATGGAACACCACCATAAAATTGGCATATATATAGGCTCAAAGAAAGGGACTCCTACCAAAAAAATCAGGATTAGAAAGCTATTGTCTGCCCCCATGCAGGATCGAACTGCAGACCTTCCGCTTACGAAGCGGACGCTCTACCACTGAGCCATAGGGGCCCACATCATTAGACCTTGAATCACCTCTCTAAATTATTCGAAATTATATTCCACCACAACCGTGCGCGCAGTTGCCTCGCGGAGCCATGCACGAGTCGCCTGCTCGCCAGTTCGGCTTCCGATCGCCGAATGTGCAAACACGCAACTCGAAGTACGTATCTGCTCTTCGAAAGACTAAATTAGCAGATTTTCAAATTGATGATAATACACATAGCCAGCCCACCTCTATGAGCATCTCAAAATAAAGAGTTTAGCCCTCAAAATTGACAAAGTTAGCACAGATGTCTCACTATCAATTGTTGCATTGCCTGCTCCTGACATCCTAATGTAAAATAAGGAAACTGTGATATGAGCACCCATAACAAATCGAGCACCGGAACCCGGATAGATACGTTCCACCCAAAAAAAACTTTACCAACAAAGCTAAATTCAGTTCGTACATCTTTACATATTAGACCCTGCTGACCATATATATATATATATATATATATATATATCAACATTTGGATTAAAGATGGACCCCGAGTAACAAGGGCTTTTGCAAAATCTTCATACGGATGTGAGAAAGAATGCATCGTGATCAGGTAACTGGGATATCACCTTTGAGTTAGCATTGACAGTCTCCTTTATTTGATCATGAAATATGGAATGCTTGATGGATTATTGCACTTGATGGCAAGTCAAGCAGTAAGGAATAGGGCTGGAAAAAAAGCTCGTTAAGCCGGCTCGGTGGCTCGTTTCAAAATTGCTCCGATTACGTTCGTTCTTTTTTTAAAATAAAGATTAGTTGATTTGGAACAAAAGTCAATTTTGGCAGGCTCGGCTCGGCTCGGCTCGTTATGCTCGATTTGAAGTTGCATATCAAACAACGCGGGAGACTATAATAAATACGAATATATTGATTTCGAAGAAAGCTCGAAAAAAGTCGAGGCTCGGCTCGATTCCACCCCTAGTAAGGAACATCCCACATCCATTCAAGAATTTGATATGGTAAAAGAAAAGGAGTAAAATACATGAATAGCCATTGTACTTGTCAGTTTCTTTGCACGACTATATCAGTATATGGTTATTGGCTCGTTAACAGTTAATCACACATATTTAGATGATGTAGAGTAGGCTTTCGTATCTTACCATATAATATGGTAGATTGCAGCTCACACATTTCTATTGATATTTTTTTTCTTTTATACCATCCACTTCCTTGCTTTTTTTTAACTTTCCTTCTATAACATTTGTCTGAAGCTCTTTGTAGGATTGTGGAGGGAGGAATATAACAGAGGCGATTGTGTTTCCAGTGGTGTTCGGCAAGCGTAGAGATCATGTTGACTAGGTGACGGGGGGAGGGGTGGCAAAATTCAATGCTTATTGACAATGATTCTAGCTCACCTGCATACCCTAACTATTTATCTACCCCTTACCACAGCTTGAGCTCTCTAAGCTCTTCTCTATTGACACCGCTCTAACATTGATGCGGAAGTGAATGGCAAATAGATGGATCGATGGAATATTCGAACAGAAATAAGAGGACCAGGGCAACGACTGGAGTATATACAATTAGTAGATTGCTCATTTACTATAGCTTAGGGCTTTTAGGCCTATACAACTATTCGCCTAACAAGAAAATGGTATCCCAATCCATGTCACGATTTGGGCGTGCTAGATTTTTTTTTTGAGATTACACAGTACAACTCAGACACTCACAACGCACGCACACTCACACTCACCCCTATGAATACACGTACGCAAACCCTACTCCTATAAGCATCTTCGAAGACTGAGCCGGCAAATCCTCGAGATTGACGAAGTCACCACAGGCGCCTCGCTGTCGACGGGAACGTTGCCTACCACTTAATGCACAACGCCATTAAATCCCAGAATATTCGCTCCCATGGGGAGTCGAACCCAGGACCTCAAGTGCTACCGATGCTCTTATAACCACTAGGCTACATGACCTTTTGCATTTGGTCATGCTAGATAATATGACATGGTAAAACCTGATCCACATCATCCAAATATGTAGTGTTGAGAAGCCAATTATTATATTAGATTAGTCAAGGCAAGTTTAGTGGTTTAAATTTATAGCTTACTATGTACAATGGCCAAACTAACATACGTCAACAAGCAGGGACGGATATATGGGGGGTGGGCTAGGTAGGCCCAGTCCACCCTAAGATTCGGTCCAAAAAGTTTCACCCACTACACCTCAACCACAAACAATCCACGACCAATCGCCAAAAGCGGTTTTAGCGATGAAGAGTCAATCGGTACAAAGTTATATCGATGATATATTTTTGTATACAAGCATGCCATAAAAAACTTAAATAATTTTAATAAAGTGGGACCTTATATTATTCATAAAAGAATATATCTGTCACATAGTTTTTTATAACTCAAGTCAAACTTTGAGATTTGAATATCTCATAATATTTTTGAACTTGTGTGCACCTAAATTTTGGACACAACTTTATATTTGTCTTCCTATTCACAGATCAAAGTTTATTTTGCCACATTTTATGCAAAAAAAGTTGTTTTTCTATTTTTTAAATAACTAATTAAGGCACCTTGTGAAGAGACTTGCAAAATAAATTACTTTGAAAACACCAAAACATTTTAAAAATGTAATAGCACGAAAGTTCTGATACAATATTTAGTATTTATACCCACTTTTAAGCAATTAACCAAAGTACTATCTACTACCAGATCAGAGCATGGTGCGATCGAGATCAATCTGTGCAATGGGATCAATAAATCACTGATGGGGCATCGTTTTTTTGTCGCGTCGAATCGCGCGCCATGGCTCGACTTTTGTGTGCGGCCGGGCGCAGGCTTATGGCCACGCGCCAGCGAGCCATGCCCATGCTCGCGCCGTGACGACAAGGACAGGGACGGCGGCACCTCCGCTCTCCTCGGCCCGGCCCCGGTCGAGCTTGAGTGGCGGTGTTGCCGTCCACTCCCCTGGCTTACCCTCGCAGCGCGCTCCACCTTGGAGCTGACCCTCTTGAGGCGCAGGGACTGCCGGATCCTGTCCTTCCTCCTCTCCCGCACGGACGACGACGACGACGACCACCTCCCCCTCGACCTGCTGCTCGCCGCGGCGCCCCGGCGGCGGTCACTGTCTTCGTCGCCGGAGGAGGAGGATGAGGAGGATGAGCGGCTCGTGCTGCTGGGCTCCCCCAGCTCGACGTCCCGCTCCCGGCGGCCGCGCCGGCCACGGTGCACGCGCTTGGTTTTGCGCACCTTGTGCCAGAGGAGGCCGGGCGCGCGGCAGCAGGCCGAGCAGGGCTTCCACACCATCTTGAAGGCGTTCTTGGCCACGCACTTGACGATGCCCAGCTTGCACAGGACATACCCGAAAAGCAGCACTGTTGTGCCGTGCGTGGCAACAAAAGGTAATTAATTAATTAAGCAGATGTACAAATTCGATGCGTGAAGTACTACGTGCAGGGTGGAAGATCATTGACACACCGATGTAGGTGACGATGATAACGACGAAGAGCCTGAGCAGGCTCGAGATGCAGACATGCTCGATGAAGCAGGGCAGGTCCCATGTCCCCGAGCAAACGCTCCTTATTCGACAGACGGGCGAGAAAGAAAGGAGAAACCAGCAATCATAAATCAATGGCGTGCGGAATTCACTCACTCCAGAAATTAGAACCAAGAAAAGAAGAGCTAGCGGCGTAATCCACCACTCCTGGATACTAATTGCATTAAAAAAAATCGAATGCCGTCAGGAATGATGAACTAATATACTTACTCGCAGGAGGCGCCAAAGAGAAGCTTGAACGGCGCGGACACGACGTTCCCGACGAGCGTGCCGACGCCGTTCGCCGCCGAGCTCACCACGGACCCCATCGACCTCCTCCGCCCTGGAATCAAAGGCCCTGATGTTCGTCGGCTGATCTTGATGCAGGGCCGGGGCGAGCGCGCGCAGGAGGACAAGGACTCCCCTCCTACAGCGAAGGCGCGGCGGTTACGTTCACAGGATGGAAGATCACCAGGTACTAGTAACTGTCCAATGGCTTGTCTTTTTTTTTTCTTCTGCCCTTCGGTTGGAACTGTCTATCTCTAACAGCGGCCCGGATGGCGTCCCTCCTCCTCCTGCCGCTGGGGGCCTCCTCCTGCCTCGCCGCCGCGGCCCGGCGCGCGCTCCTCGCCAACGGGCTCGGCCTGACGCCGCAGATGGGGTGAGGAGCTAGTCATCAGCACGTTATCCCAACATTCGGATGATACGCGTGGCGATGCTTTCCCGCGTGTTTGTGATCCGAGCTTCTTTTCTTCTCCGACTGACGATCGATCTCTTGTTTCCGCGGTGCCAGCTGGAACACGAACAGCCGGAAACCACTTCCAGTGCGGCATCAACGAGACGGTCATCTGGAGCACCGCCCGGTCAGAGACCACTCTCAAGTCTCAACTCATCGTATCTGAATCTATGGATGCTGTTGCTGCTCCATCGGACCTCTGCCCCGCCCGCGATCTCCTCCCTCCGTCCCTCCTCCGCGCCGACTCAAGCTCGTGGTGAGGTTCCCCGCGACTCCCTCGTGCTCCCCCAGCCGTTTTCCCCTTCGCTCCTAGGTTTCTGGCCAGGGCCGGCTCTATATTTTGAGAGGCCCTAGGGCGAACGAGAGATTATGGGCCCTTTAGGCCAATTATGTTTTTATTTGTGATGATAATTATAAGAAGATAACAATTCTAATAATCAGTGGCCCTTGCCATACAGGCAGTTTGTTTGCTACCTTCTCTACTAGCGAATGCTGGTGTGATTTTGGAATCTTTTTCGTGCTCAGTGGTAATCCCAAGTACCGAATGGGGAAGGAGGCAAGTTGACAGCCAAGAATTAGACATAAAATTATAGAGAGCATAACTTAAATTAGTTTAGAACCCTAATGATCTATCATGCTAATCGTTAAGCACTAAGCAAATATACTGAAATTTAGACATCTAGAATTTAAATTAGATAAGAATAGAAGATTGCCTTTTGGTTACTCGATTTGACCAGTTGATCTTTCGGCTGTCGCCTTGCGGAGCCGTGGCGGCCGTGGCCTTGGCACTCGGCAGTCTGGTGGAGGCGGCAACCGGCAGGCGGCATGGGCCAGCGAGGCGCCGAGCCAGCGGCCAGCGGACGCCGGATTGCTGACGACCTGAAGTGCGGTGCCGCCGGTCCGGGAGGCCAGACGGTGTCGGCGGGCGGCAGGCGAAACTGCGGAAGTGAATGCGTCGTGCGACGGTTCCGATCCCAGACAGCGGGTAGACGGCGGATGCGGGCGGAAAACAGGGTCGTGCCACGCCTGGGCGACTGGGCCTTCTACGGAGCCACTGGGCCTACTGCGAAGCTGGAGATATATATATATATATAGATGAATTTCTACTTGATCGGCCCCCTGCCTCCTCGGGCCCTAGGCCGGCGCACTCGCCGCCCTGGGCCAGAGCCGGGCTTCTGGCGCCACCACCGCCAAAACGCTGCCGCGCTTGTCACGCCGCCGGTGAGCACCCATCGCGGGCGACCCCTGCGCAGACCTCCGCCATGCCGCCCCTTGCGCCAGCCCTACCCAGCTGCCCTGGACGCGAACAAGGCCCGTCGCGCCGCCGGCTGGCCGCACGCCGGTGGGGAACGCCCCGTCGTCACCGAGCCGTCCATGGCTGTGGTGGCAGAGGAAGGACGGAGGTGGAGATGACATGTGGGTCACACATGTCAGTCTATGGCAACGTCCAGTCAGCTTGACACGTTGGGTGTTTAACAAGGATAATTGTGATTTGAACCTCGTGTGAACCAATTAATAAGTTTGAGGTGTATTTTGAGAGTTTAGGGACTGAAATGATACCCGCTACCAAGTTCAGAGGCCGCCGGTGCATTTTACTTTAAAAAAAATTATGCAGAACGCGTTTCCCATGTTGTGGCTAGTGTCTGCAGTAGTTTCGGTCTTTCGAACAAGGACTGCATTGCAACAAACGTGTCCTCCGTCCACTTGTCCCAACTCGATCGGACTCCGATCTAGATCATCCCGCCACAACCAAGCAATGATGGGCTCCGACTCCCGCCACCGCCACAACCAAGTCCGAGTCCAACTCATCACCCAGGCCTATAAGAAGGAGCCAGCCATCCCGCAGCACAACACAGCGGAAGAAGTAACCTCTCGGCTCTCCCTCCCGATCATCCCCTTCGTTCCGTTCCCGCAAAACTACAGCCATGGGCTCCGCGTTCTCGTCCAACGCCAAGGGCTTGTCCCTGCGCCGGATCGGCTCGGCTGCGGCGATCGTCTGCGTCGCGCTGCTCCTGGTCATCGCCGGCGGTGTCGCCACGCTTCACCTCAGGGAGAACACGCCGCCAGTACGGGGTGGCGTCCTTGTACAGGATCGCGGAACGACGATGCGGCGGGTTCCGCGCAAGATGCTTCTCGCCGAGGCCGTTGAGCCGACGACGAAAGCGCCCAGCAGGAAGATCCACCGCGCGAGCAAGCGCCGGCCGTCGTTCCCGAGAGGCGTCGCCCACGACACGACCGACCTGGAGATGGAGCCCTCGCTGGCCGGGGACCCCGAGCACCGGAAGAAGCAGCAGCAGCGGGAAGCAGTGGCGGCCATGGCGGCGACGCCGGCAAAGCCCAAGACCAAAAGCCTCCTGGCGGTCCCCGTGGGGATCAAGAACAAGGCCGCCGTCGACAAGCTGGTCTCCAAGTTCCCCGCCGGCGACTTCGCTGTGATGCTCTTCCACTACGACGGCGCGGTGGAGCAGTGGGGCGACCTCGAGTGGTCGGCCCGCGCCGTGCACGTGGCGGCGCCGGGGCAGACCAAGTGGTGGTTCGCCAAGCGCTTCCTGCACCCGGACGTGGTGGAGGAGTACGACTACGTCTTCGTGTGGGACGAGGACGTCGAGGTCGACGCCTTCGACCCCGCCCGCTACCTCGACGCCGTGCGCCGGGAGGGCCTCGAGGTGTCGCAGCCGGCGCTCGACCGCCGCTCCGAGATCCACCACGCCATCACGGCGCACGCGCGGGGCCGGCGCCGCCGGGCGGCGTGCACCGCCGCGTGCGGGACGCGCGCTGCGGCGACGGCGACGGCGGCCCGCCGTGCGCGGGGTGGGTGGAGGGGATGGTGCCCGTGTTCTCGCGCGCGGCGTGGCGGTGCGCGTGGCGGATGGTGCAGAACGATCTCGTCCACGGATGGGGGCTCGACTACCGGCTCGGCTACTGCGCGCAGGGCGACCGCGCCGCCAACGTCGGTGTTGTCGACAGCGAGTACGTGCTCCACCGCGGTGTGCCCATGATTGGAGGCGGCGGCGGCAAGTCGGCGGGGCGGGCCGCGGTGAGGTTGCGATCTTTCAAGGAGATGCAAATTTTCAAAAGGCGGTGGGAGGAGGCTGCCGCGGAGGACGAGTCATGGACTGATCCTTACGCGGCGCAGCCAGCGACGGCGAGCTCCGGATGACTGGACGGCAGTCATGTTGATGATAGATCGATAGATGAAACTAGACGCATATTGTCGCTGCTTTTATCATAGATGCAAACTGAAGATTGAAGATGTTGTAATTAAGCTGAGTTGGCGTTGTATGTTTGAGTTAACATGAATTTGTAAATGTTACTGCAGCCACGACTGTTAGAATATGTGGGTGAAATCGTACAATAATGTCTGAGTATGAACAAATTTACATCAAGCAAAAGTTCTTTCTGGTATGTGAAGTTGATCTTTTTTTTTTGGATTATTATGCCGATGGGTGGTGATGAACTTCAATATATCTTATGTTCAGGTCCTGGACAACAGTTTGGGCACATCTGATGTAGCATATGCTTCAACGTGAACGTACTTGGTTCATTGGTTGTAAGGAAGATGTTGCCTGTTGGAACATGTGGGATGTGTATCTCTCTATCTCATCGAAGTGCCGGCCTTAGGCTTGCGAGTTGCGACTAATGGACTCTTCTCTTGCTAAGAGAACACTGCTCGTTGTTTCCTGCCCTTTTCCCTTTTTTCCCTGTATTCCATTTGCTTAGGCACGTGTTTTGAAAAAGCTACTAAACAAGACTACGATATTTACTAAAACAATAGTAAATAATAATTTATATTCAACAACCAATAGTTTAAAAATTTAGTAAACAAGAATTTATATTTAATAGCCAGTAGTTTAATATCACACAAATTAAAAACATAACCATACCATAATTAATACCATTCATTAATTTAGCATGTGATATTTGACGTTTCGTGTCCAATCTACTCCATGAAGCCTGACGGTGCCATCGCACATAAGAGCAAGTATTATAGGAGGCGGGGAGTGGGCGCAGTCTGACGTGGACGAAAGAGAAGGGAGCCAACGCCTCGCGAGACGCCGGCCAAGAGTGGGCGCATGCACGCGTGGGGACTCCTATTAGCTAGGCTGCTTGCTGCTTTATTGGCCGCTGCAGCTCGCCCCTACTGCTACAGCATTAAATGCTGACTCCGCTGGCTTGCTTCTCGCCCGCTGCCGCCCCATCCATTAGCCATGCTCTAACATCATTGCGGATTGTGACGGTCGATGCTTAGTAACCGTCCAAATTTAAAACCTACGTTAAGCATGTCATTATGAGCATCATTAAGCATTAAATCACAATAAAATCTATATCTAAAATTTGCTAAATATAGGGCTAAGCCTGGTTTCTTTGCACTTATGGACGGTTCGCTTCACGTCACCACGGGTGGACGGTCCATGCTATACGGGCGGACGGTCCGCAAGAACCGTTGTCTTGCGTGTCAACGGCGCAGAACTTGAATGACGACACCCCATAGCTCACACGTCAGGCCACCTCACCAAGGCTGACCTGACACCTGAGCATGCCATGGAGGACCCTCAATACCTTTCTCCATTGAAGCCCTTTTACCTCGTCAGAGCTTTGCCGGAGGACCACCGAAGCTCGAAGCCGGTGAGCAGCACCACCCGACCTCATCTTCCTTGGACATGGAGCAAGAAACTTCTCCATGCCTTCTTCCTCCATCTCCTTGCTCTCACTCGAGCTCAAGGTCATGAACGAGCTCGAGCCTCACCAATGTCGCCCTACGCCAACCTGCGACCCCTTACAGTAGTCTTGCTTATCGCCGGTGACCTATCTCCATCCCCAATCTTTTTCCCATTGCTCTAGGATTCAAGTTCTTGAACCTCTTTAGAGCCAAATCACCATTGATGACCTAGAGCTCTCAAACCCTAATGCGTGTCAAATCCTTCTCCTAGGATGCACTCTAGACACTCACAGGAACTTTTAGGAACAAACCCAGCCCAAAAGTGTGACCGGAGCCGCCGCCGCCAAACTCGCCGGTGGGTCACGGAGGCGGCACGGACTGTCCTCCCGCCACAGGTCAATGGTCCACCATTCCGCCAACCACCTATAAAACCACCAGGGACTCGACCAAAACTTCACATTCTAAACCGTTGAGTAGTGGACGGTCCGCCTTTCACAAATAAAACTACCAAGCTAGAGAAAAAAACGCGGCCGGGGGTGAACGGATCCCACCGTTTTTCATTAAGAGGAAGTGACTATGGCTTCTCCCGGCCGCCGAAAAACCCCCGAACCCTGGCCCATGCCCGAGAGAGCCAAATCTTGCGGCGAGCACAGCGAGGGGATTTTTTTTACCCCACAGACCGGAAATTCGCTCCACACGGGAATCGAACTCCGGCCGCGGGGGTGCCACCGGACGCCCTCGACCAACCGAGCTAGCGACCTTAGGCAAACTACCAAGCTAGAGGCTCTGCACAAACTTATTATGCAGTGAAGTAGATTTTATATGTTGTACAATGGGAGTCTAAAATTTTGATAAGAATTCACAAACAACTGAAAAAAAAAACTAGGAGAGTTCTCGTCCTGCTACAGTTCAGGTGTTGTACGAAAGACCCGACCTTAGTCCATTGTGGGCTTGGGTCCGGCTGTGACCCACATGGGGTGATCACAAGAAATTTTGCCCTCCGTTTTTTCCTCCTAAATAAAAAAATACACGCCCCCAGCGACCCGCCGCCGATCCCCCAAACCCATTGTCCTCCACCCCACCCCTTCCGATCCGGCGATGCCCCTCACCCCTCCCGATCCGGCGATCCCATCAAATCCGGTGATCTATGGGCTGAGAGAGCTTGGCGACGATTTCCACATGGACAAAAAAATAGATGAGTTTTTGCCAGTTCTTGCCAAGATCGACAGGATCTACAAGCAGGCGAAGCAAGAAGCCGTGGGCCGATTGGACAGCGGCTACGGCTACGGCTTCTGCTTGGGCCTCCTGGATCCTGCCACCAACATCCGCGTCAACGACATCATCTGCAATGCTGCTACTGCGTTGCCGGGCAAAGGAGGAGACGTGACCCAGCGGTCGCTGGACGGCCTCGTCGCCTTTCTCACCTGCCTCTTCCCCTACCTCCCTGACGCCGAGGCGCTGGCATATACCTCGATGCCGCCGAGCTGGACCCCCTCGTCGCCGCCCTCCTCATCATCAACCGCCGCGGGATGCGCCAGTTCGATTTCTGCTCCGGCACCACCGTGGCAGCAGTTGAGACCGCCCTCAGATGCGCGGCACTTGTCGCCGAGCACCCAGACCCGCAGCTACTCGTGGCAGGGTGGAAAGCTATTTCAGGCCTGGGCCTGGTCGAGTTCCTCCTGATCTCTGACACCGTCGCTGGCATAACCCGTCTGATTCAGACAGGAAGAGGCGGCGATCTTCAACTCGAAGAGTCTTGGGAACTCGCCGCTGGCAGGCTTGAGCGTCTTGTTCCAATTGGCAAAGAGCTTCCTCCTGTCCGGGCGGCCATGAAGCGCATGCTCCTTGCAACGATCCACGGAATCTACCTTAAAGCTAGAGGCAGTCTGCCCAGCGACGAGCTTACCCACAAGTATCACCGCGGCATCCTCTTGGGCGGTTACTGCTACGGTCCGCTGGACCCTGTCGAGAACATTGTTGTCAACTCCATCTGGTACGAGCAAACCTTCCCAAGCAGCAAAGGATTCAGAACATCCATGATCAGTAGCAGCTGCCTGTGGCTTGTTGCGGCCCGGTCGATGTATGGCCTCGTATCCTTCCTTTGCGCCCGCTACCCGCTCCTCACACCTGATCTTGCCTTGCAGCGCCTGCTGGTGGCAGGGGCCGACTTGCGAAGAGCTGATCCCAATCTATCTGATAAGCCCAGTGATGAAGAGCTGGACTGGTCTGAGTCCCCACAAATCGGATCAGGCGTGGACACTGCTTTCATACAGAGGAGTGTGGTTCACAAAATGGCAGTCCGGGCTACTGTCCCAGAAGCATACGCCGCCGCCGCCGCTGCAGCCGGTGCATTCCACCCCAGTCCAGATGCGCAGATACACTTCCTTGCATCACCAGGTTGTGTACATGAGCTTAAGGCTATCTCAGAGGCTTTGTTGCAGTGTGTGCGTGATGGTAACCAAATGCTGAGAGGGCAATTTCGTGCACTCTGCATGCGAGTAAGCATCATGTCGCACCAGCAACGGGAACCAGATCCTACAGAGATAGATCGGGACTTCTACCTACTAGTATCTCAACGCATTGCCAGGTTCTGGGGCCAGCACGATCGAATCAACTGCAAGGTGGTAGCTACGCTGGAGGAGTTCAACAAAACAGCGGTTGGTTTCTTGATTTCCTCCAGTACTCGCTTTAATTTTAGTTGCCTTATTATTCCGATCCCTATTTGAATTTAACACTTCTTTCCCATGGTTGAAGGCATCCAAATACACGCTTCATGTCATCTGCGGTGTAAATGAGCTGGTCTCCGGTCCTCATTTCAGCTCGGACCCAGAAGTTAGAGGATACAACCCGTGGACACCTCAAAAGTATCACCATGCACATGTCAACTTTCTTGCGACTACCTTTGATGATTGTGGAAATCCAATTGCATCGCTCTTTTTTGCCCAATGTGATAACCATGGTCTGAAACTTGGTGCATCCCTGTGGCGTGGCCATGCCCATCCACTGGTATGCTCTACTTTTCGACCTTATTTTTCGTGTCATTATGTTTAGTGTTTCAGGCATAATATATCTGAACATCTCAAGTTCCTCTGATCTAAAACTGTGAATATCTAACTGGAACAACTTACAAAAGTACCCAGGCTATAGTTTCTTTACTAAACTGCATTGATGTGGCTGTGGCTGAGGTGTATAGGAGCGCCCAAGGTGGTATCTAGTCTCATACATAACACACTAGGGATACATACATGGACGATGCATTTGGCTAAAATTCTACATACATTTTGCGTAGAGAAGTGAGGAATGTTGGATCTACTTTGCCAATATGATGGCTGCAATTTATCTGTTGGTTCTCTTTTAGACGGATAAAAAAACAAAAAATTACCTGCTGGCCGCTTCTTTTCAATATAAAACTATAGATAGATAAAGTAATACAAATTACCTGTTGGTTCTTGTTGATTTTTCTTTCTTCTTGATAATTATTTATTACATGTTATTTCTTTTCCTTTCAGGATGAAAATGATAACAGAAGTTTATTATCTAATCTCTAGTTTGGCATTGCTGTTGTGGTTCAGAAGTGTGTGCTTATTGCATCGTAGTGTGTATTGAATGCATTATAATGTCTAACTGTGAATTTGTGATTGTGGACATGAGTTTGGGTAAATAAAAAAAAGGGTGCTCTATCTGAAGAGTAGACAAACATTTAGTGATTCGACGTATAATATGTTATGTCTTGTTCATTTGTTGAATTAAATGAGGGTTCTGATCCTTGCTATTTGCTGATTCTTTTTAGTTATTTGTTTTATAGTTTGGTTATGGGTCACCGCTCTAGTGAAATGAGGGTTCTAGCACAATTATATTGATCTCCTTTGTTCATATCAAATTTGCAATCTGGCATGCCACTAAATATGCTTGATTTCACATTGACTTACAAATTATTGTGCCTTTTGCATGTGTGGCAGAACAAGTCCGGTACATTTATTGTGAGAAGGCAGGCGATAGAATTGTGCATCCAGTCAAGGGTGGGCTTGCTGAGTTTGAGCTATATAAATCAAAAGCAAATGTCTACACGAACGACAAGATCATCAGGGGGAGAAAAGATCGTGTAGAGGGTGTGGAAGATGGAGAAATCTACTGCAGCTACCGTGTTTGTGATGTTGAAGATGTGTCGAAGTTTGCTAGATGGAAAAACCTAACACAGTTGTCGTGTTGGTGATGACAATGATGTGATAAGAGGCTTGGAAGCAACTGTTCATGTTCTTTTTTTTTTTTTTGAAATAAGAACCGTTCAAGTTCGTGATGATGATGGTGAGGGGTTTGTAAGATGGAAAAACCTAACACATGTTCACAGAAGATGGCACGGCAGAAGTATGCACGGAGCTTGGTCATATATCAACGGCCAACAAGGCAACAATTCGAGCCATAGTTACAAAGCGAATGCAAATGAAGTGCCCAACTGCGATATATACACAAGTATGCAAACGCTCAAGTTATCAGTACTGAGCATTACTCAAACAGGGAAGGCAAGCAATAAAATATCCAGGTTATCTTAACAAGTTCAAGTCACATAGGAAGAAAAATACATACACCAACTCCTTTCCCATGCGCAGTTTAGAAATAAACACAGTTGAACTATGGGTTCTTTCACACGCCCCACTACTCTACAGGACTAAGTAAGGCTGCTCATTCTTTGTATTGTGATCCATAGGACCTAAACATGTTTGAGTGACTGTTATAATATTGTCCAGCAGGTTCATCTTCAAACCTAAGATGATCATTGACAGCTGACTCACCAGGCTGCCACAACTTAACCATGTTCATAGAGCCTCCCAATTCCATAGTCAAACCATATCAGGATCATGGTTTGTGGCACTGCGTTTACACCAATTGTCCCAAGAGTTCGCCAAGTGAAACGCCCTGTCACCAGCAGTTTTATGATCAGACTTTGGACCAACCAGCACAACTGTGTGAAGGGGATGACCAGGCGTCGATGGATTTCAGCACATGCAAATGCCTTTCTTGCCAATGGAGGATTGTATATCTGTCCATACTCAAGATCAAGAATGCTATGTCCGGGTTGAAATATGGCTGGGAGAGCCACACCATCTGCAGTTTCTACAGTTATTCCCTGGAATGCAAGAGGTGTCACCAATTCTGTAGTAAGACCCATTCTGCAAGCTCAAAAAAAAATTCAGTTGCAAGGGCCTTCTTCGACAATATTGTGCGGCTCCATGGTTTTCCGTGTCTATTGTAAGTGATCGCGACGTGGTTTTCACTAGTAATTTATGGTCAGAACTGTTTCAATTGGCGGGTGTGAAGCTTCATTTGAGTTCAGCATTTCATCCTCAAATGGACGGACAGTCTGAGGTCTCGAATCGCATTATTGTTATGTATTTGCGATGCTTAGTGGGGGATCGTCCACGTTCTTGGCTCCAATGGCTTCCTTGGGCAGAATATTGCTTCAACACTTCATATCAGACATCTCTTAAGGCCACTCCTTTTCAGGTTGTTTATGGCCGTGAGCCTCCATCATTAATTCAGTACAAACCTGGGTCGGCCTGTGCTGCTGCAGTGGATAAACAGCTCAAAGACCGAGATGAATTTCTGGCTGAGATTCATGACCGTTTACAGCTAGCTCAAGATGTAATGAAAGTTGCTCATGATCAGTCTCGGCGGGAGTTGGAGTTTGCTGTGGGCGAGTGGGCTTGGTTACGGTTGCATCATCGCTCGGCCTCCGGTATCACTCCTTCCAATCCGTCCAAGCTGGCTCCTTGTTTCTATGGGCCTTTTCAAGTTGTTGCCCGGGTTGGGGCTGTGGCTTACTGACTCTGCCTTCCGGATAATGAGAAGATTCATGATGTCTTTCATGTGGGGCTTTTGAAGAAATTTGTGGGTACTCTCCGACAGAATTGGTGCAGCTGCCGGCCATTGTTCGTGGGCGAGTGGTACCTACACCGCAGCATGTCATTCGTGCTCGTCTCAACCGGGGAGTGTGGGAGTTATTGGTTCACTTCAGATCCTGCAGAAGCTACTTGGGAGTCCCTGCCTTCTTTCGTCGTGACGTATCATGCGTTTCAGCTCGAGGATGCACTGTTTCTCGGCGAGGGGGTAATGTTACCGACGCATTTGTCGGTAAGGTTTATCGTCATCGTAAACCCTGGCGAGAAGAGAGGACCGGCGGCATAAAATTTGTAAAGAAATAGATTAGTTTCTTTATTTCCTTTTGTGAGAGTTTGTTAGCTTTTGGAATTGCCTAATCTATAAAGGCTCGTGTAATCAGACTTGGAAGGTTATCAAAGGAATAGACTCTCCCGTGGTGGGCGAGGTCTGTTCGACCGTGGCGAGTAGAGGTTCATCTGCCGTCGGCGATCTGTCCTCGTCTCCTCCAATTCCTCGCTATCCTACTCGTTCCAATCGTCAATCCCATTTACTGCTAGTCTCTCCTTTGCGTACTCCTCGCCGATTGAGACCCCCCGGTATAAAAAACACAATCAATGAACTACCTGCGACTACAAGCTAATGCAAAATATAAATGGCAAGTGAGACTTGAAACAAAAACTTGTTTAGCTGCTCCTAAAATAGCATATAGCTTTAGCATTCAGCAAAATATGCAACCAGACTCCTAGGGGCCAACATTCATCGCCATCAGGTCTGCCATAAAGACCAATCATTTATGCTCCAAACAAATATTTTTCAAATTGAGCAGAGGGGATGCTGCTGAGCTAATGTTGTGGGATAAAAAGTGGTAGCTCAAAATCACTTGAGCCAAGCAGATTGTGGCCAACATATATGCTTATAAACCATCATGATGCAGACCTGTTTCTCAAGAACATAATAATGCAGAACAGAAGTCTGAAAGAAAAATATTTTAGTCAAAGTTCTAAATAGCCGGCTATAGCCACTGCTATAACCTACTATAGCTTTTGAGAGAGGAGAAAACTAGATATTCATCTGTTAGCTCTAAAATACTAAATCCGCTAATAGACAACTATATCCCGCTATAGCCGCTAAATTAAGGGTTATTTAGCCTGCTAAATCATATAAATTAGTCTTTATTTATGGTCAGTTTAGTATTGAATTTTGTCATTTACAAAACTTAGTATTTTGTCAATGATGTGATAAGGGAATGAAGTCCAAAACGTACTTCAGTACATATTTTTTTATTTCATGTTTATATGCAAAATTGCTCATATATTTATGCATGATGTTGAAGTATAAATGCATAGTTGTGAGAAGCTTCTAGAAGATTAGAGAGTATGCATGAACCATGCTTACCATGCTTCATGGTAAAATATAGAATACTCTAGAAATTAGATAGTTGTATGGTTAGATAAGTATGAGGAAAATTTTAGAGTTGGATATTTTGTAAAGAAGTGTGTGGAAGATAGACACATGACAAAACCTTATGAAGAGGTCCCAAGTAGGAAATAACAAGGTTGTCATGTAGTGTAGTAGTGTCATGGTAGGATAGCCAGATATAGAGTGTAAGAGTCTTGTGTTGTAGTAAGTTATAGTGAACAAAGAGTTGAGGTCCTATATAGAGTTGGTCTCTCATATTTGTGACTATGTAAAGGTTTTTTTGGTATAGCGTGGGTATAATGTCCACAAAAGAAGTTGGTGGTTAGTGGGCTCATTTCTGAACACATGGTATTTATAGAAATGCTAAATGAGTTAACTAGTTTGTAGCCCGCTATAGCCTTTCCTAGCTTCTACAAACATCAATGGCTAAATATTTTAACCCGCTATTTTAAACATTGATTTTAGTCTAAGATCCTCAAAGACCGTTATTCACTTTGTTCTTAGGCTGTGAGCTACTATTAATCGCAAATATCATAATTAAAGCTATCAGCAACTACAAAACAGTGCATATACTTGGAAAATGGACGTGAGACTAAAGCAAACTCCAATAAAAGTTAACGGGATATGATGTCGCTGTACACAATCTATCCACCGCATAACATTTTTACCATAAGGGCATAATGACTTTAATACCTATCGACCTTATGAATATTGCACGACTAAGTTGTTCAGAATTTATAATCATATTCCTGAAGTTTAGTCAAATGGGGTACACAGAAGTGCATAAAAATCATGCTAAGTAAGGTCTCGATTACTCAGATATCTCAAATTTTGGAATTGCATGAAAGACACAATCTACTGACAGCCACATTAACTCTCCTATACCGCAGGTGATATTAACAGTATAACCAAGAAGCCACAAGCTGAATTGCCATAATCTAGCAATGACAAAATATAAATGAGAATCCAAAAGAGATTCAATTCCATGTCCTAAAAAAAAAGATTCAATTGCATAAGAAGCAAAGTGTCTACCTCTAGCTTTATACTCTTGCGCCTTAAGTTCAAAAGCATGATAATAGCCTTGTGGTGTCCGTCTGGGTTTAAACCACCCATGGAGGCTGGCCTCTTGTAGAGCGGGTGCTGATCATCGTACTCATCGATGATATTCTGTGGTTTCAGTGTTCGCATTCTTTTATCCAGCATCCGATTCTTAAATATAGAATCTATAATGTGGTTCGTCTGCATATTTAGATAGTAAGCATTCATTGTGCACTCTGCTACAAAATAAAATAAAAAAATAAAAAAATATTGTTTAAATAATACAAAAGAAAAAATATTACAAGCAAAGCAATGAAGAAATTGGCAATCGGTTATGTAGCATTGTTCATGAGGATTACTTACGACTTTCCTGGTTAAAGAGGATGGGAATCAAAGGAATCCCACTGACTTTAACATCCGCCAGAGAGAAATACAGGTCATGATCCTCCGGTTACTGATACTCAGAAAACAGCGATATAAAAAAGAAACTAAAGCGATATACAGTTGATAGTTCATACAGTGAAGTAGGCTTACTCTCTCGGCCACATGCACATTTGAATTGTGGGATAGCAAATATGCGCTTCCGGATTGGTCTGTTGTAATCTCCACAGTTCATGCAGGTCCATGCTTTTCCCTCCTTCCGAGACAAGTCGCCATAGCTGATAGAAGGCTTCATCCCTTTATGAATTGAGAAACGAAACAAAAAGGTTGGCAGGTTATAAAAATATCATGCCCTGAATGTGCATGAGCTAAAAATATCACAATTGGCATAATCAGAAATATATAATAATCTAACGAAATGTGTTTCTAATTGTTTAGTGTTAGTGCTGCTGCTTATAAAATACTTTCACCAGATGTGAAGGAATCAGAAACAGCACGACATAGCATAGCCTAGGCTACAACTTATGCCCAACCGAGTAGCCACAAGTTAAACAGTTGCAATGGTTTAACATCAAAGAGCGCCTGCCATCAAAGCCCCTCTCCCATAACAAACTACAGAGCTATAAACTGAAGCATATGGAAATACCGAAATACCGAACAAATTTGGTTTCTCCGACGAAGAGAAACTAACTATTCATCCACCTGAGCTAGGCCAAGTAAATTGCAGGGTCTCGATTGAAGCTATTGTTTTGGGTTCATCCCCTTCCCTGAAGAAAACATTCGACGAGCCGAAATAAATTGTCCACATTTGGGTATCAACTGGCTACCGGATAGCCCTAGGAGAAGAAAGGGAAGAAGATGAAGTACCACAAGAGTTTCCACCGAGGAGGAGCAATCGCGGCCAAGGTAGGTGAGAGCTTCCAGTCGCCGTCATGAGGCAGGTGAAATGGGGGACTGGGGAGATGCAGGAAACCAGGAAGGACCCAAGGAGGGTGGTTTTAGGTCACGTAATTGGTCTCCCTTTCCCCTTACAACGATCCCCACTCCTTCCCCATTCTTTTCTTTCCCCTCGAACACTACTACAAAACTGCATTAACCGAGGCGTTTTCAAAAGCCCTCAGAGGCGAACAGGAAAAATAACCGCCTCAGTTAATGGATGCTATTAACCGAGACGAACATTTTTTATTAACCGAGATAGTTACAGAAAACCGCCTCGCAAAATCAATTAATCGAGGCGGACATCTTAAAATGTATGCTTCGGTTAATAAAAATTAATTAAGGTGGTTACTTTAATGCAAACGCCTCAGTTAATACAGTACAATAACCGAGGCGGACATGCTATAAGACCCGCCTCGGATAGTACTGGCCCATCTCAGAGCCCAGACAGCCCATTTCGGCTCGGTATCACCCACTAAATATATATACGGTGACTTAGGGTTTTATCTCTCTCACTCTAATTTCTCTCCCTCACGCTTAGCCCGGCCTCCCTCTCCCCAGGCGTGAGCATGCCGGCCCCTACCTCGCCCCGAAGCAGGACTGCGGCGTGCACGTCATCGGCGGTGGTGGCGCGCATGGCTGCAGGTGGCGGAACGTGGTAGGGCTGCGCCCGGAGGCACGCGGTGGTGGGCACGGATGCAGGCCGCGGGATGCGGCCTGGCGGCGCGTAGCGGCAGGATGCAGCAGCGGCCGGGAAGCGCGTGGAGGCGGGACGCGGCCCCGGCCGTAGGTGGCGGGGATGGCGGTGGGCGGCCGGAGCGGCGGCGGGCGGACGCCGAGGCCGAATCCGGCAGCCGCCGTGCAGTGGCGGCCTGCGCAGCGGCGATGGGTTTAACGGGCTCTAGATGGGCCCGGTAGGCCTTCAATCCCCATCCTGGACACACTATCCGCAAGGCGCAGACCGCTCTCCTCTACCACCCGTTCTGCCTCCCGGAGGTGAAACAATTGGCGGGGGCCTACCATCAGTGCGCTTCCTGCGACGGTGATTCTCTTCCTCTTCCTCATCACCAACCCGTGTTAGCCTCCACGCCGCCTCCACCCCGCCTTCCACGCGCTTCCTTGAGGCGTGGTGCCGCCGCCGCCGAGGTCTTCTCGGGAGCTTCACGAAGACGCTCCACCAAAGTCTTGTCGCCCGCTTCAGCTTCCTCCACCACGTTGACAACTGCCTGCACTGCTGCCTCCAGACCGGCTAGTTTCTTGGCCTTCAAATCCGGATCAGCCGCCAAATCCTTTATTTGCTGCATACTCTCGACAAGTTGCTTGTCTGAGTCAGCTTTAATCTTGGTCAGCTTCTCCACAGCATCTGTGTGACAGTACATAATATTTGTTAAACCAGTCACTAGTTCCTCTTTTGTTATTAACAATTTTTTGAGTTCTGTGTGAATATGAGACAAATATAAGTACCAGTATGACGAATGCAAGGAGAAAATCGACTACCATGCAGCTAACAAGAAAGGAAAATACAAGGGAGTTACCTTTGTGTTTTTTTTTGTTAAATTTCTATTCTTTTCCTGTAGTTTCTTGCTCCTATCTTCGAGGACACTCTTGATCGACTTGCTTTTGATGCTCTGCCTTCAACTTTTCAAATGCTTCGTGAAGATCAGCGAACTTCCTGGATCTGACGCTCCTGATCCAAGGAGAGCCGCAGACCATCTCTAGCCTGTTGAAGTCTCTGAGCTTGGGCAGCAGCTTGTTTGGACAATTCCTGCAACAGGGGACTTGTCACAACTACTAGTCACGTAGTAAAAGATAAATACTCGATTATTGGTGCTTACAGCTAAGAATTTCTGACTCTTTGAAATTTCTTTCAAAAAGAAATCTACCCTTGCCGTCGACTCCTTTGTTTCTTTTTGCAGCTTCTCCTGCATTGTCTGGTCGACGTCTGGGGTGACTTCAGTGGTTTCCTGCAGATCCATCGACTGCGCATCTGCAAGCAAAAAGGGATCTCAAAGATGATGTTCAACTTAAGATCAATTCAAGATCATCCTCTTACCATGAGCCATAGAAGATGTCTTCTCCTCCGTGACTTCCTTCTACACCCCCTTAGGGGCACCTTCCGACTTGCCTATAGCAATATTTTCGACTGCTGGACCCGACTGGATCACAATAGTCTGAGGATCGGGTGGGGCAATGGAAGAATCGTTGACTGGTTTGAAGCTTGGATCTTGATCCAAATCTTCAACCCCGAAGTCTGACGGCTTGCTGGTCACACAAAAAACCAAAGAATCAAAATAATTTCAAGATAGAGAGTGCAAGCCAAGAAATACTTACTGGCCAGATCACTTGATTGATAACTTCCTCGGCTTCACGAGTTTTGGGACCACGACTGATCCCAATGAGCCTGGTCCCTTGGAGGCCTGCCTATACCCTGATGCAATTGCAAACCTGTTGGCGCCTACTAGCGTCACCACCGGGAAAACAACGATGACGCCCGCAGACGCCAATTTGGGGTGGCAGGTATTCCATGAACCACGAATAAATCCGCAAGCGCACGGAATACCGCTGTAGTATTTTATCTGGGAGTATCCCGGGGTGTCATTTATATTTCTGCAGAGAAGGCGGTGAATGAAGAGATATAGACTAGTTGATGAACTTTATCTAGATTGGATATTCTCTTGCATAAACATGGGTAAGATATATAACATGGTAGGAGGTAGTGTGACACGCACTGTCGGGTGGTAAACCCAGCCGGGTGGCAGAATGCACCCGCCTAAGCCCTGAGGGTGAATGAACTCGGGGGTAGCTAGGATTAGTCCGATCTAGATCAAGAACACGATGAACACAGAAGGTCTAGAGTGGTTCGGGCCGCCAGAGCGTAATACCCTACATCCACTATATGTTGTATTGCCTATGCTCACAAGAGATTGATCGAGAGTGATTCTAGTTGGTGAGCTAAGCGTGTGAGGGAGAGAATTTGAGTCCCCTTTTGTCCTGAGACTAGCGTGTGCTCTCCTTTCATAGTCAAAGGGAGGCATGTACATAGCCGTTGGGACCCCGACAGGTGGGCCCAACGTGGATGTATTTAAATAACATAACGCCTAGCACTACTATGACGCTACACCTGTCGTAGATCTCCTCCGGGCTTGCCTTGACTCGTCGGCGTGATTCCAGTAGCGTAGGTTGCGGCGTAGACTGTTGTGCTAGCAACGTAGACTGCGGCGTAGGCGTCATGATGTAGAGGCAAGCTGTCGCCTCCACTTATTGTGGTGGACAGGCGTGCGCGGCGCCCGTGACTTTACTGTTTACCCCGGTAAATCGCGACCCGCTGTGCGGTCATTCGAGCCCACCTCGGTAACTCGCGATCCACACTTTGGATTGACAAAAGCTGCCCCGTGTCCAGCAGCAGCAGAGCACGCCTCAACCACTCGCACTTAATGCAGGTGGGTGAGGGAGCTTCCCGCGGAAGGCTTGTGCCCGCGCCCGCACATGCGGGACACGTGGGCGAGCTTCCAGTGGAAGGCTTGCACCCACGCCCGCGTCTGCGTGACACGTGGCGGCTCCGGACCCCTCCCGAGCAGCTAGCTGAGCCGAGAGCTCACGGGGGTCCGGATAGGCACGTGGAGGTCCCGGACCCATCTGCGGGAGTCCGGATGGCACGTGGAGGTCCCGGACCCACCTGCGGGGGTCCGGATCCTTGGCCACAGGTGCTGAGCATTTCCACCTCTGGGACACATGGTGACACCGTCCCCGTCCCCGAGCGGGAAGCGGGTCCGGGACCGTTGGTCCGGTGAGATGGAGTCGGACCCCAGGGGTCCGGCTGCTCAGCTCCTTAGGGCGTAGTTACGGATAACTACACGAGTTTTGGCACAGTAGGAGTGGGTACCCCAGTTGCAGGGTACCGACACACACACAACTACCCTCATGGTAAAATAAAAGAAAAAAGATGCTAATGGCTGGAAGCAAGGTAGAAGTTAGAGCTTGAGTCAACTGTGCTAGGCTAGCTATATCTATGCTATCTTATGGTTAGATCATTAGAGATTAAACTACACAACAGGGAGACTGCGATCGAAGTAACGAGAGAAGCCCATACACCCCGGTGGCTTTATGCACCTCCTACCCCCTATACCGAACGTGGAGGATTACTAGGGCTCGAATAGGGCTGTCACCACCTGCCGGCTACCTCTACAAACTGTGGGTATAATTGACATCCGGCAACTCTTAGCTAATCTAGACACTATGTCTACACTAGTAAGCGATACTCTAGCATCCCGCGTGGAGCTCCCACCCTCCGGATGGACAGACATCACAATAGAGCAAACATACGAATACTGGAGTAGTTGATAGAGTTCTAAGGCCGATATGTTAACCATCGTAAGCACAGAGCGATCATGCAATATAAACATCGAATGATAACGCAACCAGATCAAGAAGCATATATCCGATAACTCAGAACATACTTCGAGCAGATATCGGTAACCATAGTCTAAATCTATTACAAACGATCGAATATTACAAGAGAGAGCTAGAGATGAACCCATACCAGAACTCTCGAGCAACTCCGGCGACTCGATGACTCCTAGACTTCTCCTAAACTCCACTAAGCCTAAAGACTATGCAAGATGAACTTGAGAAGAGAGGTGAGTGTGGTGTGTGTGTGTGTGCGCGCGCGCGTGTGTGTTCTAATCTCTACCCCCTTGTATTTATAGGAGGGAGCCACGGCCTCTACGTCCTGGAACTGCCATAAGAAGCCAATGGGACGCCTCCACGTGTCTGGCTGAAGACGGTGGCGCCCACTGGGTCGTCGGCCGACCACCTTGGTCGGCCGGCCACCCTGTGGCGCCAACCGCGCCTAACTGCTGGGTGTGGGCTGTCCTAGGCCTTCTCTTGTCTAAATGCTGGGGTAGAGCCTGTCTTGAGTGGCTGTCCTTTGGTTCTTGGGCTACTTTTGGTCCATTTGAGCCTGAATCGGTGCTCTGATATTTTTTGTGATTTTATGTCGGGCCAAAGTGTGCTTGCAACCTGCATATTAGCTCAAAAACACAACTTGCATTTTCTAGAAGGTGAAGTGTGGTTTAGGGACCTTATTAGATAAAGATGCGTGTAAGAAATGCAAACTCTCATGATTTTCTGATAAAGTTAACGCCTGGAAATGGTCGTTAGTGAGCATCAACAAAACCCGCACCCCCAACTACATCTATTTCGGATTTGCTGGGTTGGAGTTTCAGATGGAAGACATACTGAAAAAGGTCAAAATGGGGTTCGATCTCCAGAAAGGCTTCACAAAGATGCACAAAAATCAAAATGTGAAGGATGAAATTATGGGTCAAGTGATGCATTGAATCCCCCAATGATGCAAAAGACCTCGGAAAAAGTTAGAGGTAGGGATTCCGAGGCCGCGCAAAACATGAGACTAGAAAATGACGGTTTCATTCGGTTCCTCATGTGGAACCGAATCTCATAAAGATTTCCGCCAATGTACCACTTCATGAGGTTGGAGCAGATTCTCTTCTACAAGACCTAGAAGGTGGAAATCAGAGCACTTACTTGCCCTCTAACCCCCCATTTCCACTTTGCCAGCAGCACCGCCCGCCTTCCCTTTCCCTGGGCCTTCTTGGGAGCCATTTGGATGAGGTGAGCAAACCTTCTCGCTTCATGCCTAGGAGCTAGTGGTGGCTTGTTTCTCGCGACATCTGGAGGTGAGAACGGGAGTTCAAGGTGGTGGCAGATTGAACTAAGCTTGGAAGCGTGCTAAACCTAGGTTTAACCGAAAGGTTATATAACCTTTCTTAGTGGCAATTTCATAATTACTTAGAAGTCAAAGGATCACGCGCCAGTTAAAGAGTTATTTCAGGCGATGAATCAGGGATTTCACAATAGAAATCAATCACCCTAAATGACTCAAGATCTTCTTCCAATTAACACTTTTCCTCAGAGTTACATTCCGAAAAAAACAAATATACAGATCTACAGTACTAAAACTACTCGATTCAACTCGGGGAAGACTACAGGGAATACATCAGCCATCGGCTGTTACAAAGCTTCAAATCTTGTTATTTCCAAGAGGGAATCAACTTAAAACATACAGAAAGGAGATTTTTTAAGCAAGAAAGACATGCAATCATAAGAACATCGCAAGTCCTCTTCTTGCATCTTGAAAAGGAATTTCTCCTTCTCCCTGATATATTTCTGCAACAAAAACAGTGCCATCTCCAGAGATGCCATTGAGGGTGAAACCATTCAGAGATTTCCCACAAGTATGACACCACCAGTCCACCACAACCTCTGAAACTCCATCTACCTCTAGCCACCCAGGTATAAGATGCCTAGGATGGTTAAGATGTATGAAGCAAGACCGACAGCTAGGAAGACAACAAGTATTCTTTTTGCTCGCAAGTACTCATCTAGCACCAGATTCTAAGCAAAAACTACTCCTATCAGGAGGTCGAGAGCTTTCCAGAGAGAAACTCCAACTAAGAGCCATGGTTGCTACGGTAGAATGACTCTGGAAGCAGCCTCACCCGTTCATTTATAGAGAAAACAAGGCATTCAAGTTCAACCCGTGACACTACAAGACAAGAAGCTCATGGGTGGAACAGAACAGTTTCCATCAACAGTATGTGCCATGTGACTTTTCAGACACTGATTCACTTTATCTGAAAAGGGCTTTATTTGAAAGATCACTTCAGGCACTGTACATAAAAGGTTAAAAGGTATGCCACGACTTTTTGGATCCTTAATTCCAAATCATGGGATTTCGATTCAAGGCTCGGGGGCTACGGGATACGTGTCATAAGTGGCATACTTTTTCAAGGAAAACTCAAATTTTAAATGAAGATTTAGGAGATTTTTTGAAGACTGATTTGACCCTCTACCTGATTCTGTGAATTAAACCTAAGGCTCGGGGGCTACTCCATATCGCGAGTACATCGCGCACCATATATTAAAGAAGATTCGGGGCTTGAGCACCTCATAGCCTCGATACGGCTAAGGAAGTGCTCGGAAGACTACTCGGAGCACTCGATTAACTCCAGGATTGGATGATGAACTCCAGAAGTAGTCGAAGCAGTCGAAGACGCCTCCAAAAGAATCTGTTGACACCAAAACTTGGCGCAATGCCTGTAGAACTCGACTACGAAGAGCTTGGGGGCTTGTCAGACCCGTGGCAGCAGGACTACCCACAGACGTGGAATATTCTAGAGTAAGGGATAGCGCATAAATGTACTTTACCTCTCTTGTAACTACTCGTACAACAATAGGACTTGTTGATGTATAAGGAAACTACCCGACTATATTAGAGTAGGACTCTAGTAGTATTCGGCTACAACTTTCCATGTAACCCTGTCCCCCCAGAATATATAAGGGCGGACAGGGACCCCTCCAAAGGCAATCAATCAACACCAAAGGCAATACAAACAACCACACAGGATGTAGGGTATTACGCTCCGGCAGCCTGATCCTATTTAAATCTTTGTGTTCCTTGCACCATCGCGTTCTGATCTTGGCAAGTCCCTGCCTACAATCAATCTCCTCGGGGTATACCTCGGAGAGATTGGCGGCTAAACACCGACACTATTATCTGTTCCGTGAACACCGTGAAGGCCCGTGAAGGCCATTGTTCATGCCACCACTCCTTGAGCCCGTCGTGGCGTGCCAGCATCGCCGCCCGAACTCAACCACCAGTGCCTCGAGTCCTCGATTGGTAGCCACCTGCCACTCTCTGAGCTCGTCGCCACCCAGACCGCCCTTGAACCAAAGCAGGGCGGCGCTAGTCGAGTGCGCGCGAGGAGCAGGCTGTGGTATAGGAGATGACCGGCATCGGGGAGGACCTGATGAGCCCGATGAACGGGAATGGCCCGCCGTTGCCATTCTTCCCCGCGGCCACCGGGCACGTGCCCCTCTTCTTCTCCATCTGGCCGTGCGTAACTCACACAAGCAGCTCAGGCAGCCAATAAAATTCATCGCCGTCCATCCACCATTTCCAAATCCCTCGCACCTAAAGTTCACCCACCTCCCTAGCTCCCTTCCCAACCCTTCCATGGGGAGCTCAGACCATTGCACGACCGGGAATCAGGGATGCCCCAGCCGCCGGCTCTTCCTTCCTGCCTAGATCCGCCTCCATGCCGACGACCCACTGTCGGCCTCCCTCCGCTCGAAGCAAGTAAAAAGTCCGGCTCACCATAATCCCCTGAAGCTCATGCTTGCGTTATCTTTCCACGTTCGCCGACCCATCACCGGGAACGCGTCAAGGGCGAGGCCGAGGAGGCGCGGTGCTGCTGCTTCGAATAGGAGCGGGAGGAGGCACACGGCGCCAGCGGCGGCAGTAACAGCAGGCCGCGTCCGCGTGCAGGTCGCGCGGCACGGCGGAGGCATGTGTGCTGCTGCACATATGCCTGCTCCACATCCAGGAAATGCCGACGCCCGTCCAAAACTCTCACAACACCTGAAGAAACGAACGGAAGTGGCTCACGGAGGTAACAGTAGGGTCATAGAGGGGATAGAAAATAGAATTGGTGTTAAGGCTATCCACACGGACGTGCTGGACCGCTTCCTCCAGTACGTCTTTGGCGTGAAATTTCCTGCAGCGGGGCACGCTATAGCCCACGCTAAAGGGTGTGTTTAGTTGGTGAAAAAGTTTGGGTTTTGGTACTGCAGCACATTTCATTGTTACTTGACAAATAATGTCCAATCATAGACTAATTGGTTTAAAAGATTCATCTCGTACTAATCAGTTAGACTGTGTAATTAGTTATTTTTTCAACTCCATTTAATGTTCTATGCATGTGTCAAAAGATTCGATGTGATGGGTACTGTAGGAATTTTTTTGGGAACTAAATAGGGCCAAAGTCCAGGAGGACCCCATTCACGCTAATTTCAGCGGGATAGCGGGCATGCGCTACTCCGCGCGCGGCCCCACCTTGCCCAGAGCTGTTGCTGCCAGCGCGCGCAAGAAAGAGAGATAGAGAGGGGGGGGGAGGAGGAGGAGGAGACGGGCAGCCTTCGGGATTCTCCGCCACCGCCCGAGACAGATCGAGCAGTAGCAGGAGAGGAGGGGCCACCGGCGTTGCTCCGACCGCGCGCCCGCCGCTCACCCACACGCCGAGCTTGAGCGCCGCCATGGCGAGCGGCAGTGGCGGCCAAATCCGGCTGCGGTGGAGTTCTATTAGGCCGCGCACTGATCTGGCTGGCCTCGCCATCGCCCCGAGCATGCAGCCTGGAGGAGGGAGCGCGCTAGGGCTAGCGGCGGCGAAGTTAGAAGCACCAGAGCAGGAGAGCACAGAGGAGGATGGGGCGCAGGGGTGGAGAGGGAGGGAGGGGCGGAGAGGGAGTGAGGGAGGGAGCCATGCCAGATCCGAGCCCACCGGGTGCGAGGGAGGAGGAGGGAGGAGGGGAGCCCGCCGCGCCGCCTGCAGCCGCGCGCCGGAGCCGAGCCCGCCTGTCGCGAGGGAGGAGGAGGAGGGAGGAGGAGAGCCGTGCCCCACGGCCGCCATGGTGAGTGGCAATGGCGGCCAAATCCAGCGGTGGCGGAGCTCGATAAGGCCGCTCACGGATTTGGCTGGCCTCGCCGTCGCCCCGAGCGCGCAGCCTGGAGTAGGGAGGGCGTCAGGGCTAGCGGCGGCGAAGGAAGAAGCACCGGAGCAGGGGTGGAGAGGGAGGGAGGGGCGGAGAGGGAGTGAGGGAGGGAGCTACGCCGGAGCTGAGCCCGCTGATCGCGAGGGAGGAGGAGGAGGGATGAGGGGAGCCCGCAGCGTTGCCTGCGGCTGCTCGCCGGAGCCGAGCCCGCCGGTCGTGAGGGAGGGGGAGGGAGGAGGGGAGCCGCGCCGCGCTGCCGCCATGGAGGCCCGCCGGGGAGGCCGCCGCCGCCGGGAAGCTCGCGCGCGCCCCTGCTCGCCCCTACTCGCCGCCAGAGATCAGGACCGGTGCGACCGCAGGAGAGGAGGGAGGAGGGAGGAATGGAGGCCGCCGGGGAGACGCGCTCTTGGCGATGGAGCTCGAGGTGCCACGGGCCCACGGAGGGAGGAAGGAGGAGTGCCGGCGAGTCAGGGAGGAGGGAGGCGGCTCTGCTCTGCCACCACAGCCGGCGCGAGCGCTGGAGCGCCGCCGCCGCGTCCGGCAGGGCATGCGAGCGGGAGCTCCGCCGGCCGCGGCCAACGCGATCGAAGGAAGGGGGCGGGGCGGGGTAAAAAAGGATAGAAAATTCTGATGCGTGGGTCTTGCAGCTGGTAGTTGCTATAGATGAGAGATTTAGTTGGTGGATGAGTAAAGAAAAATTGGATATAGAGGAGAGAATCTCGATGACCAGGTCATGAATATTATTTTAGAGGAGGGAAATAGAGGAGGATGAGTGTGGATAGCCTAAATAAGGAAGTTCCATTTTTTCCGGGGCTATAGAGAATAAGGGAACATATCTAGTAGAAACTAAATCTTCGTAAAAACCCGTGCAAACCACGACAAAAAATCATCTAAATTCACACAAAAATCACACATATAGATGATATGATGATACATAATCTTATAAAATATCGTGTCTAAACTCGACTTCGTTTGTGAGATGTAAAAATAACAAATTATGTGTAAAAGTTGTTGCAGTGTAAAAGTTTTTGTGGATAATATTGGCACTTTTAGTTAGATGTTGCCGTGTAAAAGTTGTGTGATTAGATTGAACTTCTTGTCCGCATAATTCTCATATTCCTTTTCCTATTCCCATATAAAATAATCGATTTTGACATATCTGGTCAGAAATACTGTATGCGTAGGCTTTATTCAAAGGTTGCAAGGTTCAACGTACTATATGCGAAGGATTTTCTCTTCTTATCTCGAAATTTTTTCTACTCTTCACATACGATATGTGGTACTCATTTTAAAATTTGGTACATTTTTGTATTTATTTACTATATTTAACTAATTAATTGTATTTTAAACAATTTTTTGAATCAAGTGAAATTTGAACTGCAAGTGGTTCAAATAATAGAATAAATAAGTAGAAAAATTATATTCATGTTATTCAACCTAGTTTGAGGCCTTACATGTGAAATGAAAAGGAATTTCAAATATTTTGTTCAGGAAACACCATGAATGTGTGGTCAAATAGTTTTTAATTTTTTAAAAAAAGCAAACAAAGTCTGGAAGCTTAACATAATAGCTTCTCTTTATTCACTTGATCTATTTTAGGAAAATTAATTTTATAGAATTATAGATAATCATTTTGAGTTAGAAAATAACTTCTCTTAGAGATTCAGGTCTCACAGAGAATTAGAATTCGGTTGCTAGATTTTCCAAGTGCATCAGCCTGCAAAGGGAGCGGACCGGAGTGCCCCCGCACGCGCTCCGCTGCCCCGTTTGCACAAAAGCAGGGTCAAGGATCGACCAGCCCCTTGTTATCTACTTGAAATAACCCAAGTGGCTCCCCGGACCGAACCTGGCATTTATATGCCGCACTCAATCTCGTGAGAAATGGGCGGGGATGAGTTGGAATCACTCTCGAACTAGGCGGCAGAGGAGCGGCGACGCGAGAAGGGTCGACTCATGGGTCTCCTGGGGTCAACAGGTTCATGACACTGCTGCTCCTATGTGTTTTGAGGTTGGTCCGCTTCGATCCGCGAACTGATTTAAGGAGCGGAGCGATTTCGTCGATCCGAACCCCTTGCAGGTTGACAAGTGCATATATGTTTGCCAACAAGGCAACAAGATTTGCAAGTTCAATGGATTTTTAATAGAACTTGATGTTATTTAAAAAAAACATGCATTCTGCATAAAAAGTGAACTTTTGAACCTGGATTTGAAAATAATCCGCTTCTCTTCATTCACCAACTTTTTGTTTTTTTTGAAGAAATATCACCAACTTTTTGCAAAGAAAATCGTTGGGCCAGCTCCCGTATTCGTACACCACCGCTGCCACGTAAACGCGCGGCGGCCCGTCAGACGTAGTGGAGTCGTCGTGCATCGTGCTCTGCTCCCCCTTTCTCCTGCGCCCCAATGGACCCCGCGCCGGCGCCACCGCCCCCACCCCCATTCGTCGTGCACCTCGTCACCGGCGGCGGGTCCTTGCCGGAGCTCGCCCTCCTCCTCCGCTCCCTCGCCGCCGCCCGCGTCGTCGCCCTCGACGCCGAGTGGAAGCCGCGCCGCCGCGGCAGCCCCGCCGCTGCCGGCACTGGCTGCGGCGCCTCTCCGGCGACTACGCCACCGCAGTTCCCCACGGTCACGCTCCTCCAGGTGGCCTGCCGCGGCGGCGGCGGAGGCGAGGGCGGGCGCGAGAGCTGCGAGGTGTTCGTCGTCGACCTCCTCGCCGTGACGCTCGCCGACCTGCGGGCGCCGCTGCGGGAGCTGTTCGAGCGGCCCGACGCTCTCAAGCTCGGGTTCAGGTTCAAGCAGGACCTGGTGTACCTCTCCGCCACCTTCGCCGCTGCCCTGGGGGGTGACGCCGGATTCGATAGGGTAAGGGCGTGCTGACCAAATGTTGTGGGGAAGCCTCGAATTCGTTTCCTTGAGGCGACATTGACATAAATTGGGATTCGGCTTGTGATTCCCGCGTAACTGATACTATTGTGCCGGGATGAGAAACTTTTCATTGCTTTGGTTAGAAGTTTCTACCAAATTCTACTGGTCCGACTTCCTCTGTCTGTCTTTAACAGCATGTCTATGGGAAAGGAATTATGCTGTTGAAATCTTTCGAACTACTGTAGCAGACTAGCACCCAGCTATGATTTACTATCGGTCCAGATGACACTGTTTTGGTCCCTTTTCAACTGATATTTTGGAGAACATGTGCCTGATGGTAGTCATATGTATGCTTCCACAATATACGGAACAAATTAAGGATTTTATTATGTCGCCCCAATAAAGCGAGCAAAATCAAAGACCAACCAAACTTTAGCAATAGACTGCCAATTATGTGGATCCCCAATGCATTAGTTGATTGCTTCATATGTTCCACAATCACAATCCCTTTGCTGAGAAAGTATAGGCTTACTCCATGCTTGAATTTCATGCCCCAAACCGGAGTTATCTCCCCAATCACCAAGCCATCATCATACTACATCACCTGCTCGCCATAGTTTGATTAATTTGCTCCTAATTAATACGCTGAATTATGAACGTGGAGGGATTATGCATGGGTGCATGACAATATCTTTCTCCTTTGTAGATTAATGAGAACTTCTAGGATGCTGTCCTGCTATCATTGATTTCCATGAAATTGCGATGAACACCATCTGGTATATTTCACAATAACACCATGTTGGCATCCCTCTCTGCAAGGTGGAGCCGTTCTTGGATGTCACCAACATTTATTACTACCTCAAGGGCCATGATAGGCAGAAGAAGCTTCCAAAGGAGACCAAGAGTTTGGCAGCAATTTGTGAGGAGCTGCTCCATGTTTCTTTATCAAAGGTTAGCATTGATCAGATGTCTTGCCTTCATTTGTCGGACATGGCATTTAACTGTTGAGAAATAGTTATCATCGGAAGTTATTCTTTTTGAAGTACTTTACAAGAGTCAGTAGTCAGGATAGATTGCCAGTAGTCAGGACAGATTGCTTGAATGGATAGATATTCATGCCTTCCGTTCAACTGCAGTATAAGTTCTAGGATTATGAATTTAGATTTTAGCTGGTCTTGGGATTGGACTTTTAACTTAAGTTTATGAGACAAATTTGAGTTTGATATTCCTGCCTGGTCAGGGCTCTACAGCACTTGTAATGTTCTTTAGAAAGCATTCGTGTTGTTTTCCCTAATTGTTCTCCTTGCCTTCTGTTTTACTAGGAACTCCAGTGTAGTGATTGGTCATGCCGCCCCTTGAGTGAAGGGCAAATACAATATGCTGCATCAGATGCCTATTACTTGCTTACTTGCTAGACATATTTGATCTGTTCCTACTAAAGATCACAACGGAAGGTAATTCTTCTTTAGTTCTTGTAAGTGAACATTATTTTCTCGTTAGGTCATCTTTAAGTACCAAGAATGACTACCATTTATGAACTCTTTGTGTTTTCTTTTGTGTATTGTTAATTCTGTCGCAGGAAAATGTTCATCTACAACAGAACTAAATTCAGATAGGCATTGCTCATCAACAGTGATAGAATGCTCATCTTCTGGATATGACATTTGCTCTGGTGGTTATTTGATGTCCATAGTAACTAAGTACAGTGAAAAGATCTTGTTGACGGAATCTGATGCAAAACCACGTTCCTCAAGACGAAAGGAAAAACCGAAGCTTCCTACTAATGCTAAATGCAAGGACAAGGTGGATTGCAGTACTGAATGGCAGGGTCCCCCTCCATGGGATCCTTCCATTGGTGGGGATGGGTACCCAAAGTTCTTGTGTGATGTGATGGTATGTTCTCCTGATCCTAATTCCAACAGCTGCATAACTTAATAATTTCGTTTGTTTAACACTCTGCAGAAAATATGATGACTTTGGTTTAGCAAAAGTTACCACCATAAATGTCATTTATGTTCCTTGTTTGCAAACTACTGGGTTGATTTTAAGTAAATTTGAACAGATTGAGGGCCTAGCTAAGCATTTGCGTTGTGTTGGAATAGATGCTGCCATTCCATCTTCAAGGAAACCTGAACCAAGGTCTTCCCCATACTTTCTGTGATAATATTTGGAACATTCCTAATGTAATTTCAATTGAGGAACAATTCTCAAGAACTTGTGCTGTTTGCCACCCATTTTTCTCACCTGTAGGGAGCTATTAAACCAAACATACAAGGAGGGAAGAATATTACTAACACGGGATGTCAAGCTCTTGAAATATCAGTATTTAGCGAGTAGCCAGGTATACAGAGTGAAAAGCCTGCTCAAACATGATCAACTAGCTGAGGTATGTGTGTATCAATCTTTTTCGTATTAAAACTTGATTGATCTGCATGATCCTTAACAAGTTAAATGTTAAATCTCCCATGGCCCAAAACTTAGTTATATTGTTAGCATGGATTTCATCAGCAAAATTTAACTTCCTTCTTGTTGGTTAATCTATGATTATTTAGCGCCTAATAAATCAATCTTTCTAGCAGTAACTAGTCCAGTATTAGCTCAACCGCAGGAGATAATTTTTTTAACGTTTGGACCAATCAAAGTCAAACCAAGGAGTTTTGTGTAACTTCTAGCAAGGCTGCATATGAAATCCAAATTAATGTTTACTTATTTACATACAGTTTACTGACTAAAAGTTAATTAATTCACTTATTAGTCATCCATGCTTTTGTCATGGGTAGGAAGTACTGTTCACGCCGTGAACAGTAACAGAACTCAGATATTAGGAAAGATTAGATTAGATTGGTTTGTTATTTCCTTAAATTTAGGGATTGGTTTCTTAAGAGTTAAGTCAGGGTTTCTTAAGGGTCAAGTCAGCCCATCTATATAAGGATGGGATTGTATCTCTTTTAAGAAAAGCAATGAACAATGAAGAAATAATTCTAGTCCCCCTCAATCTCTCAAGCTCTTGGCAAAGCATAAGGCCTAGTTACCCCAAAATATCCATCTACATAACATCTGGTATCACTGTCGTGGTGCTGCAAACCACAGCCGGGTGGCGGAAGGCACCCGCCTAAGCCCAGAGGGTGTGTACTCAGGGGTTAGCTAGTCCTAGTTCGATCTCGCTCAAGAACACGATGAACACAGCCAACGGCGGAACCAGGGGGGCTAGCAGGGGCCGTGGCCCCCCCAACGATGCAAAAAAAATTTAACACCCCCTGTTGTTTGGAAGCCCAATGTCCAGTTAGCAACTCAGCCCACGTTGCAATCCCTAGTAGATAGCCCAAACAAACAACGAGCTGCAAGCGGACGCCGCCGCAACGGTCTGCAGACTCGCGGACGCCGCCGCAGCCAGGCGCGCCGCACGGTGGCAGCGGCACAACCGGGCGCCGGCCGCCGCCATGGCTATTGGCTCGCCCTCCCCGCCGGCAGGTGAAATCGCGAGCCTCGACGACGCCGGGCCGGAGCATCGTGCGGAGGTAGAAGGCAACCTGCAGCAGCAGCAGGCACCCTGCACGCCTAAGGTAATCCCTAACCTAACATTTCCCCAATATATTCCTCCAATCCTTTTCTATTTTCTTGATTAATGCAAGGAGTGGATTTGTAGGCTGTACAATCGTGTGTAGCTAAGCTAAAAATTATGCCTTGACCTCGATCCCTTGACCTTTCTAGGAAATCACGGCTAAGCCAAAAAGAAAGACACAGACACTTCTTTCATTTTACAAGAAGATTGAAGGTGCAGTTGGGGATCTACAAGTACAAGGGCAGCAAGATGATTTGGCCGATCAGGATCAGAACCCTCAATCTAATGAAAATGTTGTACTTGAAGATGAGGCTCCAAGCAGGCAACGATCTCCTAAAGTTCAGAGACTCAATTCAGATGCAAGTGTTTTGGTAGTCGAGCGTGATCCAGGTTTACGCTGCCAAATTTGGGAGTATCCTGTTGATGAACAAGATGAAGCTCGCAGAATATACATGATGCATGGTCCATACCATTTTCTCATGGATGAGTACCCTCTTTCTGGTTCAAAGAAACACCCACGCAGGTTTCAGGCTCATTGGTTCAAATCTTTTCCATGGTTAGAGTATTCACCAGACAAAGATGCAGCTTTCTGCTTTCCTTGCTATTTGTTTTCCAAGAAGCCATCTGGAAGAGCAGGATCTGATGCATTCACTGTGAAAGGGTTCAGGTCTTGGAAGAAAGTAAATGAAGGAACAAAGTGTGCATTTTTATCTCACATGGGAAGTGACTGCAATTCTGCTCATAGTTACAATGTCAAATGTTTTGATAATCTGCAGAATCAATCTGGTCATATTCGAAATGTGTTCAAGAAGCAAACCAATGAAGATATCAGAAGGAATAGGCTTCGTCTTAGAGTATCAATTGACACAGTCCGATGGTTAGCATTCCAAGCTTGTGCTTTTCGTGGACATGATGAATCTCCTACCTCCAAGAACCAAGGTAATTTCCTTGAAATGGTCAAACTTCTAGCTGCATATGATGAGGAAGTTAAGGCTGTTGTACTAGGAAATGCTCCAGGGAATGCTAAATATACATCACCAAAAATTCAGAAGGAAATCCTAAATATGATGGCTTGCAATGTGCAAAAGGCAATTCGTACTGAAATTGGTGATGCAAAGTTTTGCTTGATAGTAGATGAATCAAGAGATGAATCAAGAAGAGAACAAATGGCACTTGTTGTTCGTTTTGTTGACCAAGAGGGATTTATTCGAGAACGCTTTCTCGATATTGTTCATGTTCATGATACAACATCTGCAACTCTTAAACAAGAATTGTGCTCTGTGTTATCTTTTCACAAATTGGATGTCCACAATATTCGGGGGCAGGGGTATGATGGTGCTAGTAACATGCGTGGAGAATGGAATGGACTACAAGCAAAATTTGCTGCAGACTGCCCTTATGCGTACTATGTCCATTGTTTTGCTCACCAATTACAATTGGCTCTGGTTGCTGCATCCAAAGAAGTACTTGAGGTTCAGAATTTTTTTGAACATCTTTCTTTTGTTGTCAATACTGTTGTGTCTTCTAGTAAGAGAAATGATGACCTTCATGCCAATCAAGTAGCTGAAATGGAACTTTTGGCTGAACTTAATGAGCTTGAAACTGGAAGGGGAGCTAATCAAATTGGGACTTTAAAGCGGTCTGGTGATACTAGATGGAGCTCACATTATGATTCTGTGTGCAGCCTAATAAAATTGTATAAACCCACATTCTTGGTCCTCAAGGACATTGCTAATACTAAAGGTCCAGGAACTTCACAAACAGTAAGAGGGAAGGCTGCTGGTGCTGTTACATTGATGATGTCATTTGACTTTGTATTTATTTTGCATCTTATGAAAGAACTGATGGGAATCACAGATTTGCTTTGCAAGAAGTTACAGCACAAGTCTCAAGATATTGTGAATGCTATGGATGATGTCGCCACCACAAAGAAGTTGCTTCAAAACTTGAGAGAGCATGGTTGGGACAATCTAATTAGTGATGTGATATCTTTTTGCATGAAACATGAAATTGCTTATCCAAACATGGAAGACTTCTATGCAGACTTCATTCGATCTCGTGCAGCTAATGAGACTACAGTTGAGCATCACTACAGATATGATGTTTTTACAGTTGCAATTGATCAACAGGCACAAGAATTGAATTGCAGGTTTAGCGAACAAGCAACAGAGCTTCTCATGTTGTGTACTTCTTTGGATCCTAGGGATTCATTTAGTTTATTCAACATTGATAATGTGTGCACTCTAGCTTCAAAGTTCTATCCTGCTGACTTTTCAGAGCAAGAAAGAAGAACCTTGAGATGTCAGTTACGGCATTATGAGCATGATGTACCTACTAATCCAAAGTTTCAGAATTTGACAAGTGTAGCTGATCTCTGTCGGCGACTTGTAGAAACTAAGAAGGCAGAAGATTATTATTTGATTGATAGGTATTATCCATTCTACATTTCTACTCCTACAGTTCTACTTTGTTTAAGTTCAGCGGTCCCTTTGATCCAATAGAAGCACTAATCTGTACTAATCTTTCTCATCCATCGTCATTTTTGTAGATTGATTCGTCTTGTTCTTACTCTACCTGTTTCTACTGCAACGACAGAGCGTGCATTTTCAGCAATGAAACTTCTCAAGACAAGACTTCGCAACAAAATGGAAGATGAATTTCTAAGGGATTGCATGTTAATCTATATTGAGAGGGAGATTGCTATTAAGTTCACGACAGATGCAATTATTGATGATCTCTATGCGAAGAAGAACCGCAAAGTTCGACTAAAATGAAATCGTTTGTTTTCACTAACCCACCTTTTTGTAAAGTGTAGCTAGCTTTTGTAATATGGTTCCTAGCTGCATGAATGAACAATGAAAATTTGGTGTCAACTGTCAAGTACACCTAATCATTGTATTCTCCATATCCAATGAATATATGATTTGACTAGAATGATGCCTGATCGTGACGTGGAGTTTACCATTGAATTACAACCGGGCACGGTACCGATTTCTAGGAGGCCTTACCGGATGCCACCCAATGAGCTGGCGGAGTTAAAGAAACAATTGCAGGAATTGCTTGATAAGAGCTATGTCCGTCCTAGCACGTCACCTTGGGGCTGCCCTGCACTCTTTGTGAAAAAGAAAGATGAAAGCCTCAGGTTGTGTGTGGACTATAGACTTTTGAATGCTGTCACAATCAAAAATAAATATCCCCTTCCCAGGATTGATATTCTGTTTGATCAGCTATTCGGGGCCAAAGTATTTTCCAAGATTGATCTCCGCTCTGGCTATTATCAGATAAAGAATAGAGCTGAGGATATTCCCAAGACGGCTTTTTCCACCAGATGCGGGCTTTATGAATATCTGGTCATGTCTTTCGGGCTAACCAATGCCCCTGCTCATTTCATGTATCTCATGAACTCGGTTTTCATGCCCGAGCTAGATAAGTTCGTCATGATTTTCATTGATGACATCCTGATATTTTCCAAGAATGAAGAAGAGCATGCAAAACATCTCCGCATTGTGCTTCAGCGCCTGCGGGAACACAAGTTGTATGCCAAATTTAGTAAATGTGATTTTTGGCTCAAGGAAGTCCAGTTCTTGGGCCACATCATCTCAGACAAGGGGATTTCTGTTGATCCTAGCAAGATTCAGGATGTCCTAAATTGGAAGACTCCCGAGTCTGTTTCAAAGATCCGGAGTTTCCTTGGCCTAGCAGGCTATTATCGCTGGTTTGTACCGGAGTTCTATAAAATTGTTAGGCCCATGACTGAGTTACTCAAGAAAGGGGTGAGATTTAGTTGGGACGACAAATGTGAGCAGACCTTTCAGACTTTGAGAAGGCTTCTGACGTCTGCCCCTGTCCTTGCTCAGCCAGATATCACCCGGCCTTTTGATGTGCATTGTGACGCATCAGGTACGGATCTCGGCTGTGTTCTCATCCCTGTTTGTTTTCGCCGGATATTATTCGGCCATTAATACTTGTTGTAATGCATCAGGTACGGGCCTAGGTTGCGTACTTATGCAGGATCAGCGAGTGATTGCCTATGCCTACAGAGCCCTCAGACGGCATGAAAAGAATTATGCTACTCATGATCTGGAACTAGCAGCAGTGGTGCATGCATTAAAGATCTGGCGTCATTACCTTTTGGGCAATCCAGTGCACATATACTCAGACCATAAGAGTCTCAAGTATATTTTTACCCAGAGCGAGCTAAATTTGCGCCAGAGACAGTGGTTAGAATTGATCAAAGACTATGATTTGGAGATTCATTATCACCCGGGCAAGGCTAATGTTGTAGCCGATGCCTTAAGTCGCAAGGCAAGTTGTAGCTGTGTGTCCGCTACAGTTCTGCATGAAACCTTGTGCCAAGAGATGGAGAAGATGAACTTGGCTATTGTGTCTGAGGGCACACTTGCTAATATTACCCTCACACCTACACTTCGAGAGCAGATTATTGCTGCTCAGAAGAATGATGTGGGCATGGATAAGATCAGGCAACGGCTCAGTGAGGATGATCCTCAGGTGCAATGCTTCCATCTAGATAGTGAGGGGATTCTTTGGTTTAAAGATCGGTTAGTAGTGCCTAAGAACTTTGAGCTCCGGAAACAAATTCTTGATGAGGCTCATCTTTCTAGGTATTCTATTCACCCGGGCAGTAACAAAATGTATCAAGATCTTAGGCAGCGGTTCTGGTGGACCAGGATGAAACGTGAGGTCGCCAAATATGTGTCCGAGTGCGATATTTGTCGAAGAGTCAAAGCAAGTCATCTCAAACCTTTTGGTATGCTACAACCTTTGGATATCCCTTCGTGGAAGTGGGAGGATATTAGTATATGATTCTATTTGGATTATCGTTGACCGCCTCACTAAGTCCGCTCACTTTCTTCCAGTCAAGACACGTTATTCATCTCATCAATACGCTGAGATATATATGGCTCGGATTGTGAGTCTTCATGGTGTACCCAAGACAATTATTTCCGACAAAGGCTCAAAGTTTGTTGCCCGTTTCTGGGAACAGTTGCATGCATCTCTGGGTACTCAGCTTATTCATAGCTCAGCCTATCATCCTCAGACCGATGGTCAAACTGAGCGAATCAATCAAATTCTGGAGGATATGCTTAGAGCCTGTGTGCTCTCTTATAGCAAGAAATGGGATGAATGCCTACCTCTAGCGGAATTCTCTTATAACAACAGTTATCAAGAAAGCATCAAAATGGCTCCTTTTGAGGCGTTGTATGGGCGGAGGTGTAGAACTCCAGTGAATTGGTCAGAAGCCGGAGAAAGAAGCGTGTTCGGCCCTGAGATGGTCAGTGAGGCAGAAGAACAAGTCCGATTCATACAGGAGAATTTGAAAATAGCCCAGTCTCGACAGAAAAGTTATGCGGACAAGAACGTCAATCTGTCACATTCCAAGTGGGAGACCATGTCTATTTGCGGGTATCTCCAATGAAAGGAGTCTAGCGATTCGGAGTGAAGGGAAAGCTCGCCCCTCGCTATATTGGGCCTTTTCCTATCATTGAGCGGTGTGGGCCGGTAGCATATCGTCTGGAACTTCCGGCCCAAATATCCGTGGTTCATAATATTTTCCATGTCTCTCAGCTCCGGAAATGCCTCCATGTTCCGGAAAAGGTGATTGATATAGAAAAATTGCAACTGGAGCCCGATTTTGTCTATCTGGAGTACCCAATCAAAATTGTTGATCACAAGACCAGGGTCACTCGGAATCAAACCAGTGACTTCTATAAGGTGCAATGGAGTAATCACTCCGAACGGGAAGCTACTTGGGAGACGGAGGAATTTGTTCGGGCTAAATGTCGGGAATTGCTACAAGCCTATCAAGGTACACACCAATTTCTAACTCTCCGTTTAGCCATTCATTAAATCTCGGGGCGAGACCGAGATTTCTTTTAGGGGATAGGATTGTAACACCTGTCTCGCAGACAGTCCGCTCGGGACCGGCGGACAGTCCGCCAGGCAATGCCCAGATATTTATCTGGATGGTCATGGGACCCACCTGTCATTCCTCTCTTCCTCCTCACTTCGTCTAGAGCCGAGCGGAGCTCGAGCGCTCGCGCCGTCGTCGCCCCCTTCCGTCGATCTCTCTCCTCCGGCCACCAAACCTCGATTGCTCACGCGGGAACCTTCCTCGGCACCTCCTCCACCTTCCCAACCCCCTAAACCGGCTTCTTGCGGCCGGAATCATCCCCCGCCACCGCCGGTTGCCATTGGAGGTGCTTGAAGCTTTGCTCCACGTCGATCCGCTTCTCCGGTCGTCCTCCGCTCGAACCGACCGCGGGAATGGATTCGTGGTGAGTTTCTTGTGCTCCCCGGTCTTTTTCCCCTTCCGTGGTGTGTCGCCGATGCCGGTGAACGGCCGTCGCCGTCGCTGCTGCACTTGCTGCCGCCTGCGGCGCGGGTCAAAAGTTATGTATCGCGGACGGTCCGCCTGGGAGGCGCGGACAGTCCGCCGGTCATATTAGGTTTTGTCCAGAGACAATGTTGTCTCTGGTGGTTTAGCAGAATTGACTGCGGACAGTCCGCTATAGGGGAACGGACGGTCCGCCGTTGAAACTTGAAGTTTGTCCAGAGACGATGTCTCTGGTGGGGGTGCACAGGATTGAACTGCGGACAGTCTGCCACTTGGGCGCGGACAGTCCGCAGTAGAGTCTTGGATTTTGTCCAGAGACGTTGTCGTCTCTGGTGGATTGAATACATGAACTGCGGACGGTCCGCCAAGGGGGACTGGACAGTCCGCAGGTAGGATTAGAAATTGTTCCAGAGACGTCGTTGTCTCTGGTGGGTCGGTAGAATGGTACGGCGGACGGTCCGCCACTTGGGCGCGGACAGTCCGCAGGGTATTCCAGTTGAAGTAAAGTATTTACATCATTGAGCTGCACTCATTTATTTCATATGCATATGTGTAGCATCCGCAGCTGAGGGCGCCGTATTTGAGGTGATTGCGGTACCGCAGGAGCAGCCGACGCAAGCCCAGGAGGAGAGGTGTGAGCACCCGGCCCAAGGCCCGTCTGACCCCAGTTCTGTGCAGCAGCCCGATGGCAAGCCCCGGTGCACATCCTATTAATTTTAAATTATGACACCTATATATGTATTTATTACTTATGCATTACGTTTAGGAGTTGTTTGAAACCCCAGTTGCCTGAACCCTAGGTGTCCTTGAGTTGTACTAGTATGTATAGGACGATAGAAATGCTATGCTAGATAAGGGTTCGGTAGAAGTCGAGTAATTCTTGGTTACTCGTGAGATATAGGATAACTTTATATTTCCATATATGAGTTAATAATTTATGGATGAAAGTCTTGAAATGAAAGAAAGAATAGAATCTGAGACCGGGCGGGAGAGGTGTAGTTCCGCCTGTGTCGGTTAAGGACCGAGCTGTTGTTGGCCCTGCTGATCATGTTTGAACTGTACTAACCGCATGCCGGGAGTAGGAGGTAGTCAAAACTGATAAGCCGAGTACTGCCTTGCTTCGGAAGTACAGAACTTCTACCCACCCCTTAGGGCGAGTCGAGTGGCCGCGGAGAATTAGGATGCATGAGTTTACTTTTGGTGGTCTCTCGTAGGGCTCGGCTGACTATATGCAGGTGGGGCGGTTCTGTAGTTCGAGGCGGGGAGGGGAATGGTTGGTGCGTGTGGTCCGACGGGGCATACGCGTGCCATGTTGGTTAGGTCCACCTTGCAAGGTTAAATCGAATCGATTTGCCGTCAGTCGCTCTCGGATATGAGCACCTTGGTCACTGCGTCGCAGCGTAGTGTTGTGATGGAAAAATGGTTATACTTATGTTGATGAGCATATGAATTATTATTTATTATTCCACTATGTTTGCTCTAGATTTGGTTTGGTTATGCAAATATTAGACTATGTTAATTTATATAGAACTTGGGCTAAAATAAGGAAAGTGAGGAACTACTTTAGTCGCTGTTTTATGCAAAATAACCACTAGCCAAAAGCCTTGCATGTCTAGATATGTGGGCTAAGTTATACCCACTGGTCGGGTAAGCCTTGCTGAGTATTAGTATACTCAGGGTTTGTTGCCACAATTATTTCAGGACACGCAGACGTAGATTTCTGTCCCTGCTGCGTCAAGTTCATCCGCCGGGATGCAGAGGGATGGAAGGTGGTGGAGCTAGACGTTTAGTTAGGGATCTCCCTAGGGCACACTTTTGGTAGTTGTAGGCCGCTTTCCTCTAGTTGGACCCGGATTTCAGTAATGCAAAGTTTGTAAATTATGTATTTATTTAAACTTGGTTTGTAAAACTTAAGGTGAAGTCTTATGTATATTTGTTGTATTTTCAAATTTGTGTCGTGCTTGTACCATCTGCGCCCACCTTCGCGTGGGACTATCGGTGATGTTTCGATCGGGAAGTGGGTTGAGAAAGGATCGTCAAATTAAGCCGTTAAGCTAATGAGCCCGATGTGTTCAAATGACGGCCATTACGCTTAATTAGAGTTTTAATTTGGCGGTTCCGTCACAGATCTATCATCAACAACATGACTGCATGTTGACTTATATTTCTGGTGACGCACACCACGCAGGCCGGTCATCTGGAGGTCGCCGTCGCTGGTTGCGCCGCGTAAGGATCAGTCCATGACTCGTCCTCCGCGGCAGCCTCCTCCCACCGTCTGTTGAAAATCTGCATCTCCTTGAAAGACCGCAACCTCACCCCGCCCCGCCCCGCCGACTTGCCGCCGAGCATGGGCACGCCGCGGTGGAGGTGTGGAGCACGTACTCGCTGTCGATGACCCCGACGTTGGCGGCGCGGTCGCCCCGCGTGCAGTAGCATAGCCGGTAGTCGAGCCCTCAGCCGTGGGCGAGGTCGTTCTGCTCTATCCGCCACGTGCACTGCCACGCCGTACGCGACCCCGCGCACGGCGGGCCGGCGCCGCCACCGTCGCCGCAGCGCGCGTCCCGCACGCGGCCGTGCACGCCGCCCGGCGGCCCCGGCCCCTGCGCGCGCGTCGTGATGGCGTGGTGGATCTCGGAGCGGCGGTCGAGCGTCGGCTGCGACACCTTGAGGCCCTCCCGGCGCACGGCGGCAAGGTAGCGGGCGGGGTCGAAGGCGTCGACCTCGACGTCCTCGTCCCACACGGAGACGTAGTCGTACTCCGCCACAACGGCCGGGTGCAGGAAGCGCTTGCGAACCACCACTTGGTCTGCCCCGGCGCCGCCACGTGCACGGCGCGGCGCGACCACTCGCAGGGGCGTAGACAGGGGGCGGGCAGGGGCCTGCCCCCCTATGGTCCCCAAATTTCCATTGAATATTTGAATTTTGATTAAATTTTTCTATAAATTAATATGGTTGACCCCTCCTAATAATGAAAAAAATAAATTCCTGACTCCGCCCCTGATCACTCGAGGTCGCCCCACTGCTCCACCGCGCCATCGTAGTGGAAGAGCATCACGGCGAAGTCGCCGGCGGGGAACTTGGAGACGAGCTTGTCGACGGCGGCCTTGTTCTTGATCCCCACGGGGACCGCCAGGAGGCTCTTGGTCTTGGGATTTGCCGGCGTCGCCGCCGTGGCCGCCGCTGCTTCCCGCTGCTGCTGCTTCTTCCGGTGCTCGGGGTCCCCGGCCAGCGAGGGCTCCATCTCCAAGTCGGTCGTGTCGTGGGCGACGCCTCTCGTGAACGACGGCCGGCGCTTGCTCGCGCGGTGGATCTTCCTGCTGGGCGCTTTCATCGTCGGCTCAACGGACACGGTGAGAAGCATCTTGCGCGGAACCCGCCGCATCGTCGTTCCGCGATCCTGTACAAGGACGCCACTCCGTACTGGCGGCGTGTTCTCCCTGAGGTGAAGCATGGCGACACCGCCGGCGATGACCAGGAGCAGCGCGACGCAGATGATCGCCGCAGCCGAGCCGATCCGGCGCAGGGACAAGCCCTTGGCGTTGGACGAGAACGCGGAGGCCATGGCTATAGTTTTGCGGGGAACGGAACGAAGGGGATGATCGGGAGGGAGAGCCGAGAGGTTACTTCTTCCGCTGTGTTGTGCTGCGGGATGGCTGGCTCCTTCTTATAGGCCTGGGTGATGAGTTGGACTCAGACTTGGTTGTGGCGGTGGCGGGAGTCGGAGCCCATCACTGCTTGGTTGTGGCGGGATGATCTAGATCGGAGTCCGATCGAGTTGGGACAAGTGGACGGAGGACACGTTTGTTGCAATGCAATGCAATCCTTGTCCGAAAGACCGAAACTACTGCAGACACTGGCCACAACATGGGAAACGCGTTCTGCCTAGTGTCCTTCATTTTTTTTTCTCTTTTTTGCGGGTGATCGAAAAGCATTCCGTGACGATAGAGGCACATGTCGGTAATTGGACCCAATTTGTTCATGTTATCTGACTCGTCATTAATAGCTTGGAAAGGGTGATCTCAAAAAGAAAAAAAATAGCGTGGTTTTTCACGAATATCGATCCGGTTTAACGATGGTCGGAGATGAGTGGTGTCATCATCTCGTGAGACGACAGCTCCGGCTCGTGCTCCTAGATAACGGAGATGGCAGCGCGACTGTTAAAGAAGCAGCTCGCACTAGTCCACGGCTCTAGAGGATTGCGTGCGAGTCTCGGCTCTTCTCTGCTCCCGGCCGTGCAGCATACGCCCCTCCTCCTCCTCCCCCTTCACAAAACTGAAACTGAAAGCCGCCATTAGGGCAGAACTCAAGCCGCCGGCCTGATTCGCCAACGGCCAGCCATCTTGGACCAATTCCTCGAGCGGAGATCGCACCAGCAACCTCACCGACCTCCCCAAACCCCTCATTCTCACCGCCGTGCCCTGGAACTTCATTGTCGGTGAGCCCAAAGCCGCCGACCGCCATGGCTAGTGGATAGCTGAGCTCCACCTTCCGGTTCCCGTTCCTTCGAATTAATCTCAAAAATGGGATCTCCATAACTCAAGGATGTGTATGCTCCTGCTAACTCCTTGTGTCCTCCTCTAGATCACCGGGAACGCGAGTGTCGTTGCCACGGCGCCATGGCCGCTACCGCCCTGTTCATTGGTGGTGGACTCCGGCTGTTGCCTACCCTCGCCCTAAACTCGTATGTTCCTTTGCTGACGGCGAGCTCAACGTAGGAGAAATCCAAAAGAATGGATATTTGCATGTGCAGCATGACAAGAAAAACTAGCCCGGACACAAAGGAGCCCGGAGACTTCAGGTATATATCCGGATACTTCGGATATCCAGTCGTCGACCTGGATACTCTGGGTATAAGTCCGGATACTCCGGACTTAGTGTTCGGACATTTTTGGATAGTGATTCGAAGACACTCTCAAGCACTAGTTCCAAATCAAAAACCTGCAGATAAAAGACCATCTTCATAGTATGACGTTCCTATACTCAAACTAAAAATAAATCTTTGAGTCAAATCCAAATACCGCTTTGCATGTGATTTATTTGTATATAAATATACTATCATCTTTTAAAATATCCATGTGATTTATTTGCCTCCACAAATGATTCTTTCATGTATACCACAAAACAATACAGAAAAATCAATTTCACATGTTTGATCACCACGTTTCATGTGTCTAGCCATGTATTAAATAGTTTGCAGACACACAGACACACCATTGTACAAGTTGTCTGCTCTATTGTCTACATGCAGTATTCTAGACATATACAGAAAGCAGCCGTCTAACCATTGTACATGCCCTTATCTTAGCATTTATTCATTCTCTTTCACTATTGGAAAAAGGGTTATTTTTTTCTACTGGCACTGTTTGGATCCCACCTCCTTAAGCAAAGTGGCTATACTTTAGTCCCTGACTAAAGTTTCAAACAAAGTGACTAAACCATTTTAGTCCCATTAGCCCCCAAAGAGTAGCTAAAATGAGTAGTTGAGTGGGCTTGGCTCTTATTTTAGTCACTTTTAGTCATTTGTTTGGAACTTTATTAGTCCCTTGTAGTCACTTGATCCAAACATGGGTGACTAAAAGTTAGTCACTACTTTTAGTCACTTTGCTTTAGGAGGTGGAATCCTCGGGCCATCCAATGGTTAGAATCAACCATTAGCTGATCATAGAAATAGAAAATAGCATAAGACACAACTTCTTTAATGATCTAACTCTTAGCACATAGCTCAAAATATAAATGGACCCACACACCAGCCCCACATAGTCTTGGACTATGTGTATGACACTGTCTCTTGATCAAGAGATAGCTCTTTTTTCTCTCTCTTCCACCTAGGACTGTACAAAATGGCCATTTAGTCTCGGTTTTGGAATCGGGGCTAACCTGTGATCTCTAGTCTCGCGCATAGCTTCCTTTCTACTCCACCTACACATCACATGTCACTCTATCTGTGATGCTTTCATTTTAAAGCGACCCGTGAACACACCCCCCCCCCCCTCCCCCCCAAAATTCTGGTTAGCACCTCCAACTAGTACTAAATGGTGACTCTTTAGTCCCAAAAGGTAACGCCAACCGGGACTAAGGGTCCTTCCGTCTCCTAATCTTTGGACCCGAAACTAATGTCTTCATTTGTCCTATGCCCAACAAACATCCGGGATAAATGTGAAGGATCAAAGACTTTTTCTGTACTAGTATGGATAAAATATTATAGTTTAATCTTATAGTACCTGACTAGGTATAATTGGAGGTCTTATTTAACTTTGTGTTTTATGACTAGGTATAATTGGAGGAGGTATTTATCTTTGTGTTTTATACTTTACTGATAACTTGATAACTTGTATTGAGTAGCCACCGGCCGCCGATTGCACCTGCGGCCTGCCCGCCTTGCGCCCCGGTCGTCTACCTATCTTGCCCCACGCTCGTCCTAGACGCTCCAAGCTCATGCGTGTCACTCGCCACGCTCACGCACGACAGAGATGGTAGTGGGCCATGGTTCTACATGTCACTTGACAGTCCAACTTAGTACTTAAACTTTTTAGATCAAAATTATATAGAATTAGAGCCCGGCTCCTTTATGGCCCAGCTCTTAAATTATTTAAGACAAATTTGATGGCTTTTTACCACCCCTACTCACAGGCCAGGCTCCGGCCGCCTACCGCACACGGTGGTTATTTAGGCTACAAAACGGTGGTCCTCGCCTGAAGGGAGCGCCTCCGCTGGTGAGATTATTTAGACCAATAATACTTAGCTCGGTGCAGCTAGAAGTAGTCATATGAGGAGCCAGTTGAAAGCTGTTTTGTGAGCATGTTAGGAATCAGAGAGGAGCATGTGAGGTTTTTTTTTTCTTTCCTTTATTGATGCATGCATGAATGTTTGAACTATCCACCATCGCGTGACAGGTACATGTGCGTTCTTTTTTCTTTCCTTTATTAATGCATGCATGCATGTATGTGCGTGCACGCTGCATGCTACTTTTATTTCTGTGTGCATGCTTATTAGCGGGGGTGCAACGCTAGCACGTGTACCTTTCTTTTTCGTTTTCTTCCCATCCTTCTGTCTCGTACGTTCATTTTTCTTTCTTAATTTCAACAATATCTTTAATGATAATTTCTTCTCTGCTCAAAAATTGTATTCTTCTTCCATTTGACTCCTAATTATTTATTTTTATAATTTTTCTACTTTATATTTATAGTATTTGTTTTATCTATTATAACTTTACATTTCAAACATATTTTTTATTTTTATTTTCAGTGGTTTAAGTGTGTGAATGATATCAATACATTAATATTTGGTATTTCTTTTTGCTAATATTTTTCTTTACTTCATTTAGTTTTTTATTCATATCAACTTGTTCATATTTAAAAATGGCTCATGCTTAGTGCATACCATTTTATTTGCATTCTAGACTCATTAGTTGGTGCGTAAATAATTTAGTTATATACTAAATTGTTCAACTCATATTCATGTTCCATTTGTACATAAAAATAATTTATTTTCTAGGTGGATATGTTGTTCTTCACGTAAAATTATTTATCTGTGAGTAAATAATTTGTCTGTAATGTCAATTTATTTGTTCTCTTTGTATATTAAATTATTCAGCTATGTTGACTCATTTGTTCTGGATATTTTTTTTATTTATCCTATGCAATCAAATGTTCGGAATGTTTAATGTTTTGTTCGATGTACATTATTATTTGTTCGTTATGTTTATTTTTTACATCAAAAGAATTATTTTATTCACGTTGTTAAAATATTTATTCTCAGCATTCAAAACTAATTATTTAATATTAAAAAATATTTTTTAGAAAATATCATGCAAATATAGGCAATTGTTGTCTTATTTCGAAGATCTTGTCATAAAAAAGATAATGGTGCAATTAAAATTTAATTTAGATGCACGGTTTACTATTTATAGACTTTTTAGTAGAAACTTTCCTTGCATGTGGGTGATGTCACCAATTTGTATGGATCGGCATGCAGGAATGTGTTGCTCTGTTTTCTTTCAAAGAGAATATTATTAGTATTTTAGTTTATTGGACGCTAACATCTTGCGGCTCATTTAATGTGCATAGATTCTTTAGGTGATGGTTCGGCGCACCATCACCTCAAGCAATAGCTAATATCCCCGTACCGCACCCCTAGCCGCCCATGCCGCGCAGCCGGTGTCGAGGTGCCGTGCCGCACTGGGGCCAGGATCCGGCCACCTGTCACGCACGTAGCCACCCACGTCGCGCAAGGGCGCAGTGCATGCGCCGTCGCACACACGCAGCAACCAGCGAAGTAACCCAAGATGATTGCAATATGTTGAACAATTTCAAGTTATAAGAAGCAACTTTATGTTGTTGATATGCTATGAATCTACCCTTTAGACTATAAAAAAATAAGCATATGAAAATTTTGAATACCCATACTCTAAATCCAGGACCCACCCCTTCATGCTCTGTGCTCCTACAACTATGTACTCATGCACTCTATCCACTAATAACACATGCATGTAGTTCTATAAACATATACTCAGTGGCATGAAATACACCTAACCAAGTTGTCAGACCCGGGACAACGGGACTGCCCACGGGCATAGAATGTTCTAGAGTAGGGAGTGGCACATGGATATGCCCTACCTCTTTTGAATCTACCCGAATAGGAGTAGAACTAGTCGACGTCCTCGAGAGCTAGCCGAACTCCTCGGACTAGGATCCTAACAGAACTCGACTAGGACTTTTCATGTAACCCGGTCCCCCCAAGATATATAAGGGCGGACAGGGACCCCTCCACAATATCGAACAATATCTGAGGGAATACAAACCACCACATAGGACGTAGGGTATTATGCTCCGGCGGCCTGAACCTGTCTAAATCCTTGTGTTCTTTGCACCATCGCGTTCTGATCTCGGCGAGTCCCTACTCATAACCACTCTCCTTGGAATACCCCTTGGAGAACCCGACGGTAAAACACCAACAGCTGGCGCCCACCGTGGGGCCTCTCGCCAACGATCGTCGAAAGAACTCGATGGCTTCTCTCGACGACAATCCGGTGCCCGAAAAAGGCACCTCCTTTCACGTCGGCTCCTGGATCTTCGTCGCTAACGGATCAGGCGGCTTCGAAAGCCGCTCAATCGATCAAGATCCCCCAGAAGTTTCAGAAGCTGCAAAATGACGTGAATTCGACGAATTCATCGATTAACTCGAAGAAATCAGATTTTCGGACATCAACAACGAAGCCCGAATTCAACCAGAATTCGAAGCAATTAAAGTCAAAACACTCTCCGAATTGGAAAATGACTTGGAAAAACTGCCGGAAGATTTCAAGCAAGAAACCTCCACGAATGGAAAGACCATACTTCCCAATTGCATCCGTGTCACTGAACCAAGTCTTCAGAAGAAAAAGTCAAAGACTAGCTTCAAGAAAACTACTCGCAAAAAGAAGCAGTCGAAAGGCACTTTTTCAAACATCGACGATATCGATGATAAGATCGAGCACTGCCTCCAGAAAGCTGAAGACACGTTCAACATCAGCACTTCTCTCGAAGAATTCTCCAACCAGTGGACTCCCAACTCCGCAGAGCTGGAACAAGATCAAGCTTTCGTCAAATATCTCAAAGAATTCGGCGAAACAATTCCTGAAGATGAACTAGCTGAATGGTCACACGACATTGACATGTTCATGGAAGCATTAACTAATCCCGACAAGCTTGAAGCTCTCTAGGAGCAGTCCAAAGCAAAGAAGCTGTGGGACGACTCGCACAGGTCACTAGATCATCATTTATCACAACCCCACCCTGCAGAAGACTTTGTGTCAATCGAAGACTACATGAGCCGCTGGTGTAATGTTGTTCAAACTCCAAATTCCCCTATCCCGCAAGAAGATCACCACATGTCGCAGACGTTTTCTTCAAAAAAATGTGATAATTTCGACAAATACAACAAATTCATAAATGAACTATCAGTTCGAATCAAAGGCGGATGGCCCCCAGCGGACCACATCCCACACGACGAAGACCTTCTGTGGCACACTCTCGGACTTTCTCCCCGAGTCAAGCAAGACAAGGAAACCTATCCGGTTTCGGTTCAAAACATTGATAGAAACCGACTCGCGCCCCAACCCGATTCGGACAAGAGGACCGAACCCGACAAGGGGTCGACTTTTACTGTCACTATAAAAGAAGAACTGCAGTCCTCAAATCAAAAAGAGAGGCAGCAACTCTTAGAAGACGAAGAACTACCGTTCCAGCAAGGCTTTCCGCTCAAAGAAGACCATATCAACTCGAAAATCCGCAGTCACAATCGCGAAATTTTCATGGCTTTTCTTTCGGATCCCACAAACCAAAAAAGTGACTTTACAGCACTGGAAGACTTGGACTACGACGAATTCCTCTCTGAACCGGAGATAACTGAAGTAGCAGTAGCTAGCCATGAAAATCCTCCACCGAGAATCACAGTCACTGTCCATCTAGACAACAACCCGAAGATGATTCTCAAAACAGAGCATCATCAACAACTTGGCGACTCGTTCGACTACTCCAACATTGACTTACACAATGTTATCAACATTGGCCGCAACGCAAAGACAGTTGTCATCAACAAAAGGGAAGATCATGAGGAAGTCGAAGCCTACAGTCTAACACCTAATTACCGGATACCTGATATCTACAGGTACAACCCGCGAAAACGACGTCGCGACAAGGCAGCACCTCCTTCTCAACCAAAGCAGTTGACGATTGATTCTACTCAACAGAAAATCCATTCAAAATGCTTCCTGCATCCCAAAGGAAAGCACTCGAATTTCCAATGCAGCACTCTTCGCAAAGCACTCGGAGCACCTCCAACTTCTGCCAAGAAAGAAAACAAAAAAGAGAGCCAACTTGAGAAAAATTATTTCCAACAAGGAATCAAGCATGCCAGTTACTCAAACGAGTCATCTATTGGGCTTACCCCCTGTCGGGTATCACGATTAGGGACACCCTAATCGGGGTACTAAGGTCACTCTAAAAAACGCAAACACGTGTTAAGGCAGCCAGGCCCACGAAGGCACATGACCTCCTTCCAATCTGGAAGAAAGGAAATGACTCAAAGAAGCCCAGCATGTAGCCCATTCGCATCCCCCTCGGACTCATGGGGCAATCTCCGCCTCGCTCGAGGGCTCCCATCGAGACCCTCGACTACGCCCCACGTTTCCGTCTCGCTCGAGGGTAGCGAACCTACCCTCGAGCGGGTACCTCATCTCCGCCTCCCTCGAGGGTAGCGAACCTACCCTCGAGCGGGCACCTCATCTCCGCCTCGCTCGAGCGTAGCGAACCTACCCTCGAGCGGGCACCTCATCTCCGCCTCGCTCGAGGCCACCCCTCGGCATAAGGGACAAACGGCCCTGCCGCTCGCCCGCCCGTCGTACGAAGGCATTAAAGGCCAACCACTCCTCCACGGCTCCCAGGACAGACGGTGTCAGGCCGCCATTCCTCACAGTGGCAGTGACCGGGGTCCCATCCGCCAACTCCGGTCATTGCTCCGCCATCCCGGGTGCTGTGGAAACACTGTGGGACCTGCGACGTGGGACGGGACACGCTCGGCACTGCTCCCGTTACTATTCTGCCAACCCCGGCCGTCCGGACCCACCTCCTGCTTGGGAAGGGGTCCGACGACGTCACATGCCCCTCCAGAGAGGGGCGCTCAGCACACACAGACGGAGTCCCGGACCTCCCCCTCGAGGGGTCCGGGACCTCCACGTGTCTCCCAGACCTCCTAGTGTGCACGCCCGCACTCCGACCAGGGAGTCCGGGACCGCCGCGTGCCCCGCTACCGCTGGTGCATGCAGGACCCTGACCTGCAGGGCCCACAGAGCGCCATCGCGCCGCATATGGAAGACCGCACACCCAACAGCGACGCCACGCCGCCTACAGGGGCTGGTAGGATGCCGGCGCGATCTCCGCAGGACCAAGGACGATATCTAGGACGACTGCCACGCCCGACGCCATGCCCTACAGTGTACTTCCTACAGTATTCGACTACTGTACCCCCGCGATTCGGGGGAAAACGACGACTTCCATACTCCCCTGCTCATGTACACCACCCCTCCTTGTGACTATAAAAGGAGGAGGCGGGCTCCCTTTAAGGAGGGCTCTTTTCGGACGTTCTAGACATCAGCGACCATAGTCACCCACACTTGCGATCATCGTCGCCTCTCAGCACCACTGAGCACACACCTCAACCGACTCCTCTTCTAGCAGAGACTTGGGAGCCTCCCTCCCTCTCTCGCCTCGCTTGTACCCCCTACTACAAGCACTCCGGTCGCAAGATAATACAGTGCCCTCACACAACCCCATTGCTGGACGTACGGCCCCGTGGCCGGAAGTAGGATAAACCCGTGTGTTACTGTGTTGCCTCTTGCATCAACATCTAGGACGAGGAAACACGCAGTATTTACTAGTTGGGATCCGGGGCCCCGAGTCGGGACACCGACAGTTGGCGCGCCAAGTAGGGGCACGCTGCGTGAGATTCTCTCTTTTTTGTTCCCATTTGATCTCCAGGGATGGCGGGCAGATCCAACCCATACCCCATGGGTATCTCGGATCCGCTCCCAGCAGGATTCGTGATCTGGTTCGGGAGTCTCGAGTTCAGAGCAACCGGCAACGGTTACCTCATGCAGCTCCTCTCTCCCAGACGCAACCCCGTCACTCCGACTGCACCAACCCCGCGCATCAGGCGCTCTGGCACCCGTTTACGACAAGCACGCGCGGAGCGGCGCCGTGCGGCACGCCACAGCTCCCCCACATGGGTTAAGGCTGGCATGTCGCAACTCAGCATCGCGGCCAACGGGGCCACCGCTTCGTCATCGCGTGCCTCGGCGTTGTCTGCACCGACACCGTCATCTACCGCAGTACCAGTGCCTCCCAGGGGGGCTCAACCTCGCCGTCGCCTTTTCCCTTCGGGATGCGCAATGCTGCTACCCATGCCTTGTCAATCAGTACTAACTTCACCGAGTATGAGGACCTGCCGGGTCATCATCTTTTGTCGATCCGCAGCCTCATCGCCTCGACTCCTGACGAATCATACCCCGAGACGGCGAGCTCGATTGCCGACGATGTCAACTTCTTCATGAACAACTTCATGGCCGAAGAGGCCGAGGACTGCTCCAGGGTCCGCGACCCCGACGCATTCCGCTCGTTCCAGCTGGCGACGGCCTACTGCCTCACCTGCTCCGAAGACTCGAGCGAGGGGGATTACGATCCTGCCCGGGAGTGCTTCATGGTCCAGCTCGCGGATGGGCAAGACGACAATGCCCCGGGCGATGACGGGGACGGCGGGGCAGATGCGCAGGCAAACCAATCGGTGGTGCCGCCTACGACCCCTTCTTCTTCGTCAAGCTTGGCGGCGCGGCAAGCACAGCTGGCGCAGCTTAAGGAGCTTCAAGCCAAGCTCGACGAGCAGCGTCGGCAGACTCTGGAGCTGCGCACCGCACTCGAGCAGCAGCGCACCGCGCGTGGTGCACATGCCCAGGCTGCGGGACGCATTGCCCGGGAGCGGATCCTAGCCGACGACAACATCGACAAACCTCCGAAACTGAAGACGGTCGGCGAGAAACTCGTTGCTGCGGACTACCTACTCCAAGCCATGCCCGAGCCATCGACGCCTTCGGGCCCCAACCTGCGCCGCGAGGCACAGGTGCTCATCGAGCAAGCTGCCGTGTAGCAGGCCGAGAGCTCTGCGTCTCGCATGCGCTCAAAAGGCCCGGAGCAGCCTGGTGGGACTGTCCGCCAGGACCGCGAGGTTTCGGTGCACACTCCGCCAGGAGGGAAGGGGAAGGCTGCCGCAGCACACGACGCAAAGGCACCCTCGGTGCACGACCGCATCGGGAAGGCTCCTGTAAAGGAGCGACTCCATGACACACGCGGGCATGCCGGCGACGGCGATGCCCGCTACATCATCGATGGCAGGAAGTACACCCCTCGACGGGGTGGACGCTTCGACCCCGAGCACGATAGGGGTGAGTCACCGGAGCCTCCAGGCACCCGGGTATTCAGCCGGGAGATTCGAACTGCTTCTTTTCCCCCGCGCTTTCGACAACCCAACACCCTCGTCAAATACTCGGGCGAGACTGATCCTGCAGTCTGGCTTAACGACTACCGCCTAGCGTGCCAACTAGGCGGTGCGATGGAAGACGCGGTCATCATCCGCAACCTCCCCCTTCATCTTGCTGACGCCACACGAACGTGGCTCGAGTACTTGCCCGCGGACCAGATCCACAACTGGGCTGACTTGGTCCAGATCATCGTGGGCAACTTCCAGGGCACATACGTGCGCCCTGGCAACTCCTGGGACCTCAAAGGGTGTCGCCAGAAGCCCAACGAATCCATGCGCGACTACGTGCGGCGCTTCTCCAAGCAATGCACCAAGCTCCCCAGCGTCACCCACGTCGAGGTCATCAATGCCTTCCTCGAGGGTACGACGTGCAGGAACCTGGTGCACGAACTTGCGAGAAGCCGACCCGCCAACACCAATGAGTTGTTCGATGCCGCCACCAACTATGCCGCTGGCGAGGAGGCTGTTGGTGCCATCTTCGACGGCAATCCGAGCAAGCGCAAGGACGGTGCGCCCGCGGAGGGCAGCAACGTCAAGCCCAACGCCCCCGCAAAGAAACAGAAGCGGGGGAGGAAGGGAAAGAAGCCGGTCCCACCGAACCAGCGCGGATCGGGGCAGGCAAAAGACTCCGAGGAGGCCTTCGCTGCCACCCCAGACCGCAAAGGACGTCGAGGCCCCCCTCGAGGTGGAGGTGGCCTGCTCGACGACATGCTTAAGAAGCCGTGTCCTTACCACAAAGGCTCGGTCAACCACACCCTTGAGCAGTGCGAGATGCTCAAGAAATATTATAACCGTGTCGCGCATCGCGACGAGGACAAGAAAAAGGGATGCTGGCAACAAAGATGGAGATGACGAGTTCCCCCCGGTGGAGAAGGCCTTCTTCATCTTTGGAGGATCAACGACGAACATGACCTCTCGGCAGCGCAAGCGTGAGCGCCGGGAAGTCTTCTCCGTCACCAAAGCCATGCCATCCTACCTCGACTAGTCGAAGGACACCATCTCCTTTGGCCGCGAGGACCACCCTGACTACGTCCCGCATCCGGGACGGTATCCGCTCGTTGTCGACCCCATCATCGGCAACACCCGCTTCTCCAAGGTACTCATGGACGGAGGCAGCAGCCTAAACATCATGTACGCCCATACCTTGGAGCTCATGGGGATTGGACTAGACAAGCTTTGCCCCAGCAAGTCGCCATTCCATGGCATCGCACCGGGGAAGCGCGTCCAGCCCCTCGGCCAGATCGATCTGCCTGTCTGCTTCGGCACGGCAGCTAACTTCCGCAAGGAAGTACTCACCTTTGAGGTGGCGGGGTTCCGGGGATCCTATCATGCCATACTTGGTCATCCCTGCTACGCCAAGTTCATGGCCATCCCCAACTACACCTACCTCAAGCTGAAGATGCCGGGTCCGAAGGGCGTCATCACTATCGGCTCTTCATTCGAGCACGCCTACGAGTGCGACGTCGAGTGCGTTGAGCACGCGGAGGCTCAAGCGGAGGATGAGGCCCTCGCAGCCACCCTCGACAAGATGGCAAGCGAGGCCTTGGACTTCACACACCGACACGCCGGGAGCTTCGAACCGCCGAGGGTATCAAGAAGGTGACCCTCGACCCGAGCCACGCCGACGACAAGGCGTTGCAGATCAGCGCCACCCTCGATGGCAAATAGGATGTGGTGCTCGTCGATTTTCTCCGCGCCAACGCAGACATCTTTGTGTAGAGTCCCTCGGATATGCCTGGCATACCGAGGGAGGTCACCGAGCACTCCCTTGATGTCCGACCCAACTCCAAGCCGGCGAAGCAGCGCCTGCGACGCTTCGATGAGCTCAAGTGCCGTGCGATCGGCGAGGAGTTGCAGAAACTTCTGACGGCCGGGTTCATCAAGGAGGTATTCCATCCTGAGTGGCTAGCTAATCCTGTATTAGTGAAGAAAAAGAATAAAAACTGGAGGATGTGTGTAGACTACACTAGCTTAAATAAAGCATGTCCGAAGGTTCCCTTTCCTTTGCCACGAATTGATCAGATTGTAGATTCAACTGCGGGGTGTGAACTTTTATCCTTTCTTGATGCTTACTCCGGTTACCACCAAATCAAGATGAAAGAGTCCGACCGGCTCGCGACTTCTTTTATCACACCTTTCGGCATGTACTGCTACACCACGATGCCCTATGGCCTCAGAAACGCTGGAGCTACATATCAGCGGTGTATGCTCCACATTTTCGGAGACCATCTCGGGCGGAACGTGGAGGCATATGTCGACGATATCGTCGTAAAATCCAGGAAGGCGGACGACCTGGTTGCTGATCTCAGGATCGCATTCGATTGCCTAAGGGCCAAAGGGGCAAAACTCAACCCCGAGAAGTGCGTGTTTGGAGTCCCTCGAGCCATGCTCTTGGGCTTCATTGTCTCCCAGCGGGGCATCGAGCCCAACCCTGACAAAGTCTCGGCCATCACTTGGATGGGACCGATTCGAGACCTAAATGGGGTACAGAGGGTCATGGGATGCCTAGCGTCCCTCAGCCGGTTCATCTCGCGCCTCCGCGAGAAAGGTTTACCCCTGTATCGACTCTTGAGGAAAACCGAGCACTTCACGTGGACCCCCGAAGCCTAAGAAGCCCTCGACAGGCTGAAGGCATCACTCACTCACGCCCCCATTCTCACACCACCCATGGACGGCGAGCCCCTCTTTCTGTACGTAGCTGTGACGACCCAAGTGGTCAGCGCGGTGATCGTGGTCGAAAGACAAGAGGAGGGCCATGCTCTGTCCGCCCAACGGCCGATGTACTACATCAGCGAGGTGTTGTCTGAAACTAAGACACGCTATCCGCAGATTCAGAAGCTGCTCTACGAAGTGGTTTTGGCTCGGCGCAAGCTGCGCCACTACTTCGAGGCCCATCCCGTCACCGTGGTCTCGTCTTTCCCCTTGGGGGAGATAGCCCACAACCGGGAAGCCGAGGGTAGAATTGCCAAATGGTCTGTGGAGCTAATGGGAGAGACTCTCACCTACGCCCCCCGCAAAGCTATCAAGTCACAAATCTTGGCCGACTTCGTGGCTGAATGGACGGACACTCAGCTACCCCCACCGTAAATCCAGGCCGAATGCTGGACTGTGTACTTCGACGGGTCGGTGATGAAAACCGGTGCCGGCGCCGGCCTCCTATTCATCTCACCCCTCGGAGAACACATGTGGTACGTGATACGCTTGCATTTCCCCGCATCTAACAATATGGCGGAGTACGAGGCCCTCCTCAGTGGCCTCCATATCGCCATCGAACTCGGCGTCAAACGCCTCGACGTGCGTGGTGACTCAACTCGTCGTCGACCAAGTGATGAAGGAGTCTAGCTGCCATGATCCGAAGATGGAGGCATACTGCAAAATAGTGCGCCGCCTCGAGGACAAATTCGATGGCCTAGAAATCAACCATGTCCCGCGCAAGTACAACGAGGACGCCCACGAACTAGCCAAGATCGCGTCGGGGCGGGCCACCGTCCCCCCGAACATCTTCGCTCGCGACATAACCAAGCCCTCCGTCGAATTCACGGATCCGATGGAGCCAGGCCCCTCATCCACCGGGCCCTCCGGCGGGAACGCCCCGGCGGACGGGGTCGACCCCATGAACATTGACTTTGGGACCACCTCCGTGGATGAGGCCGAAGCTATGGAAGTCGACGAGGCCCCCACTTCGCAAGATTGGCGCGTCAAGTACCTTGACTGGCTGATTTGAGGGGTCCTACCCTCGAACCGTGCTCAGGCACGGCACCTCGCCAGGCGGGCCAAGTCCTTCGTTCTAATCGACAACGAGCTATACAAGCGTAGTCCCTCGGCCGTCATGCAGCGATGCATCCCCATCCCCGAGGGCAAGGCGCTGATCCGCGACATCCACGCTGGCGTCTGCGGCCACCATGCCGCACCACGTACCCTCGTGGGTAACGCGTTTCGGCAAGGCTTTTACTGGCCCACCGCCGTTGCCGACGCCACCGACGTCGCGCGGACCTGCGAGGGTTGCCAGTTCTACGCTCAAAAAACACACCTCCCCGCGCACGTCCTATAGACCATCCCCATTACATGGCCTTTCACTGTGTGGGGATTGGACCTCGTCGGTCCGCTGCAGAAGGCGCCCGGGGGCTTCACCCACTTGCTGGTGGCAGTCGACAAATTCTCCAAGTGGATCGAGGCTCGACCCATCAGCAAGATCAAGTCCGAGCAAGCAGTTCTATTCTTCACCGACATCGTCTTCAGGTTCGGGGTCCCGAACTCGATCATCACCGATAACGGCACCCAGTTCACAGGCAAGAAGTTCTTGGCGTTCTGCGACAGTTTCCACATACGTGTGGACTGGTCGGCTGTGGCACACCCATATACGAATGGACAAGTGGAGCGTGCTAATGGCATGATCCTCCAAGGACTGAAGCCAAGGATCTTCAACAAGCTGAACAAATTTGGCCGGAGGTGGCTCACGGAGCTACCCTTGGTCATTTGGAGCCTGAGGACGACCCCAAGCTGAGCCACGGGCTTTACCCCGTTCTTCCTCGTCTATGGCGCCGAGGCCATACTCCCCACGGACTTGGAGTATGGGTCGCCGAGGCTCAAGGCATACCAAGAACAGCAAAACCAGTGAGCCCGCGGGGACTCGCTGGATCAAGTGGACGAGGCTCGAGACGTGGCACTCCTACACTCTGCACGCTACCAGCAGTCTCTACGAAGGTCTCAGGCACAGAGAGTCCGGCGCCGAGACCTCGATAAAGGGGACTTGGTGCTTAGGCTTCGACAGGACAACAGGGGCCGCCACAAGCTCTCACCGCCATGGGAAGGACCGTACATAATCGCCGAGGTGCTCAAACCCGGCACGTACAAGCTGGCGAACGACAAAGGCGAAGTCCTCCCCAACGCTTGGAACATACAACAGCTACGTCGCTTCTATCCTTAGAATTCCGAGCTATTTGTACATCGTTTATACTCGCATTCTCGATTTCCCAATATTATAAAGAAGTACGCTTTACTTGTTTATTTTTGGGGATTTTCCGGACCCTCGAAGGCTCGGATGCGCACGAACACTGAGGTACGCTTGGCTTTACCCTCGGCAAAGCCAAGCCTCCCTCGGGGGCTACTACGGGGGGAACCCCTGAACGTCCCCAAAAATCGCCAACGTTTTTTCAAAATATTTCTGTCTCGACCCTAAGCTTCTCGTATACTTGGAAAAAATGGACGTAAGGCATAGGCCGAGTCGTGGGGCCGCCTACGCCTCCGGGATACGGCACCCCCCTCACCACCCCACGCCTACGTTGCTTATGGACGCGAAATCCCTCACAGATGTTTATCTAAGTCGCATACGAGAATACGGAAATAAAGTAAAGAAAACATAGGCTCGAACACACAAGGCCTCGATGGGCCACACAGTCGATTTCAATAATAACGAAATTCTTTATTCATAAGTATGAAGTAATATTACAATAAATGCTAATCTATTACATGGGCTTCGAGGCCCAGATTTCCTACAGGCTACCATCCCCCCTTGCAGGTCTTCAGCGGCGTCGAATTCGGCAATGGGAGAGATGTCCGCTTCGAGCTTCTCGGCGAGGACTGTGGCGAACTCTTCCGCGGCTGCGTCAGCATCGTCCATAACAGCCGACGCGGCGTCCGCATCAGCGTCATCGGGAACAACGTACCCCAACGACACCGTCTGGAGATCCATGAGGTAGTGTGTCGAGGCCACTGTGTAAGGATCGATGGACCAAGAGGGGGGTGAATTGGATCTTTTCCAATTTCTAAAACAAGGTAAAGTAACCTTAACCTATGCAATACTAGTAAGGCTCAATTCACCAACCGGCTAGCTAAGCAAACTACACAAGCTTACAAAGATACAACTAGATAAGAAACTAAGCAAGGTAGAGCTAAGCTATGATCTCTAAGGTCAAGCACATGAATAATTGCATGAAAGTAAGTGCTTGAAAGTAAAGAGTGGGCAAGAGACAACCGGATTTTTTCCTGTGGTGTCGATGTGTTGGCACACACCCCTAATCCATGTTGTGACACTCACTAAGAGTCTTGTCACCTCCCAAGTCACCGAGACGAGGGCACTCACTAAGAGTCTCTGTTCACCATCCCGGCGTGGTGGAGCTCAAGCCACGTACAAACTTCTTCGGGTCCCACAATCGTTGGCAAGCTCCGGAAGAAACACCTTCAAACACCAAGATCGCCTAGGTGCTGCCAATCACCAAGAGTAACAAGCTAGGGCCTTCACTTGAGCAAGAACCGATCACCAAGAACGGATGCACACAAGCTTCTCTCTACTCAAGTCCTTAGTCTTGCTTTTTGATTGATTGAATGAACAATATGTGGAAGATGAAGCTCAAGGTGGCTCTTAACAATATATGAGTGTATGAATGTTGCCTGGTGTCAAGAGTGTGCAAAATGACCCATTGGAGGGGTATATATAGGCAGCTCACACGAATAGAGCCATTGGAGAAAAGCTGCCAGAAAACTGCGTAGCGCCGGTTAATCCGACGATCCTCCAATAGTCTGCGTCGGTTTAACCGATGAATGTAAACTGCCCCTTCTGAAAACTAGCCATTACAACTTGGGCAGATTAACCGACGTATCATCGGTTTAACCGGTGAGTGTAGTTGTCCACAGATCAGCTGAAAAACCAAGTCTCTGGACAACTGCACCGACGTTAACTCAAATCTATCGTCGGTTTAACCGGTGAGTACAACTTCTGAAATCCTTGGAAAAACCATCTCACTGGTCAATTGCACCGACGTTTGATTTCAAACATCGTCGGTTTAACCAGTGTATAGAACTTGAAATACCCTGGAAAAACCAACTCTGGACTAATGCACCGACGTTAAATTCAAACACGTCGGTTTAACCGGTGTATTGACTTGTCCAGACTCTGCTGACTTCGTTTAACCGACGTGTTTGAATTTAACGTTGCTTGGGGAGCTTCTTCTTTGACTCCTTAGCAATTTTGCCAAAGAATTTGGCCTTCACCTTGCCCTTCACTTTACTCAAAAGAAAATGGTTATTTTGAAACATTGAAGAGTAATTCTTTGGTAAAGTAGGATGAGGGCGTGATGGTAAGGTGCACTCCCTAGTGTGGTGCCCGGTGACTTGGCAATGTTGGTAATACGAACCAACTTCCTGGATGAAGCTAGTCTTGATCTCCGGAGAAGGAGTGGTGCCTTGATTTGGCTCCGGAAATGAACCAAGACCTCTCTTGCCATAGTCACGAGCATTGTTGAAGAGAATTTCCTTGTGGATGTATTCTCCTCTTGAGAGCATTTCCACACTACTCTTGAGGCTTGCCACTTGATCCATCAACTCCTTTTCCCTAGAAGGAGCAAGCTCGGGCACAATATTAGTGGCATTTGCATTAATGAGTAGGTCATCACATGAAGTAGAAGCATTGACCTTTTCAACAGTTTCATTGACAAAGTTCTCAAGACATGGGTCAATTGCTTCATAGGCAAATTCTAGTTCTTGATATTTGTGAGCCAACTCCCTATGCTCTTGTTTAAGCTTTTTGTGGCTCTCTTCAACTTGCTTAGAAAGTACAAGTGACTCATTGTGCTTTTTGAGCAAGTCATTGTACTTGCCAAGCAAGTCGGAGTGGGCAAGCTCTAACTTGGCATGAGTGCTCTCAAGAACCTTGACTTTGCCCTTTTCCCTCTTGATGACGGATGTATACTCATTAATGAGGTTAGTAAACTCATAAGGGTCAAGCTCTTCATCACTATCATTGTCACTATCACTATCCTCCTCACATACCTTTGTTTTACCTTTTGCCATGAGGCACATGGGAGGTAGAGGTAGCGGTGGTTCTTCATTGGTGAGGGCGATGGTGACGATGTCTTCTTCATCACTTGAATCTTCGCTTGATGAGACATCGGTCACCCACTCTTGTTTTTCTACCAAGAAGCTTCTCTTGGTGTTGCCATTTTTCTTTGGGAAGAGCTTGGTCTTCTTATCATGGCTCTTCTTTTTCCCAAGTTTCTTGTTTTTGTTCTTCTTCTCATCTTCATCATCATCGCTTGAATCATGGCGATGCTTGCTCTTGTTGTCCTTCTTTCTCTTGTCCGGCTTGGGGCAATTTGGAGCAATGTGACCTTTTTCTCCACAATTGTAGCAATTTCTGTTCTTGATATCTCCCCATGGCCGGAACATTCTTCTTTTAGGGTCAAAGTTGAAACCCTTCTTGTTGATCTTGTCATTCAAGCGTGTGAACTTTCTCATCATGAGAGCAAGTTCTCCATCATCTTCTTCATCGGATGAGCTTTCATGATGATCTTCTTCCTCATTGCTTGAGCTTGATTCTTGCTTAACCATCTTGAGCTTGCGGGGCTTGTTTGCCTTGGTTTTGAGAGCAATTGACTTGCTTGTAGTTGGCTCTTCGGACATACCAAGGATACCCATTTCATGAGCGCGAATTTCGCCCACAAGCTCTCCCACTTCCATCGTGTCAAGATTCTCCTTTTGAAGCATAGCATTGATAATGTTGTATTTGGGCTTTGGTAGGAGCATGAGAATCTTGCGGTTGATGGAGCCACTGTCAATTTTAGAAACTTGAAGAGCATTAATGTCCTTGACAATGACATTTAAGCGAGAATACATATCCTTGCAATTTTCATGAGCTAGCATCTTAAATGAATCATACTTAGCTCTAAACAAGTGATATTTTTGTTCACGAACTTTTGTAGAGCCTTCATGAATTTCGATTAGCTCTTTCCATATATCACTTGCTAAGTCCATGACATTTACTCTAGCAAAGACTTCCTCACTAATAGCTTCGAAAATTGCATTTCTAGCCTTAGCATTCCATTTTAATTGCTCCGAGGTGGGAGTTCCGGTGAACCCGGTCTTTGTTGCCAACCACACTTCGGGGGCAATCGCATCAAGGTATGCGGCCCAAGTGAGGCGGCGAACCTCCCATCTTGGCCATAGCTCTAGGCGGTGAAGCCTAATGATCCAAATGATCAACGTGGCTCTGATACCAATTGTAAGGATCGATGGACCAAGAGGGGGGGTGAATTGGGCCTTTTTCCAATTTCTAAAACAAGGTATAGCAACCTTAACCCATGCAATACTAGTAAGGCTCAATTCACCAACCGGCTAGCTAAGCAAACTACACAAGCTTACAAAGGTACAACTAGATAAGAAACTAAGCAAGGTAGAGCTAAGCTATGATCTCTAAGGTCAAGCACATGAATAATTGCATGAAAGTAAGTGCTTGAAAGTAAAGAGTGGGCAAGAGACAACCGGATTTTTTCCCGTGGTGTTGATGTGTTGGCACACACCCCTAATCCACGTTGTGACACTCACTAAGAGTATTGTCACCTCCCAAGTCACCGAGACGAGGGCGCTCACTAAGAGTCTCCGTTCACCATCCCGGCGTGGTGGAGCTCAAGCCAGTACAAACTTCTTCGGGCTCCCACAATCGTTGGCAAGCTCTGGAAGTAACACCTTCAAACACCAAGATCACCTAGGTGCTGCCAATCACCAAGACTAACAAGCTATGGCCTTCACTTGAGCAAGAACCGATCACCAAGAACGGATGCACACAAGCTTCTATCTACTCAAGTCCTTAGTCTTGCTTCTTGATTGATTGAATGAAAAATATGTGGAAGATGAAGCTCAAGGTGGCTCTTAACAATATATGAGTGTATGAATGTTGCCTGGTGTCAAGAGTGTGCAAAATGACCCATTGGAGGGGTATATATAGGCAGCTCACACGAATAGAGCCGTTGGAGAAAAGCTGCCAGAAAACTGCGTAGCGCCGGTTAATCCGACGATCCTCCAATAGTCTGCGTCGGTTTAACCGATGAATGTAAACTGCCCCTTCTGAAAACTAGCCGTTACAACTTGGGCAGATTAACCGACGTATCATCGGTTTAACCGGTGAGTGTAGTTGTCCACTGATCAGCTGAAAAACCAAGTCTCTGGACAACTGCACTGACGTTAACTCAAATCTATCGTCGGTTTAACCGGTGAGTACAACTTCAGAAATCCTTGGAAAAACCATCTCACTAGTCAATTGCACCGACGTTTGATTTCAAACATCGTCGGTTTAACCGGTGTATAGAACTTGAAATACCCTGGAAAAACCAACTCTGGACTAATGCACCGACGTTAAATTCAAACACGTCGGTTTAACTGGTGTATTGACTTGTCCAGACTCTGCTGACTCCTTTTAACCGACGTATAGAAATTTGGAGTCGTCGGTTAAACCGGTGTTAAAGACTTTTTCTGATTTTATCTTTTCTGATTTGAGTCTTGAATGAAATCCAAATATTCTTGAGATATAAGTTGAAAACCACTTATTTGAAATTCTTGGAACCTGAGTGACCATAGTGTGCATCCATTTTTGATTGACCATGTCCATGCTCAAGTTACTTGGCCTTAACCCCTCTTAATAGTGCGATCACTACAAAACTATGAAACCTATACTAACCTAAGTGTCCTTCTCAACCTTATGACACTTAGGACTAGAAAGATCCTTAGTCTTGATATATATTTGAGTTGAATATCGAGATCGCCTTTTTGAATAACGAAATTGAGGGGCCTCTTTTGACATATGACCAAATGAGCGGTAATGATTTATGAAGCTGCACAAACTCATTAGTCACAATAATGGTTGTCATTAATCACCGAAACATACCTAGAGGGCCTAAATGCTTACACACGGCGAGGGCCCGCAGGACACCGAGACGAAAGGTACTCTTGGCGTGTTCGGCAATCCGCCCGCCTAGCGCACGCAGGCGGCTGATCACCGAACTGCCCGAGACGGCACCCTCCCCCTCGAGCCCTTGGCACACGCTCACGGCGGTTTGCTCCAGCTCAGCGAATTCCGCCTGCGCCGCCTGGGCCTTCTGCTCGAGCGCCGTCCGGAGGTGTTGTAGCTCGGCAGCCTGTGCCTCGGCCTCCCGAGCCTTCTGCTCTGCTGCGGCCCTCTGGACGTCCCGCTCACCGGTAACCCGTGCCAAATCCTACGCAAGCGCTTGCTGACGGGCTCCCAGATCCACCATTCTAGTGTTGGCTTCGATGTTCTTGAGCACTAGCTCGGCGTTGTGCTGCCCAAGCTGGCTCATCTGGGAGTACATCCGGGTCATCTCGGCGCTCTTCTCGCGCGAGATTTCCCTCAGCCGCTACAAGTAAGAGGGCGTGGGTAAAAATACATTAAAGCCAAATCGAATCCGAGCAATTTTCAGGGGAAAGTGTTTACCTTGCTGACCTGGTAATCCGTCCCCTGATGGAGCTGGAAGGCGCGGTCGAGGGCTTGCAGGATCTCGCGGCCAACGTCGAGCTACGCATTCCAGGCCTCCTCCTCCTCTTGCTCCTTGCGGAGAAACTCCGAGGGGAGCCCGGACGGGATGATCGCCCCGTGATGGGGCCCCTCGGACGTCCCCGCCTCGAGCACATCCGCGCCGGCCGAGGTGAACTCGGCGATGTGCGCGGCGGTGCTTGCCGCAGCAGCAGGGTCGATGTCCATCGAATCCCCGTATTCTTCGCTACTGTCCGGCAGCTGCACCACCGGCACCATGCCCCCTTGCGCCGTTTGCGCCGGCACCGTCGCGACGATACCCTCGTCACGGACCTCGGTGGGCTCCGAGACGGGGGCTCCTTCCACGTCTGGCGCCCCTAGCGCCGTCTCCTCTTCTGCGACACCCTCGACCTCAGCCCTCGGGGGCTCGAGGACGAGGGTCTCCACCTCCACATGGTCGGCGGGGCGCTCCTGCGCACCCCCACCAGTTTCTCTTTCTGTAACCGGCCGGGTGGCGCTGGCCGCGTCGCCATGTCCGGCCTCAACTTTAATGTCCGGCCGGGCAGCGCCATCCGCACCGTCCCGGCTGGCCTCCTCGACGTCGTCAGCCTGAGCGGCTACTTCTGCACAGCTCTGGCTGGCGTCGCCCTCCTCTTCCTGTGCTCGAGCTTGCTGGGCCGCTTGGGCCCCTCGAGCCATGGCCTCCCGCAGCTTCACAGCCTCCGCCACAAGGTCCACCGCAGGCAGGGGCTGCGGCGCCGTGTGCGGCATGCTGCGTGCCCCGGTCTTGAGGGCCTTAGCTGGGGCAAGCTGCACCACATTATTGGCGACGGCCCCGGGGCTGGAAATCGAGGAACACATGATGAGGACAACATGATTAAGAAATTGATCAAATAGGCAACAGAAACAAAACCCAAGTTTACTTACCCGGACCGAGCGCTCATGCTCCGCTTCCTTGTGGCGCTTATTCGGGCCCGCGGTACCGCGCCGCCCCTCGAAGATTGCCCCGAGGGCGCCCCTCTCGTGTCGGCCTGGTGCCTCGAGGCTGTCAGCACGGATGACTCCGCGCCTGCCCCAGACTCGTCGCCACGGATCAGCACCTGGGGCGCGGGCGTCTCCTCACCCGCCGCCGGAGGAGACGACTCCCACTCCGCCCCCTCGAGGGACGGATCCGCCGACGACTTCGCCACGGCCCTTGTTTCTTCCAGCGCCGCCGGCGCCCCTCATCATCATCCCACCGATAGGTCGGTGGGGAACTCGCACCTGCTGCCGCCCCGTCGTCCCCAGGAGGTAGCCCTCGGCATCCGAGGTGTCCTCCTCATCCTCGTCCGTGGACTCGGGCATGGCAGGCCGTGGCTTCCCCTCCGAGCGTGCAATTTTGCACGCCTTGTCGTGCTTCGCCTTCCGCTTCCTCTTCCTCTCGGCCTTCGCCTCCGCCGCGTCCTTCTGCCTCTTCAACTTCTCTGCGTGCAGGCGGTTGATTTGGCGTTCCTCCGGGACCAGGGGCCTCGGGGGTGGCACTTCAACCCCTGCAAAACACGACCGAGTTGAAGTCAGGGGGGCAGGAAAGAAGGGGCTGCACGAGACACACGATGAATCTGGAATCAGGACTTACCAGAGAAATGTACCCTGCCTCGGGGTGCATCTTGATCCTCCAAAGACCCTCGGGATCGTTGGGGAACTCCGCCACCGCGTACTTCGCCCTCCGGGTGGCGGTGTTGCGGGGAAGCAGGTCGGCCGCCGTCCTCGAGCTCGAAGCCATGACCCCGGGAGTGAGCTTGTAGATCGGCAGGGCCCTCTCCATGAGAGGGATCACCCTCTGCCAGTGGAAGTTAGCGATGACGGCTGCCGCCGTCAACCCCTTATTCGCCAGATGCGCCAGCGCGTCGGTCACGACTCCGAGCTTCGCTTGTTGCGCTGGGGGCGACACCCCCCAGTCCCACTTCGGTGGTCGCTCCCGGAGCACCCTGTTGGTGAATGCTGGGAGCGCGCCGCCGTAGTACCGAAGGTAGAACCACCCTCGACTCCACCCGGCGTTGTTCGTCGTCATCTTGTTGGAGATGTAGAGGTTCTTCCGGGAGCGACGCATGTGGAACGTCAGGCCACCAGCGCGCGTGAACTGCTTCGGTTGGCCCCGCGCGTTCTCGACGAAGAGTTCGATGCGGAACAAGTGGATCCATAGATCCCAGTGGGCTTCGATGCCGAGGTACCCCTCGCAGACGGCGACGAAGACTGCCGCCTGCGAGATGGAGTTGGGGCTGAAGTTATGCAGCTCCGCTCCGTAGTACTCGCATAAGGCCCGCATGAACCTGCCGACGGGGATGCCAAAGCTCACAACGTAGCCATGGGGGGGCTTCGGCTCGGTCTCCTCTGGCAGCGGGGCGATCCACGCCGGCGCCCTCGAGACGGGGTTCAGCGGCAACAGCCGGTCGGCGGTCAACTGCTCCAGAACCGCCACGGTGGAGGAGGACCTCCCCCACGGCAAGGGCTCCTGGACATCCGACATCTCTTCGAATCACGAGGAAATGTGGGAGTGAAGGCTCCGGGATGGCTAAGGTGCTCTCTCTCTCTCTCTCTCCTTCCTCTGCCTCCTTTCGCTCTTGGCAGCGGGCTCAGGATGCAGGGGAGACGGAGGGGGCAAGGTGAGATGAAGGCAAATAGCCAGGTGAGCCCAGACAACCCCTTTCTCTTCGTTTTTATGCACCGCGTCGGGCGGGTCCGCCGCCACAGCCCGAATCTACCGCATTGAATGCGGAAGATTTTGCTGTCGCTGATGGCTGGGCCCCACGACCGCGGAGTCCAGCGCGCGCACACAGCAATAACTGCGGCACGGTAACCGGCGGGCGCAGCGCGACTGTTGCACTATTCCATCCGTCAGCCTCCGCCTATGCCGCTTCGTCTGCCTGAGGCTGCCGCCTGAAAAGGCGCGCCCACACCACACCGCACAAATCGGGCCACATCGCCCGCGACCAGCGAAAGACCCACGCGCGTGACTCGCGACTCCACGCTGTTGTCGAATCATGACGGAATATTCCTTCCGGGGTCTCGTTACCCTCGAAGGAATCGCATTCCGAGGCCTTGCTGATCAGGGGTTCGAAGCCTGGCCCGTCGAGGGGTTCGACAGACGCCCCAGATCGCCAGAGTCAGGGACTGCATGGATGTGCCGTACAAGCTACCCTCGAACGCGGAGTTCGAGACATCCTACGAAGTGTTCAAGGCCAGTCGAGGGTGCCTAGAAGGGGGATCCCATCGAGGGAGAGCATCGAGCCCTCGGACCCTATCGAACGGGTCCGAGCCCCGCCTAGCGAACATTCGCAAGCGCTTTATGTGACGTGTCCATGGACCACGAACCGACCCTTATCGAATGGGGCACGGACGTCCGCTTGAACTACCCACTAACAGCTCACCGAAACAGCCATAGCTCGCGGCCCGGGCATGGGTAGCATGGTGCGCTTCACCCATCCTCCCAGCGAAAGGGCGACGAGGGTCCTAATCTAAGACGAGGGTTCCCCTGAACGCCTTCACATAGGCCTAGGCACGGGGGCTCCTCGCACACCACGGCTCAGGTCGCACCCTCGAATAAATCGACAATCGTTGATTGTGAAGCTCCATGTGTCTAACCGAGTCCCCCACTATTAACACGCGCCCGCCCGACGGTTAAGCCGAACGCCGGGTCGCTGTACCAGCACCAAGAATGCCAAGGGCGGCTGAAAGAGTGCCGTTGCCAGCTGAAAAAGACGCTGGGCGGCTACCCCAGTGAGGCAATCCAGCAGGGCAACGTTTATAGCCCTTGGACGAGTACAAACACTCCTCCAAGGCCCCGGGGGCTACACCCGCGGGTGCGCTGACGCGCCCCCGTGAAGGAAACTTCACACATATTCGAGGGTCATAACCCTCTGTACATCCCTACACCCTCGGTCATCCTCCCCGTGAAGGAGAAAGGGACTTTATTGCTCGATGCAAACAAAGATTACAAAGGGTTACCGGCATAAAGCCGTCGAAAAATACAAACACATTGGCACCGAGCCCCTGGCTGACACGACGGCCAGGCTGCTAGTGGTGCGAGGAGTAGCCCCCAGACCTCACGGGTCCAGCGGGATGCTCTCCTCGTAAGCTTTCTTCTAGCATCTCCTCCATCGAAGACTATGCGGGGGGTCGAGCTGGCGGACGGTGCCCTCCACACCGTCTCCCCGAGAGCAACCTTGTTGCCGGGGGGGACGATGCGAAGAACAGCCACCAGACCTGGCACCAGCACCATGGTCAGGCGTCCCCATCCCCCTTCAGGCTAGGGGACATCGCAGGAGCAGGGCCCCACAGGCCCAAAGCTCTTCTGTTGACCCCACTGAAGCCGAGGGATGGTGCGCACGCCCTCTCCGGTCTTCCTCCGCCGCTCGCAAGCATTCTTCTAGCATCAAAACCTAAAAAAGCCAGGCCACCCCATCTGGGGGTCGGTCATGAAAGGCAAAAGAAAACATTACAAGACTTAGGCGATGCTGGAAGAAAGAGCAGGGAAGTTGGAGAGGAAAGGGAACCCCACGACCCCTATTTATAGCTGCGTCGGGCACCAAGCCTCAAGCCTGCCGAAGGGCAGAAGTTTGGACCGCCCGTGACGGCGCGGCCTTCCACGAACGGGAGATACCCTCGGTCACCGCGCCGAGATGTGGCCGAACAAAATAAAGCCGGGTCCCTGGACGCTGAGCAACACAGCATCGGCCCAGGCCGACCGCCCTCGAACGGCGCATCGCATTACAACCATCGTCGCCCTGGCCCCCTCAGCGCGCGGACACGTCTCGTCCCAGGACAAACCGAAAAAGGCACGCACCTCGGAGAACTCTCCCAACAGGCGCACTACCCCGATCGACGAATTTTCACATCCGTAGGGCCGGCACTCAGGTGCGCCTTGCGGGTGTACAGCACCGATCGGTCACTTCAAAGGGGAAAGTCGCCGAATTACCCTTTGGCCGAATCCCTTGACTCGACCAAAGCCTCGGGGGCTACTGTCGTGTATCACGATTAGGGACACCCTAATCGGGGTACTAAGATCACTCTAAAAAACGCAAACACGTGTTAAGGCAGCCAGGCCCACGAAGGCCCATGACCTCCTTCAAATCTAGAAGAAAGAAAAGGACTCAAAGAAGCCCAGCATGTGGCCCATTCGCATGCCCCTCGGACTCGTGGGGCAATCTCCGCCTCACTCGAGGGCTCCCATCGAGACCCTCGACTGCGCCCCGTGTTTCCGTCTCGCTCGAGGGTAGCGAACCTACCCTCGAGCGGGTACCTCATCTCCGCCTCGCTCGAGGGTAGCGAACCTACCCTCGAGCGGGCACCTCATCTCCGCCTCGCTCGAGGGTAGCGAACCTACCATCGAGCGGGCACCTCATCTCCTCCGCGCTCGATGGTAGCGAACCTACCCTCGAGCGGGCACATCATCTCCGCCTCGCTCGAGGCCACCCCTCGGCATAAGGGACAAATGGCCCTGCCGCTCGCCCGCCCGTCGTACGAAGGCATTAAAGGCCAACCACTCCTCCACGGCTCCCAGGACAGACGGTGTCAGGCCACCATTCCTCACAGTGGCAGTGACCGGGGTCCCATCCGCCAACTCCGGTCACTGCTCCGCCATCCCGGGTGCTGTGGCAACACTATGAGACCTGCGACGCGGGACGGGACGCGCTCGGCACTGCTCCCGTTACTATTCTGACAACCCCGGCCGTCCGGACCCACCTCCTGCTTGGGAAGGGGTCCGGCGACGTCACGTGCCCCTCTAGAGAGGGGCGCTCAGCACACACAGACGGAGTCCCGGACCTCCCCCCTCGAGGGGTCCGGGACCTCCACGTGTCTCCCGGACCTCCTAGTGTGCACGCCCGCACTCCGACCAGGGAGTCTGGGACCGTCGCGTGCCCCGCTACCTATGGTGCATGCAGGACCCTGACCTGCAGGGCCCACAGAGCGCCACCGCACCGCATATGGAAGACCGCACACCCAACAGCGACGACCACGCCGCCTACAGGGGCTGGCAGGACGCCGGCGCGATCTCTGCAGGACCAAGGACGATATCCAGGACGACTGCCACGCCCGACGCCATGCCCTACAATGTACTTCCTACAGTATTCGACTACTGAACCCCCGCGATTCGGGGGAAAACGACGACTTCCATACTCCCCTGCTCATGTACACCGCCCCTCCTTGTGACTATAAAAGGAGGAGGCGGGCTCCCTTTAAGGAGGGCTCTTTTCGGATGTTCTGGACATCAGCGACCACAGTCACCAACACTCGCGATCATCGTCGCCTCTCAGCACCACTGAGCACACACCTCAACCGACTCCTCTTCTAGCAGAGACTTGGGAGCCTCCCTCCCTCTCTCGCCTCGCTTGTACCCCCTACTACAAGCACTCCGGGTGCAAGATAATACAGTGCCCTCGCACAACCCCTTTGCTGGACGTACGGCCCCGTGGCTGGAACCAGGATAAACCCGTGTGTTACTGTGTTGCCTCTTGCATCAACATCTGGGACGAGAAAACACGCAGCATTTACTAGTTGGGATCCGGGCCCCGGGTCGGGACACCGACACCCCCGGTCTTACACCAAATAAAGACTAGGATGGGTTCGCTCGAGCTCTGACTCGAGTTATCTATTGGGCTTACCCCCGGTCTTACATCTAATAAAGGCTAGGTTGGGTTCGCCCGAGCTCTGACTCAACCCCAAAATCACTCGCACTGGCAATCAAGTCATCTATTGGGCTTACCCCCGGTCATGCACCCAATAAAGGCTAGGATGGGTTCGCCCGAGCTCTGACTCATTTGACTACTCGTGTTGACAGAAGGCAAATACTAAAATGAGTCATCTATTGGGCTTACCCCCAGCCTTACACCCAATAATGGCTAGGATGGGTTTGCCCGAGCTCTGACTCAGTTCACTACTCGTGTTGGTAGAAGACAAATATTCAAGTCGATCCTCGGTCTTACACCTAATAAAGGATGGATCCACTCGAGTAAGATTCCAATATAAAGAAACCGAGTGCTTCAAAAATTGGATGAAAGAGAAGACTTCGTCGCCAGAGTCATGAGCTCCCCCTTCCCAAGGGGTTATTTCTTTTGGAGTCATCACTCCATCGGCTACCTCGAATACCAACATTTCTTTGTTCACTCAAAGTCAAAGGCACGGCGAATCGAGTAGTCGGGGCTAAGGGACCCGAGCCTTACGGCCCTAGAGACAAGTTCTCTACATTCTCTCGTCCATGAGACAACAACTGATCGACTACTCCGGTACTCGACCTTCGGAGGGACATGCTCCCCATATCCCAAGAGGATTATCTCGTGCACGAGGCAACAAACTATCGACTGCTACAGTACTCGATCTTCGGATGGGACAAGTTCCCTATTTCCAAAGAGGAATTTCTTCGCCCATGAGGCGACACATTATCAACTACTACGGTACTCGATCTTCGGATGGGACAAGTTCCCTATTTCCAAAGAGGAATTTCTTCGTCCATGAGGCGACAAATTATCAACTACTACGGTCATCGATCTTTGGATGGGACAAGTTCCCTATCTCCCGAGAGGATTTCTCTCATCCACAAAATGACAAATTATTCGACTATATCGGTACTCGATCTAAGGACGGGACACGTTCCCTACCTCTCGAAAGGATTTCTTCGTCCACGAGAGGACCATTGATCGCCTACCTCGGTACTCGATCCTCGGATGGGACAAGTTCGTGTAAGCATCTAGGCCCTCAAGGTATGTTTCGGTGATTAATGACAACCATTATTGTGACTAATGAGTTTGTGCAGCTTAATAGATCATTATCGCTCATTTGGTCATATGTCAAAAGAGGCCCCTCAATTTCATTATTCAAAAAGGCGATCTCGGTATTCAACTCAATTTTATGTCAAGACTAAGGATCTTTCTAGTCCTAAGTGTCATAAGGTTGAGAAGGACACTTAGGTTAGTATAGGTTTTATAGTTTTGTAGTGATCGCACTATTAAGAGGGGTTAAGGCTAAGTAACTTGAGCATGGACATGATCATTTGAAAATGGATGCACACTATGGTCACTCAGGTTTCTAGAAGTTCAAATAAGTGGTTCTCAAACTATATCTCAAGAATATTTGGATTTCATTCAAGACTCAAATCAGAAAAGACAAAATCAGAAAAAGTCTATACACCGGTTTAACCGACGCTCTCAATTTTCTATACGTCGGTTAAACGAAGTCAGCAGAGTCTGGACAAATTCAATACACCGGTTAAACCGACGTGTTTGAATTTAACGTCGGTGCATTGGTCCAGAGTTGGTTTTTCCAGGGAAATTCAAGTTCTATTCACCGGATTAACCGACGCTGTTTGAATCAAGACGTCGGTGCAATTGACCAGTGAGATGGTTTTTCAGAGGAATTTAAAAATTGTACTCACCGGTTAAACCGACGATAGGTTTGAGTTAACGTCGGTGCAGTTGTCCAGAGACTTGATTTTTCAGTGGTTCAGTGGACAACTACACTCACCGGTTAAACCGATGCTACGTCGGTTAATCTGTCCCAGTTGTAACGGCTAGTTTTCAGAAGAGGCAGTTTACATTCACCGGTTAAACCGACGATGACAATGGGGGGTACGTCGGATTAACCGGCGCTACGCAGTTTTCTGGCAGCTTTTCTCCAACGGCTCTATTTGTGTGAGCTGCCTATATATACCCCTCCAATGGGTCATTTCGCCTACTCTTGACACCAGGCAACATCCAAACACTCATACCATAGTCAAGAGCCACCTTGAGCTTCATCATTCACATACTTGTGCATTCAATCAATCAAGAAGCAAGATTAAGGACTTGAGTAGAGAGAAGCTAGTGTGCATCCGTTCTTGGTGATCGGTTCTTGCTCAAGTGAAGGCCTTAGCTTGTTACTCTTGGTGATTGGCATCACCTAGGCGATCTTGGTGATCGAGGTGTTTCTCGCGGAGCTTGCCAAGGATTGTGGGAGCCCGGAGAAGAAGATTGTACGTGGCTTGATCTCCACCACGCCGGGATGGTGAACGGAGACTCTTAGTGAGCGCCCTCGTCTCGGTGACTTGGGAGGTGACAATACTCTTTGTGAGTGTCACAACGTGGATTAGGGGTGTGTGTGCCAACACATCGATACCACGGGAAAAAATCCGGTTGTCTCTTGTCCATTCCTTTTATTCAAGCATTTTCTTTCATGCAATTTACTCATGTGCTTGACTTAGAGATCATAACTTAGCTCTACCTTGCTAGGCTTTACTTTGTTTTAGCTCCCTTAGCTTGTGTTAGTAGCTTAGTTATCCGGTTGGTGAATTGGTGCCCTACTAGCATTGCATAGGATAAGATTGCTTTACTTTGTTTTAGAATTTGAAAAAGGCCCAATTCACCCCCCCTCTTGGTCCATCGATCCTTACAATTGGTATCAGAGCCTCGTTGCTCATTTGGATCATTAGGCTTCACCGCCTAGAGCTATGGCCAAGATGGGTGGTTCGCCGCCTCACTTCGAGGGCAAGAACTTTGCCTATTGGAAAGTTCGCATGGCCGCATACCTTGATGCGATTGCCCCCGAAGTATGGTTGGCAACTAAGACCGGGTTCACCGGAACTCCCACCACCGAACAATTAAAATGGAATGCTAAGGCTAGAAATGCAATTTTCGAAGCCATTAGTGAGGAAGTCTTTGCTAGAGTTAATGGCATGGACTTAGCAAGTGATATATGGAAAGAACTAATTGAAATTCATGAAGGCTCCACAAAAGTCCGTGAACAAAAATATCACTTGTTTAGAGCTAAGTATGATTCTTTTAAAATGCTAGCTCATGAAAATTGCAATGATATGTACTCTCGCCTGAATGTCATTGTCAAGGACATTAATGCACTTGAAATATCCAAAATTGACAGTGCCTCCATCAATCGCAAGATTCTCATGCTCCTCCCGAAGCCCAAGTATAACATCATCAATGCTATGCTTCAAAAGGAGAATCTTGACACAATGGAAGTAGGAGAACTTGTGGGCGAAATTCGCGCTCATGAGATGAGTATCCTTGGTATGTCCGAAGAGCCAACTTCAAGCAAATCAATTGCTCTAAAGACCAAGGCAAACAAAGCCCGCAAGCTCAAGATGATCAAGCAAGATTCAAGCTCAAGCAATGAAGAAGATGATCATCATGAAAGCTCATCCGATGTTGAAGATGATGGAGAGCTTGCTCTTATGATGAGAAAGTTCACCCACTTGAATGACAAGATCAACAAGAAGGGGTTCAACTTTGACTCTAAGAAGGGAATGTTCCGGCCAATGGATGTCAAGAACAAAATTTGCTACAATTGTGGAGAAAAAGGTCACATCCGTCCAAATTGCCCCAAGCCGGACAAAAGAAACAAGGATCACAAGAGCAAGCATCGCCATGATTCAAGCGATGATGAAGAAGAAGAAAGGAAGAACAAAAACAAGAGACTTGGGAAGAAAAAGAGCCATGACAAGAAGACCAAGCTCTTCCCAAAGAAGAAAGGGCACACCAAGAGAAGCTTCTTGGTGGAAAAACAAGAGTGGGTGACCGATGTCTCATCAAGCGAAGATTCAAGTGATGAAGAAGACATAGTCACCATCGCCCTCACAAATGAAGAACCATCACTACCTCCACCTCCAATGTGCCTCATGGCCAAAGGTAACTCTAAGGTATGTGAGAGTGAAGATGATAGTGATGATGAGCTTGACCCTAATGAGTTTGCTAACCTCATTAATGAGTATACATCCGTCATCAAGAGGGAAAAGGGCAAAGTCAAGATTCTTGAGAGCACTCGTGCAAAGTTAGAGCTTGCCCACTCCGATTTGCTTGGCAAGTACAATGACTTGCTCAAAAAGCACAATGAGTCACTTGTACTTGCTAAGCAAGTTGAAGAGAGCCACAAAAAGCTTAAACAAGAGCATAGGGAGTTGGCTCACAAGTATCAAGAACTTGAATTTGCCTATGAAGCAATTGACCCAAGTCTTGAAAACTTTGCTCATGAAACTATTGAGAAGGTCAATGCTTCTACTTCATGTGATGACCTACTCATTAATGCAAATGCTACTAATGCTTTGCCCAAGCTTGCACCTTCTAGGGAAAAGGAATTGATGGATCAAGTTGCAAGCCTCAAGAGTAGTGTGGAGAAGCTCTCAAGAGGAGAATACATCCACAAAGAGATTCTCTTCAACAATGCCCGTGACTATGGCAAGAGAGGTCTTGGTTCATTTCCGGAGCCAAACATAGCTACTACTCCTTCTCCGGAGATCAAGATTAGCTTCATCAAGGAAGTTGGATCATATTGCCAACATTGCCAAGTCACCGGGCACCACAATAGGGAGTGCACTTCACCATCACGTCCTCTTCCTAAATTACCCAAGAATTACTCTTCAATGTTTGAAAATAACCATTTTCTCTTGAGTAAAGTGAAGGGCAAGGTGAAGGCCAAATTCATTGGCAAACTCACTAAGGAGTCAAAGAAAAAGCTCCCCAAGCAACTTTGGGTCCCAAAAGCTCTTGTCACACATGTGCAAGGCCCAAAGCTTGTTTGGGTTCCTAAAACTCAAAAGTGAAATCTCATGTGTGTAGGTGAACTACAAAGCCGGTGGAAAACATTGGGTACTAGATAGCGGTTGCTCTCAACATATGACCGGCAATGATAGCATGTTCACCTCCCTTGAAGACCCCGGCGATCATGAACATGTCACCTATGGTGATAACTCAAGGGGAAAGGTTTTAGGTTTGGGTAGAATAGCAATCTCTAAAGATTTATCTATTTCTAATGTCTTGTTTGTAGAAGCACTTAGTTTTAATCTCATTTCTATTGCTCAATTGTGTGATCTTGGACTAACGTGTACCTTTGACAAGAATGGTGTTGTAGTAACTCTTGAAGAAGACAAGTCAATGGTATTCACGGGGTTTAGGCATGGCAACATCTATTTAGTGGATTTCTCTTCAAAGCAAACAAGCACCATGACATGCCTCTTCACCAAGTCTTCTCTTGGGTGGCTTTGGCATAGAAGAATTGCTCATATTGGCATGAGCAACCTCAAGAAAGCCCACAAGAGAGGGATGATCACCGGCTTGAAGGACGTCACCTTTGACAAGAACAAGCTATGTAAAGCATGTCAAGCCGGGAAGCAAGTTGCAACACATCATCCCATCAAGACGATGTTGTCTACCTCCAAGCCGCTCGAGCTACTACACATGGATCTCTTTGGTCCAACTACATACAAGAGCATTGGTGGTAACCTCTATTGCCTAGTAATCGTTGATGATTTTTCACGTTACACTTGGGTTATGTTTCTAGGCGATAAGGGTGAAACTCCGGAACTCTTCAAGACATTTGCAAGAAGAGCTCAAAGGGAGTACAACTCCCCAATTGTGAAGATCCGGAGTGACAACGGCACCGAGTTCAAGAACATGAAGATTGAAGAATGGTGCGATGAAGAGGGCATCAAGCATGAGTTTTCCGCCACCTACACGCCTCAACAAAATGGAGTGGTGGAAAGAAAGAACAAGACTCTCATCACCCTAGCTAGAGCAATGTTGGATGATTATGGCACGTCCAAGAAGTTTTGGGCGGAAGCAATCAACACGGCGTGTCATGCATCCAACCGAGTATATCCTCACCGACTCCTCAAGAAAACTCCATATGAGCTCATCACCGGGAAGAAACCAAATATATCATACTTTCGGGTCTTTGGTTGCAAATGCTTCATCTATAAGAAGAAAAGGCTCGGTAAGTTTGAAAGTAGATGTGATGAAGGTTTCTTTCTTGGTTATGCATCAAACTCCAAAGCATATAGAGTATTCAATCAAACCTCCGGGTTAGTTGAAGAAACATGTGATGTGGAGTTTGATGAATCTAATGGATCCCAAGAGGAGGTTATTGGCTATGAGAATGTAGGTGATGAGGAGATTGACGAAGCTTTGAAGAATATGTCCATTGGGGATATCAAGCCGGAAGAGGTGCATGAAGACAATGATCAAGGGGGAGGACCTTCCTCATCTACACCAAGCACCTCCACGACGCCCCAAGTGGATGAAGATCAAGAAAAAGGTGATACACAACCTCAAGAAGATGTGCCAACGCCAACACCCCAAGTTCAAGAACAAGAAGAGCAAAGTGTTCCACCACAAGCACAAGTCACTCATGATCCTCCCCAACAAGCATCCACGCAAGTACCGCTAGTGAAGCATGGTCGCATCTCCAAGGATCATCCAATTGGTCAAATCATTGGTAGTCCATCAAAGGGAGTAAGAACTCGCTCTAAACATGCTTCATTTTGCGAATATCACTCGTTTGTTTCTTGTATTGAACCCACTAGCATAGAGGAAGCGCTTGAGGACTCGGATTGGGTGATGGCCATGCAAGAAGAATTGAACAACTTCACCCGCAATGAAGTTTGGGTCCTCGAAGCTCCTCCAAAAGACAAGAACATCATCGGCACCAAGTGGGTCTTTCGGAACAAGCAAGATGAACATGGGGTAGTGGTACGCAACAAAGCAAGACTTGTGGCAAAAGGGTTCTCTCAAGTCGAAGGTTTGGATTTTGGTGAAACTTTTGCTCCGGTCGCAAGACTTGAAGCTATCCGTATCCTTCTTGCTTACTCTTCACATCATAACATTAAGTTGTATCAAATGGATGTGAAAAGTGCATTCTTAAATGGCGTTATTAACGAACTTGTTTATGTTGAGCAACCTCCCGGGTTTGAAGATCCGAGGAATCCTAACCATGTTTATAGGTTGCACAAGGCACTCTATGGGCTCAAACAAGCTCCAAGGGCTTGGTATGAGAGGCTTCGTGACTTCCTAATCATGCAAGGCTTCAAGATCGGGAGGGTGGACACCACGTTGTTCACAAAAGACGTCAACGGGGATCTTTTCATTTGTCAAATTTATGTTGACGATATTATCTTTGGCTCAACTAATGATTTACTAAGCCATGAGTTTGCTACCATGATGTCTAGGGAATTCGAGATGTCCATGATTGGCGAATTGACCTTCTTCCTTGGTTTTCAAGTCAAACAAATGAAGGAAGGGACATTCATCCATCAAGAAAAGTATACTAAAGATATCTTGAAGAAGTTCAAGATGGATGAGTGCAAGCCAATCAAAACACCCATGGCAACCAATGGGCATCTCGACTTGGATGTGGACGGTAAACCGGTTGATCAATCCCTCTATCGTTCTATGATAGGGTCTTTGCTTTACCTTACCGCATCTAGGCCCGATATAATGTTTAGTGTGTGCTTGTGTGCCCGCTTTCAAGCTAACCCAAAGGAGTCACACCTTTCGGCTGTGAATAGGATCCTTCGGTATCTCAAGCACACTCCTAGCATAGGCTTGTGGTACCCCAAAGGCGCTAGTTTAGATCTCTTGGGATACTCGGATTCGGATTTTGCCGGAAGCCGTGTGGATCGCAAGAGTACCTCCGGGGGTTGCCACTTGCTTGGGCGTTCTCTAGTTTCTTGGTCAAGTAAGAAGCAAAATTCCGTGGCTTTGTCCACCGCGGAAGCGGAATATATAGCGGCCGGTGCATGTTGTGCCCAAATCCTATATATGAAGCAAACCCTTTTGGACTTTGGTGTGAAACTAGATAGGATCCCACTCCTTTGTGACAATGAAAGTGCCGTAAAAATTGCCAAGAATCCGGTTCAACACTCTCGCACAAAGCACATTGATATTCGCCATCACTTCTTGCGTGATCACGAAGCCAAGGGGGACATTTCCCTTCAAGGTGTGAGATCCGAGGAGCAATTGGCGGATATATTCACAAAACCTTTAGACGAGAGTACCTTTGTTAGGCTAAGGAATGAGCTTAATGTGTTAGATGCGGCAAACGTCATGTAAGTTGCCATGTCATATAGAAAAATGCATACATATAGGACACTTGTCTAACCATGGTAAGATAGTGATGAGCAAGGGTTTAGCTAGAGGTGGTGGTCCACTTGTTTTCCTCTAGGCTTGTAGAAAGGCTCATCATGAAGAAGCTTCCCGTGGGTTCAAACTTGACAAGTAGATCTTAATTTCTTGTTATGCATTTCTTGTCATATAGATGTGCACTTCATGTTTACTATACTTTCGCATGTGGTTGTAGCTTGCATTATCATTGCATGCGTAAGGGTCACAAAGGAGATCACTTGATGAAAATGAGACTTGTTTTCATATACAAGATCTTAATTCATGAAAAGTGAAAAGAGCAAAGTGTTAGGTGCGTTATTGCCTAGTGAGCAATGTCATGATGAGTTTGAAGCTTTCTATCTTCAATATTCCTATGACATGGCTCATACATTTTATTTGGCGCTTTGTCTCTCTTGCGGCTTTTCCTTGTGTTTGAAAAGAAATTTATTTAAGCAAGTGTGCTATCCTATTTATTTTGAGGGGTAAAGTCGCCTATGCAAGTCCATTAACTTGAGTTCTTTTGAGTTTTATAAGTTTATTGGACTTAGCATAGAAGAGTGAGCTGAGTGTGGGGTTTTTTTTGGCTTCACCGGTTAAACCGACGTTCAAAGGATCTATACCCATCGGATTAACCGGCGTTACTAAGGTTTGTCTCAGCTCAGTCAAGCTTCAGGCGTTCAACCGGCGTATACAAAAGTCAGAGCATCGGATCAACCGGTGATAATAAATGCAAATCAGACCTAGCAATCAACCGGTGTTTTGATCAATCAACCGACGAGTACACTTTTGGCATCATCGGTTCAACCGGCGTTCAGTTTCAGATCTGCAGAAGCCTCGGGTGAACTACACCGACGCAATCAACCGGTGCTCAAAACCTAGGCGTCGGATCGACCGGCGTTAAGAAAAATCGTGGGCCCGCCTGTCATATATGTCTCTTGCCCGTGATGCCGGCCCCTATTTCTCTTCTCTCTTCACGCCGCCGCCGCCCGACTCGTTCCCCTCACGCCGCCGCCGCCCGACTCAAGCCTCCACGCGCCGCCGTCCCACTGCGCCGCCACCTGCGCACCGCCTCAACCGCCACATCTCGCCACCGCACAGCAGCCCTTCTCCTCTGCGCCGCCTGCACGCGTAGCCGCCGCTGCCGCCGCACCACGCCCTCACCGCCGCACGAGTCTCCCTCGCCAAGCGCCGCCGTACTCCACGCCATCCTCGTGCTCAGAGCCGCAGCCCCGCGCCGCAGCCACATCCGCAGCACCTTTTCACCCAGTGCTCGCCAGGTGCTCGACGTTTTGCCTGAGCCGCTTCTTTCGCGCCGCGTTCGTGTTCCGCACTCCGTCAGTCGAGATGGGTCGCGAGAAGAGAAAGGGGAAGGAAGTCGTGGTCGAGAAGCCCGCTCGCAAGCGGACTCGCGCAGAAAAGGAGGCCGAGAGGGCCGAGATGGTGGCCAAGGCCGCCGAGGAGCAGGCATCAGGCCGTGCTCGTCCGTTCCAGATCAGGGAGGACTCCAGAGGCAGAGGCAGAGGCAGAGGCAGGGGCATGGGCAGAGTGAGAGGTGCCAGGGCCACCAGAGCCGCGACAGCAGCAGCAGCAGAGTCAGATCAGTCAGATACAGCTGCAGATTTAGATTCAGAGGCAGAGCAGTCCGAGCAGTCTCAGGGGCAGAGCACACAGGAGTCACCGACTCTACGACGGTCTGGCCGCACTCGGCAGACATCCCCAGCAGCAGAGACTTCACCGGCGACCGAGCGTCGCACTGGACCGAGGACGCGAGGAGGTCACCAGCCACAGGAGCCTCGCAGGTCCACAGCTGCAGCAGCAGCAGCTCGTAGAGCCGAGGCCCTAGAGGCCGAGCGCGCAGTGTTCCGTATGGACACTGTTGTGCGTTTGGAGCCAGGTGTGCTGCTCCAGAACTTGACCAAGGCCAATGCGGCGAAGGTCAAGAGGCTCAGGTGGAGTGTTCAGGAGGAGGACTGGTTCCCCGTGACCCGTGACAGCCGAGTCGACCGTAGGTTCTGGACGCTTCTTCAGGCCAGTTTCTACGAGACCTACCAGAGGCGGGGTCACAGGATCTTCCCGCATAGAGTGCTTGACTGGGTGTCTCTGAGGACAGCCGCAGGGGGAGCAGATGTCAGAGAGCACTTCGCTCACTTCAGGGGCCTGCCCAGGTTACTCCAGATTGAGCAGAACAGATATATTGAGGACTGGGTCAGAGTCTTCTATGCCACGGCCTGGATTGCTCCCGAGCGTCGAGCAGTACACTTTGTTTATGGAGGCCAGGTCTTTGGTTTGTCGAGAGCGATGATAGCAGGGATTCTCGGAGTTGACTTAGTTGACGTCTCCCTGCACGAGATGGTTTACGGAGATGCAGATCCACCGCGCAGAGCGATGATTGGCGGGATTGCACCCTCTCATGAGGCGATCTCTCAGTGTTTCCGCCAGCCGTTCCCTGCCTCCTACGCCAGAGTTCCCAGCCTGCTGACCCCAGAGGCATACGCAGTACACATGGCACTCCGGAGGACTTTGCTACCGAGGAGTGGCTACCCAGAGGGGTTTACAGGACTGCAGCAGCTCCTGCTTCTACACATCCTCACTCACGAGCCGTTTGACATAGTTGACTTTATTCTGGCTGAGATAGAGGATGTGATCACAGACGGGATGGGTGTGGTGCGACAGTTTCCCTTTGCACACTGGATCAGCTATATATGTTCTATGATTGTGCCAGCAGAGTCACCCATCAGCGCTCCCTACCGTCACGACGAGGCTCCCCGGTTCCCAGTTTACCGACCGACAGCTCCACAGGACCGGAGGAGGGGCAGACAGGCAGAGAGAGCTGCCATGGCACAGTTGTCACCAGAGGCACAGGCCCGTGTAGCACAGGAGGACGAGGCACTGCTTACCGCCGAGGCACAGCTTCCCGGAGGAGAGGATGAGATACACTGGTCTGAGCTTGAGTCAGACTCCTCCGAGGACGTAGAGTACTTCCCTGCAGCAGCCCCAGCTAGTCACGACCACGAGGCAGGGGGGTCTAGAGAGCCAGCTCCAGAGTCACCAGCAGCTGCTACAGTCTCTGAGTCTCAGGTGACTCAGCCGTCCGAGCTCACTTCACTACTACAGCAGCTCGTGACCCAGCAGAGGGAGGACAGACTTGCTCAGGAGGAGGCCAGGCGAGCCCATGAGGCTCAGATTGCTGCTATTCAGAGAGAGGCAGCCCGAGAGCGTGCAGCGACAGAGGAGCGTTTTGTCGGCCTCATTGACAGAGTTTCACAGAGGACAGACGCTCAGTTCCAGCAGATGCAGCAGGGCATGATGGCGATGTTCGGGATGATCTCCCAGCTTTACTCTCACACCGGACTCGCCCCACAGCAGCAGCAGCCCGGACTTCAGGGTGTAGGAGCACCTCAGCTTGCCGTCACACCAGCTCCTCCTCCTCCAGCCCCTACTGCAGCCCCAGCTACTTCAGCGACACCGGAGACCACGTTCTCGATGTCAGCACTCTTTGGGTCTGCCGGTCGTCCGCTCTTTTCACCACTGCCGGCGACCACACTCTTTCAGGACTCACCGTCAGCGGTTCAGTCGGTCGCCCTCCCTTCCTCACTTCAGGCAGCACCTTCAGGGGGAGGAGCAGTAGAGGAGTCCCTGCTTCCACAGTCGACGCAGCCGGCAGCCTCAGCAGTCACCTCTTCAGATATTGATACTTCTTCTGCTGACCCGGTTACGACTTCTACGGATCCTCTACCAGGCAGTGCCAGCACGAGAGCCTCCACGACAGTTACTCCCCCAGTGAGCTCAGACCCAGACCAGCAGCTTCCGTCTGTCACCGAGGGTGAGAGTTCTCCGTCCGACGACGACGACCCGGACCGCTTCGTCGCCGTACCACGACAGCACGCACCGTAGCTTGCCTTTTGGTGCTTTGATGCCAAAGGGGGAGAGGTGTTAGGGGGAGCACCAGAGTTAGGGGGAGGGTAGAGCTAGAGAGAGCTCGTAGTTATCAGGACTTTGATTCTTTGTATCACATTTGGTGTTAGTTCATGGATATGTACTTTTGTCGCTTGAGTATGCCGTGCTTTGAGACATATCTATGAATTTCGTTTGAGCCGTTGAGCTCTTTGGTCCTTCTTTTCGAGTTCGCTTGTGTTTATCCTGCTTTATCTTTCTCGCTCTCTCGTCATCTATGTTTGTGTTGTCATCAATCACCAAAAAGGGGGAGATTGTAAGCATCTAGGCCCTCAAGGTATGTTTCGGTGATTAATGACAACCATTATTGTGACTAATGAGTTTGTGCAGCTTAATAGATCATTATCGCTCATTTGGTCATATGTCAAAAGAGGCCCCTCAATTTCATTATTCAAAAAGGCGATCTCGGTATTCAACTCAATTTTATGTCAAGACTAAGGATCTTTCTAGTCCTAAGTGTCATAAGGTTGAGAAGGACACTTATGTTAGTATAGGTTTTATAGTTTTGTAGTGATCGCACTATTAAGAGGGGTTAAGGCTAAGTAACTTGAGCATGGACATGATCATTTGAAAATGGATGCACACTATGGTCACTCAGGTTTCTAGAAGTTCAAATAAGTGGTTCTCAAACTATATCTCAAGAATATTTGGATTTCATTCAAGACTCAAATCAGAAAAGACAAAATCAGAAAAAGTCTATACACCGGTTTAACCGACGCTCTCAATTTTCTATACGTCGGTTAAACAAAGTCAGCAGAGTCTGGACAAATTCAATACACCGGTTAAACCGACGTGTTTGAATTTAACGTCGGTGCATTGGTCCAGAGTTGGTTTTTCCAGGGAAATTCAAGTTCTATTCACCGGATTAACCGACGCTGTTTGAATCAAGACGTCGGTGCAATTGACCAGTGAGATGGTTTTTCAGAGGAATTTAAAAATTGTACTCACCGGTTAAACCGACGATAGGTTTGAGTTAACGTCGGTGCAGTTGTCCAGAGACTTGATTTTTCAGTGGTTCAGTGGACAACTACACTCACCGGTTAAACCGATGCTACGTCGGTTAATCTGTCCCAGTTGTAACGGCTAGTTTTCAGAAGAGGCAGTTTACATTCACCGGTTAAACCGACGATGACAATGGGGGGTACGTCGGATTAACCGGCGCTACGCAGTTTTCTGGCAGCTTTTCTCCAACGGCTCTATTTGTGTGAGCTGCCTATATATACCCCTCCAATGGGTCATTTCGCCTACTCTTGACACCAGGCAACATCCAAACACTCATACCATAGTCAAGAGCCACCTTGAGCTTCATCATTCACATACTTGTGCATTCAATCAATCAAGAAGCAAGATTAAGGACTTGAGTAGAGAGAAGCTAGTGTGCATCCGTTCTTGGTGATCGGTTCTTGCTCAAGTGAAGGCCTTAGCTTGTTACTCTTGGTGATTGGCATCACCTAGGCGATCTTGGTGATCGAGGTGTTTCTCGCGGAGCTTGCCAAGGATTGTGGGAGCCCGGAGAAGAAGATTGTACGTGGCTTGATCTCCACCACGCCGGGATGGTGAACGGAGACTCTTAGTGAGCGCCCTCGTCTCGGTGACTTGGGAGGTGACAATACTCTTTGTGAGTGTCACAACGTGGATTAGGGGTGTGTGTGCCAACACATCGATACCACGGGAAAAAATCCGGTTGTCTCTTGTCCATTCCTTTTATTCAAGCATTTTCTTTCATGCAATTTACTAATGTGCTTGACTTAGAGATCATAACTTAGCTCTACCTTGCTAGGCTTTACTTTGTTTTAGCTCCCTTAGCTTGTGTTAGTAGCTTAGTTATCCGGTTGGTGAATTGGTGCCCTACTAGCATTGCATAGGATAAGGTTGCTTTACTTTGTTTTAGAATTTGAAAAAGGCCCAATTCACCCCCATCTTGGTCCATCGATCCTTACAGTTCGCTATCTCCAAGGACTGTCACCCAAGATATGACAATTCATCGACTGCTACGCACTCGACTCCGAGAAGACACAAAACTTCTAACTCCTAGAAGGAACCTTTCGTCCTCAAGACGACAACTCGTCGACTATCACAGTACTCGACCTAGGAAGGACCAAAATCTCCTTCCACCAAGACAGAACTATCATCCACAAAAGCAGAGAATAATCGACTACTACAGTACTCGAACAATCTCCCCATTTCCTACAAAAGAACTACTCGTCCACGAGACGACAAGCAAATCGACTACTACGGTATTCGAAGAAATAATTCAAGACAGCCGATAACAAGCTTCATGAAAAAGGCAACCAGCCAACCGGCCGTCAAATAAAAGAAAAAAAAAAGTACTATACATCACAATGATTAAAGTACTCAAGTGGACTCACACCCACACAAAAAGCCAAGAAGATATTACAACAACTAATCAAGCCTCTGGCGCTGGCTCCAAGCCGCTGATAACCTTATCAGCGATGGGCTTCATCTCCGTGACATATTCAGAGAATCGCTCCTCCGAACAGCCAACGGCAACCCCATCGCCAATAAAGGACAAGTTCACGGAAGGGATAAAGGACTTAACTAATCCTAAGGCATGAGCCAAGTAATTCCTAGAAGTGTCGAAGAAGAAGTTGCTGAGTCGTTGGGGGGCCTCACGAAGATGCTCCAACAGACTCTTCTCGCCAGCTTCTTCATCCTCGACCACCCCCATGACTACTTGAGCTGCCGCCTCAAGATCAGCTAGCTGCTGAGCCTTCTGATCACGATCAGCCGCGAAGTCTCTGATCTGCTTTATATCACTGACCATTTGCTTATCAGCATCAGCCTTGATCTTGGACAGTTTCTCCACAACATCTGTGTGACAATACATAATATTGGTTAGATCAGTCACCTCATTATCCTTTCGCAACAACAAGCTTTTAAGCTCTGTCAAAGCAAGGAAAACATGAGAACAGAAGAAAACTACTCGAAGGATAGGCATCAAAGAAGGAAAAGAATTCCTTTCTTCTCCTTGGCAGCAGCCTTGACCTTCTCCTGCAGCTTGGAGGCCTTATCCTTCAGAGCAAAATTGTCCTGCTCCAAAGTCTCCGCCTGGGCCTCCAGAAGCTTGACCTTTTCCGACTGCTCCCGAGTAGACTTCTCAAGAGCAGCCATATTCTCAAGCTGTAGTGACTGGTCAGCCGACAACCGGAGATCCTCCCCAGTCTGCCAAAGGAACTCGGCTTGCTCAGCAACTTGTTTAGCCAGATCCTGCCAACAAAATGCGATCAAGACAAAGTACTCGACAACTCAACAAAAGTACTCGAGTACAAAAAGATACTTACAACGAGAGCAGAATGGCAGCCCACAATCCCCTGGGCAATAGCAATCGACTCCCCGACCGGCTAATTCGCCTCCTGCTGCGACGGCTCCAGCAAAATCGGATCAATGTTAGCGGCAGACGGAGGACTCTTCGGCTGGTCACCGGTCTGCTTATCTGAAAAATCCAAAGACATTAACAAAAGTTCGATGAAAAAAACCAATAGATCACAACAAGTCACTCACTGGTGCCAGCGACCAGAGAATTCTTGTCCGCCTCCTCGGTGACCAGATTTTTCGCCGCCCCAGCAGCAGAATCAGCTACCCGATCACCCTCCTTTGGCGAACCAGGAGGCAACTGGGTGATGTTCTTAAGGGAACCAAAGATCCCTTTCTCCGACTCATCAAAACCAAGAGCGTCCGGATTGCTACAAAAAGAAGAAGAAGCACTCGACACTTCAACAACATAATCAAAGGAAAGCAAAAAAGCAGTCGATCAACAATCGCACTTACTGAGAGGAGTGTTTGAGCACAAATTTCTTCGATCTAGTAAACTTCGAGACCATACTTAGCCCCGAAGAACTCTGCCTCTTAGCAGAGCCACTCCCGCCGGATTCAGCCGGCGCAGCGGGAGTCGTGATGGCCAGGCTCTCAACAGAGCCCACCGCCTGCCTCTTGGAAGGAGAAGGGGGCCTAAGAAGAGAAAAAACCATCAAAATCAAACGCAACAACCCAGAAAAGTACCAACCCGTACTCACCTGTCACTACTCCCAGCAGAAGCGGCGCTCCGCTTCCGAGTCCTTGTAGACTCGACTACCGGCTCGTCCGCTGTCCGGTCTTGGACATCAGACGCCGTCCGACTGGCCGACGGACCTGCAAAGGAAGATACAACTGCAATCAATCAAAGATCCAACGGTCAATTCGAACTAAAATTCAAGACAAAAGAAGTCAGATGCACACTTGAGTCAGTATGCACCAAAGGCACATCTTCAGGCAGCGGAGGCCTACTCCGATAGTTTTCAAAGTTAATCTGCACAAAAGATACCGGATCAACTCGACTACTCGACAAAAAGTACTCGACTTAAAACTACAATCCACTACTCAAAGAAATACCTCTCGAGGATGTCTGCCAGCACTGAAAGTCCCAGCAATATTGGTCGTCCCAGCCACGTTCTTCAGCAAACGCATCACCCGATCCTTCAGGTCATCCTCAGAAATCTTAGATCAGCTATAACAGGAAGGATCCGTCTCTCCCGTATACTAAAAACCCAAATGGACCCGTCGCTACAACGGCTGGACCCTCCGCATTGACTAATGCACAATCACATAAGCACCGCAAATTCGGTGATCCGCCTTCACCCTCTCAATTTCTCCAAGGAGAAAGTTGACCTGATCTACATTGCCGCCCCTGGAATTCCAACTCAGCTTCTTCACAGGGGGGGCAGGAGTGCGAAGGGGAAGAGAAGAATAAAGGTTCCTAACATAAGAACCACATCTCTTTCCAGTCGATGACCTTATCACTCAACTCATAAGAGATGTACTGGGGTTTCTTCCCCTGACGAAACTATAACCCGGCTCCCCCGGCTACATCAACCTTAGATTCGTTGGGATGGGGTTTCAGATGGAAGAAATACTGAAACAAATCAAAGTGGGGCTCAATCCCCAAGAAAGCCTCACAAAGATGGATAAAAATTGAGATGTGGAGAATGGAGTTAGGGGTCAAATGATGCACCTGAACCCCCAATGGAAAAGGAGGCCCTGGAAGAAATTAGAAACAGGAAAACCGAGGCCCCGAAGAACATAAGGAAGGAAAACAACAGATTCATTTCCCTCCTCATGGGGAAAAGATTCCCCCACAGATCCACGCCAATGGATCACGCTCCGAGGTTGAAGAAGATGACTCTGCACCAGATTCAAAAGATGGGAGTCGGTACACTTACTCGACTTCCATCCCTAGAACTCCGCCTCGTCTCTGGAAGCGTCTCTCGCCTTCCCCTTCGCAGCAGACCTCTTCGGCGCCATGAGAATGATTTTCTCTTGCTTCACGCTCGGGGGCTAGCGGTGCCTAGTTTTCTCGCGGCACTCGAAGGCAAGAGCAAATGAGTTAGCGGTGACGGAAGAAGGCTAAGAAAGCGTGCTAAACCTAGATTTACTCGAACAGTTAAATAAGCATACCCCGTGGCAGTACGGTAAATAACAAGAGGTTCAAAGGTCATGAACCAAGTTCTCAGAGTTATTTCAACCAGCAACCCCGGGATTCACTCCAAAGGAAATCCGATTACAAGGATTACATCCCAATATAAGAAAATACCAAGGGCTGATACAAAGATACAAAGCTTGTTACTCCTAACGGGGAGTAATCCAGATACATTCAGGGAGGAAAAGGCTTGTTGTAAGAAGATATGCATGATCAGAAACATCGCAAATCCTCTTCTTGTATCTGTTCTTCTTGATATTTTTTTGCAACAAAAACAATGCCATTTCTCCAGAAGCCACTAAAACCCAGAGAATGGCCACAACAGACCGCAAAGGCTTCTGATACGGCTTCCACCAACCAGGTACTAGACGGCCAGAATGGATAAGCCTAGAGAAGCAAGGCCGGCGGCCTGGAGGATAGCAAGTGTTTTTGCTGCTCGCAAACACTCTTCTAGCACCTACAAGGATGAACCGAGTACTCTCATCAGGAGGTCGAGTACTTTCCAGCGAGGAACTCCACTCGAAACCCATGGCTACAACTGCAAGAATGAAGATTCAAGCGCAGCATATCCTGCTTAAATAGAAGCAGCAGCAGAGTCGCAGCTCAACTCGTGACATCCAAAGACAGAGAGGCTCACGGGCGAAACAGAAAAGATTCTGCAGCAGTACCCGCCACGTGTATCCATGGGCAAACAGTACACCGTACTGTCACCTTTTCAAAAGATTCACTGCAACACTGATGATTTCAGAAAGATCACAAGAGGACGTAACACGATTCTCCTGGACCCTTAACCCCAAATCAAGAATTTGAATTCAAGACTCGGGGGCTACGGAATACGCATCATAAATGGCAACTTTTTTCGAACAAGTTTCGGACTTCAAACGGAAGGTCAAAGAACCCAGAGAACTGAGCTGATCCTCACCCTGATTCATCGAATCAAACTAAGGCTCGGGGGCTACTCCATATGGAGCGCGAGTACATCGCGCACCATATACCAAGACAGATTCGGGGCTTGAGCACCTCATAGCCTCGATGCAGCCGAAGAAGCACTCGGAAGACTACACGAAGCACTCGATGGACTCTGAGGATGGACAACCTGCTCCAGAGGCACCCGGAGCGCTCGACAACGCAGACAGAAGTCCAGAAGCTCTCGAAGTACCCGACGAACATCTTCAGAAATGCTCGATGCCTGCAGGACTCGACTACGAAGAGCTCGGGGGCTTGTCAGACCCGGGACAACGGGACTGCCCACAGGCACAGAATGTTCTAGAGTAGGGAATAGCACATGGATATACCCTACCTCTTTTGAATCTACCCGAATAGGAGTAGAACTAGTCGACGTACTCGGAAGCTAGCCGAACTCCTCGGACTAGGATCCTAACAGAACTCGACTAGGACTTTTCATGTAACCCGGTCCCCCCAAAATATATAAGGGCGGACAGAAACCCCTCCACAATATCGAACAATACCTGAGGAATACAAATCACCACACATGACGTAGGGTATTATGCTCCGGCGGCCTGAACCTGTCTAAATCCTTGTGTTCCTTGCACCATCGCGTTCTGATCTCGGCGAGTCCCTACTCATAACCACTCTCCTTGGGATACCCCTCGAAGATCCGACGGTAAAACACCGACACAAGTAGCCATAGATAACTCAATACTACACTGGCACTGCACATTGCACACTGCCTAGACCACAATCGTTGCTTTGCACAATGGGCAAGGTGTGCGTCTCTATCATCCGTGAACCAGAAACAGACGCATAGAAGTGTAGTGAGGCATCCAAACGCACAAGAAGTTGCTCCTTCAAGTAGTACTCGAGACAAATCGTGCAATATGAGGCCGTCCGCAATTCTGTCTCAACATTGGCGGGGTTAGATTTTTTTCGGATGGGGAGGCTTGTTTCTTTCTCCTCCATCTCCACCTCTTCTTCCTCCTTTTCTACTCCTCTTCTTTCTTTTTTGCTTGCAATGGAGTTTTTGCAGTAGGTAGAGAGTTGGAGACCCCCCACCCCCCACATACACACACTAGTAGAAATAGTAGTTTCAATAATATTTTGCGCATGACATTCTAAAACTTCATCATGGAACAGACCGTATCTATGTTGAAAATACCAGATTCGTCATAGGTCTTCGACGGTGGCTCTCAGCCCCGACTTAACTATGACAAAAGTAAAATACGCGTCACAGAATAATATCTGTTTCATCATAGTCCATCAGCACAGCCCTCGACCCCTAGGAAACTATGATGAAAGTAAAACACGCGTCATAGAACATTATCGTCACAAAAATGGTGTGCCATCAACAACTCGTATCCTTGATGACCGTGACTTGTCATAGAAACGGTGGGCCACATAGATCCATATATGCATAGAAAAATAGAAAAATTAGTAAAAATCAATAACAGATGAACGTTAAGAACCGAACTTAGTATAGGATGCATCACACCACAGGGCTAGGATGCCAGGTCACCGGCCGCAGCCCGGGCTGCCAGCGCCGCTTTGTTTGGTGTTACTTTACAATGGGGGCACAAGGATAAACTTAAAAAAAGGCGCACAAGGATAAACTGAAAAAAAGGAAAAGAAATAACTGAAAAAAATTTAACCAACTTGGGATTTGAACCGTGGTCTCAAGGGGCAAACATAGAAGCTCTACAACTGCGCTACACATTTGTTTGTTCATGTATTGGGTATTTAATTCTTTTATTTATACACATATATACTGTGGCCCAAATTCGAACTTCCGAATTCGCTGAGGGAAAGCGTATGCCTAACCACTAGGCTACACGATCAATTGTGGTGTAATTGTGCATTTTGATTTATTCATACACATCTATCGGAGAGAAAAAATTGGAAAAAAAAACAATGCATAACATGAGGTCTGAACCCTACAATGCAACTTTGGGTTAAAGTGAAGCACAAATACCGCCAAATCACCTCCTCCGTTGTACCAAGCTTTGTTATTTAATTTAATTTTAGTTCATGCTACAAATCATGCAGCAGCTCCCCCCACCCCAACAGCTAGGCGTTGGAGCACGCATCATCTATGCAAAAAAAAAAAAAATCCTCCGCCACTCCGTCTTGTGCCCATGCAACCCCTCCGTATCGGGACAAGCCGAGCTAAAATGCTGGAGCACCCATCATCTGTGCAAAAAAAAAAGAATCTATTCCATCCGATTTTTTTACTTGTCGTATAACCCTCCGGTGCACAGACCAAGAAGGTGATTAAACACCACAAAATCTCCTCTCAGTGCATGGGTTTCTCCCTCCAACGATTAATGAGTGCATCTCGATTTCTTCCCTGCATGCAGCCATGCAGCCCGGCCATTGGCCTACCCAGTCTGTATGCAAAATCCTCCATGCGCGGACCAGTGTTTTCCACCATCTGCATGCATGCAGATTCAATTCTATCCGTGACCGAGGCGAGCAGACCAGTATACGACATGCTTTTCCGCCGTTTTTCAAAAAAAAAATACGACAAAGTAAAAAAAACGGAGGGAGTATAGGGTAAGAAAATAGTCGCACAAGAGGAATTGAACCCAAGACCTTTGACTAGAGAGTCTTTACCATTGCACTGTTCATTTGATTGCACTTCATTTGGTAACTTCACACCTTTGAATGGGCAAGATCACATTGCGACAAGAATAGATGTATAGTTTATCTTTATCTTTTTAATTTGAAATTAAAATTTATAATTGGTATTTCTCCATAAAAACTCCAAATTGGATGTTTCTTTCTAATTTTTTTCTAAAATAATGATCTTTTTGTTTGTATGTTAATTGCTATTTCTTGGATCTTTTTCATATAGCTTTTTTTCACCTAAATTGAAAGTAGGAAATATATTTTTTGCATAAAAATAGCTAATGTAACTTTATAGTTTCTAATGTTATGGTAAAAATAACATTGCGTCCAAATTTGACGTTCATACGAGTTCAAAAATATTATGATTTACTAAAATCTCAAAGTTCCACTTATGTTATAAGAAACTATGTAAGAGATGTGTCCTTTTGTAAACAATGTGCGGTCCAACTTTACTAAAACTATTTAAATTTTTATGGCAAGCTTATGGACCAAAAATATTTATCATGCCAATTTGTAGTCAAATAACTTAGATATTACTATAATTATTATGTGGTAATTTGGAGAAAGACGAAGTTTGAATTGTCCCTACAAGACAGTTGAATTTTTATTCTATTTTCAAGATATGTACTAGAATAGAATATATGAGCCCAAGTATAATTTTGTCCAACTTTTTGAATCTTATTATGTGTGCATGTAGTTCAATTTGGAATTAATTTTGATAACTATGCAAAATTCATTTAATATATAGAAAATAGTAAATCATCTTAAAAAATATAAAACCTACACAACACACCTTATATGTAGTTTATTACATATAAAAAATATATTGGTCTATGTAAAATAATTATTTTTATGTGTTACTTCACAATAGTGTAATAAAATGAAAAAGGAAAAATATGTCAAACAGGCCAAAAGGGTAGTAATAGTCCATTTTCTGCTAAGGCCCAACTTATCATGACCGTTCAACCTAATCCGACGATTCAGATTGAGCATGAGATGTATTAAAAAAAACCTGGCCAACACCCTCAAATCTAAACGCTAGCCACTTCTCCTCTTCACCTCTCTGTCTCTCTTCCTCTCCTCAAACTCTAGCCACTTCTCCTCAGATGTTGCTGCTCCCGTGCGCCTCTACCTTGGCCTCCCGTGGCCACCACGGCCGCGAGCTCCGCCTTGTGGCCGTGGCATGCAGCTAGCCACGGTGGACCGCCTCGCGATCGCCATTAATTGGCCGGGCCGTGCACCAACGAATTTGTCATACGAGCTCGCGGCATTTGCGTTGCAACTGATGATCAAATAAGGAACACTTGAGGCTGCTGCCTCCCGCTGACTTGTGAGCGCCATGGCGGCGGCGCGGCAGTGTTCTTCTTCACGTCTCGGTCGGTTGATTCGTCGACCTCATCCATGTTTGGATGTAGATGTTCAGCCAACTATTAGCTACATCCTTTAATTCTCAGTCACAGGCGCAACAGATTGACATTGTACACGCATGTCGTCGTTGTGCCTCTGCAGACAGAGACCCTTGCACATCAATTCTGACCAATAAATCCACCGCGCCCTTGATACAGTGACGTGATTTACAGACACTTGTCAGCGTGATCTGTAGTCTGAACTTGCTTTCTCCAATCACAAGATGGGGGTGCAGAAAAATGTCAACGGTTGTGGGACACTGCAGCTCCGCCGTGTCCAAGCTAGCTGCACACTTGTCCATCGCTCAGCTGGAGCTGGTGGTAGTGCTAGCTGGCGCAATCCAAGTGTGAGTGCGCGTGCACGGTCGCGAAAAGAAAAAAAAAGTGTGAGTGGGCGTGCGACCGGAAAGGAAAAAACAGCCGGGCAGTGGGGCAACCAGGCGACGACGTCTCCGTGTGAACACATGCTTGAGCTCCCTTTCACTTCTATAAATACCAATGGCAAGCCTCTTCAGCTCCCCTGCACTAGTGCTTAAAGGCAATTAAGCGAGTGAGTTAAGTTCCCAGCAGATAGTAGTAGCTAGTGTCATCTCTCTCTCTCGCAGTCTCGCTCGCTGAGCTCGCTCCAGTGGATCGACATACATGGCAGGAACGAAGCGGAGGGGAGGAGAAGAGATGAGCTGGATAGGCAGGAAGCTGTTCCTGTACAACGTCACCATCGGCCTCTACGCCATGGATTGGTGGGAGAGATACCTCTTCAGTATCCTCCATTTTCTAATGACGTATAATTATAATTTCTCTGTGCTCTCTCAGTCGTCTCATCAAGTTTCCGGCCCTTCCGATCTTATTTTGCGTTTTGGTTCTGCATGTTCAATTCCCTACCTCCATCAGTCAGGACGAAACACATGCATCTCGATCAGTTTTCTTGGTTTCCATGCAGTTATGAGATTGTATTATTCTTCATGATATATGTTTTCTTCGCAAAATTAGTATCCGATCCGGTCATGTTGGACCTCCTCCATGATGAAATGTTCATATTGTGAATGTTTTATTTCATAAGGAGTTAAAATTTTGGTGTTCATTTACCATTGTTTGAGCTAAATAAGGGGCACTTTTTGTTTATTGTTGACAACATTTTTCTTGATGGTCGTGTACTTGTGCTTGTCCTTATCATACATTAGACAGCATTGTTTTGATACTACTGTGGTTCTTCTGCTACAATAGTACCAAATCTATGTGGCAGGCATTTGACATGTAAGTTTTCCTTTCTCATTTTCCTCAATTTTCTTTTAATCTATATTAATTAATACACAAGTGCAACGCTATATTTTCGTTTTCCCCACATCACGCCTATAATTTGGGACATCTCTTCTATGTTTCAGCCATCTCAAGAGTAGCGTGGAGCTAGGAACAAAGAACTGTTCCATGGTGGCATTCTCCTAAATAATATGAGACGTTGCTGCGAAAAAAATCACACGCATGCGAAGAATAGCGGTGTGAGAATTGTGAGTGCTAAACAGTTATTTATAAAAAAGTTAACAATTACCTCCAATACCCAAGCAAGGTTGTTGTGCTATGTTTAAGCATGCTCTCACAATGCAAGCGTGTTTGTATATGTAGCGCTTTAGTAAGAATAATGAGAAAGTAGTAGTCCTGCATTTGTACATTGTACTACAGCTGGTAGAGGGGAAGTACTATCCCAGATGCAGCCATATCTATATCAAATTTGTTCAACCTATTTGTTGGCTGAATTTTTTACAAGGCGTGCATTAATTATTAATTATTGAAGGGTTCTAAATATGGGAACAAATAAAGAGGCTGGAACAGTTTTTTTTCCCCACCTGTTGGGCCAAGGCCTAGACGTAGCCCATTTGAGTTACGGGCTAGAAGAATTCCATGTTGCTGCAGGCCTATTTAGAGCAACTCCAAGAACCTCTGCATCTCATATCAGATAGCTAAAAACACAAAAACTTCAGCAAAATGAGCACCCAACAGACTCGGCATCGGGGTTCCCTCCACGGGCGGTGGCTAGTGAAACAAACCGAGGCAACTCCGCTCGCCATCCCCCCGGACCTCCGGGAGCTCCTCTCGATGCATGGCCCGCTCGCGTCTGCAGCTTGGCTGGAGGCTGGCGGCGGGGCCATTCGTGCCTGTAGCAGGGCTGGCGGCGGGGCCATTCGTGCCTGTAGCAGGGCTGGCGGCGGGGCCATTCGTGCCTGTAGCAGGGCTGGCGGCCGCCGAAGGGGGCCACGTGCCCGTGCCCGCCTGCGAGCGGCGGCCAGCAACGGGGGCTAGGCCAGATCCGGCGGCGGCTGGCGGTGTCGTTCCTGCATGCGAGAACGCCGACGAGGTGTCGAGGTCCCCCATCTCCGCAGGCACGAGCTCGCCAACCCGCCATGGCCGCTGCCGCCAAGAGCTCCACGACGAGCCACCACCCCGGCCTCGATCCGCCCTAGTTGTGAGAGGCAGTGGAGGCCTGCTCCTTGGTGTGATGAGTGATTGCCAACACGTGGAGTGGACTAACTGTGTGTAGTCGCGACTCTGTGGAGATTGTGCCGGTTCTTGGTCTGTGGTGTGCAGGTACACGGATGGCGCGGTGGCAGCGAGATGGTATGGACAAGAGCGAGGCGCGTGCCGATGCACCATGCGGCGGCGTTGCCGTGGCAGGGAGCTCGACTACCATGCGGAGGCGGGAGACCTTGCGGTGGCGTTGGAGGCATGACCGGACGACCGTGCGGTTGAGAAGGGCGGCCCAGATGCTTGGGCCACTGCTGGGCCGCGTTGCGATCCACTCCTGGCGCCAAGGCGGGACGGCGTGGAGTTTGTTGGTAGCTCGGAAAAAACCAACGGCTGGGATGCGTCGACGTCGGCCAAGTTGGAGTGAGATGGCGATGGCGTCTGGATGAAGAAGGCGGTAGGGTTCTGGCGGGAGGTCGGACACGTGGCGACATTGGGCTTGGCGGGTGTGCCGGAAACATCGCGCGGGAAGGTTTGGCGGTTCCTCCAAAACCGCCCCGAACTCGGTTTCGGCAGTTTTCCCAAAACTGCCCCCGTAAAGATTCCAGAAGGACGCGTGGCGACATCGGGGCAATTGCGTCGGGTCGAAGCAAATTATCTCCAAGTCGTCGCAGCCGTCGGATGATCTTGAATGTATCTTTTCTGGTTTTGCCCCTAAAGGCCTTCTAGTTTAATTTCAGCACTTAGGGGTATTCTAGTCTTTAGAGGGAGACTTGGAGAAGAAGAAAGGGAGGCAGGGCAGCAGCACGGGGGATAAAGGTAGGCAGAGTTGGAGCGCCCCGCTCTCTTTCTCTCTCTCTCTCTCTCTCTCTCTCTCTCTGTCGGGCACACAAGACACAGGATGGTGCCCTCTCTGCTCTGCTCCCATCGCCTCTCTCCTTCCTCTCTGTTCTTTCGCTTCCTCCTCTAGGGTGAGAGTTTGGAGATGGATTCTTGAGACCATGTATTGAATTTGATTGGGAAAGGAGGCCCCATCCTCCTTGTGCCCTCTGGGCTTTTCAATTCCTTGTGAATTCAATACTTCGTGTTCTCGTGTTTGGGTTGAATTTCAATTCCGCGATGAATTCCTTTGTTGCACGAGATCGTAGTAGTTCTTAGAGCTTTTTGTGTTGAATCCTTGCCCTCTTGCCTAGTGCAAAACCCCTAGGATTCACGAGCTCCTTAGGATTGACGTTCTTGAGAGTTTCACGTTTTGAGAAAACCCCATTCGTGCTCGGGATTTCGTCGATTCCTCTCAAACTATGGAGTGAATCGTCGATTCCTTTGGTGGGTATGTTCACAAGGTCTTTGTGATCGTGCCTGCAAATTTTGGTGGGATTTGGACTTGTTTTGATCCTCGAATCGTCAAGTCTTGATCGAGCCGCGAGCAAAAATAGAGTTTTCTGCGTCGTGCTGAACTTTTCCTATCACCGGTTAAACCGATGTTCAAGCTTAACATCGTCGGTTCAACCGGTGTGTAGAAATCTTGACTGTTAGGGTTTTCTACTTCTCATCTGGTTGCACCGGTGCTTTCTCTTCCTAGAGCATCGGTTCATCCGGTGATTGCTGTCCTACTGCTACTCTGCCCGTTCAACCGGCGTATAGAAACTCACTGACGTCGGTTGAACCGGTGCTTTGGACGTTTAGACATGGTGTTCCTCTGGACAAATGCACCGGTGTTTGGATTTGAGAGCGTCGGTTTAACCGGTGCGTGTTAAGATCGTTTTGAGCTCTCTCTGGACAACTGCACCGACGTTTCAAGTCGATTTTGTCGGTTGATCCGGTGCACTACCGTCGGTTGATCCGACGCTATTCAAACCTTCTCGTCGGATCAACCGGTGCTGCTTTTCACGTGCTGCAGGCTCTGTATCATCGGATTAACCGACACACTCAATTCTGTGAGCGTCGGATCAACCGGTGATATATACCTTGCTGGTTCTTGTGTTGTTTTCTCGTATTTGCTTCCACGCTTATTCACTCTTGTTCCTAGGGTTGTTATGTGTTAGTGTAGCTCCCCTATAGCTACTCTGCACTTCACCTAGGACTCTTGGGTTGGGTGCGTATTTGGGATCAAGGCCGAACTTTCGTTTGCGAAAATTTTTGATCGGCTCCCATTCACCCCCCCCTCTGGTCGCATTTTTCGGTTCTACAATTGGTATCAGAGCCGGGTTGGTTTCTCTATAGCCTTCTCTGGTTCGAAACCTTTGTGCGACCATGGGTTCACCGGGCAAACCCCCAATTTTCGATGGAACCGATTATGACTACTGGAAGGTGCGCATGCGTGCCTATCTCTTGAGTCTAGGTTCCGAAGTCTGGGAGATTTGAGTGGACCCTGACTATGTGAACCTTGTGGTCCGCATGACCAAACTTCAGGTCAGGAGACACGAGGTCAATAGCAAGGCGTACAACGCTCTTATCACCTGTCTCGCTCGTCCTGAGTTCGATCGTGTCAGCAATCTTCTCACAGCCCGGGAGATTTGGGCACGGTTGGCCAATTTCCATGAGGGAACCAACCATGTCAAGTCTAGGCTATATGAGACTCACCGGCGGGAATATGAGAACTTTACTCAGTTGCCGGGTGAGAGCATCGACACCATGTTCAGTCATTTCCAATCGATTGTGAACAAGGTGCGTGCGAACCAGCCACAGGGCACCCAGACCTACTCCGATCATCAGAAGGCTATGAAGCTTCTCTATGCTCTTGATCACAAGGTCTGGGAGGTGAAGGTCCAGACTATCATAGAGTCTGCTGGCTATGAGTCCCTCACCGTGGATGAGCTGTTCAGCAAGCTCAAGGCTTCGGAGGTGGAGAAGCTCTCTCGAGCTAAGATGGAAGGCAATCATGCTGATGCCTCCGCCTCCAAGTTGATGGCCCTGGTAGGCAACTCTGGAGCTAACTTTGACCCTTCTCTTGGAGGTTTTTGCTTGTCTTCTCTTGTGTCTGTGACAGATGAGCAGCTGGAGGTGCTGGGAAATGGGGAGCTTGCACTGATCATCCACAAGTTCCAGCGCGCCTTCAACAACAGACAAGCACGAGCGAAGACCTGCTTCAACTGCGGCAAGACCGGCCACTTCCCCGCCGAGTGTCCCAAGAAGAAGAGTTCCAGGGAAGAGGACGATCGCTTCAGGCACGAAGAGTACCGCGAGCACCGCCACAAGCACAAGAGTGGGCACTCACACAAGAAGAGTGGCGGACGCACAAGAGTGGAAGAAGAACGTCGGCAAGTACAAGAGCAAGCAGGTGTTCGTCGCCCAGAGCGAGGATCACTCCTCCACCAGCTCCAGTGACTCCGACTCACACCACCACGGCGAGAAGAAGCAGAGCACCAAGAAGAAGGTCACGGAGGGCTTCACTAGCCTTTGCCTCCATGCTAGGAAGGTGGCCGGTTTCTGCACCATGGCCATCGACTCCGACGCTGATGGGACTCCTTCCACCACGGCAGAGCCTGTACTTCAGCCAGAGCCAAGCTCTGAGGTACGTCCTGAGCACCCCACTCCTGAGGAGTTGGAGGATCTTTACACTGCTCTAGATAATCAGGACTTGATCATTAAGGATGCTAAGAGGCAGTTTAGAGCTTTGAGACAGGAGTTGAAGGAAGTTAAGCTAGCTCTAGAGATTGCTCAGTCTGCTCCTATTGTGGAGGATTGTGAGGAGGAAGATGAGTGCAGTCAGTGCATCAGTTTGATGTCTGACCTTTCGAGCTCAGGAGCAAGTATGATGAGAACTTGCTCATGCTCGAGGAGGGCAAGAAGGCCTTGGACGAGCTCAAGTTCCGGCCTACCCTCTTGGGTCCTTGTAAGGAGTGCCCAGCGCTTAGAGAAGAGCTTAAGGAGAAGAATGTTGCTTTGAGGAAGTTGGAGAAATCCGCAGTCGCTAGCTCTTGCTCTGTTGATTGTACTGTGTGCCCAAGCCTGATCTCTGAACTTGAGGAGGCACGGAAGGACAAGACCCGGATGGAGGAGGAGAACTCCCACCTTCGGGAGATTCTTAGTTGGGTGTCCGCCCGCGAGCCTCAGTTGGGCATGATGGTTCAGCAGTTTAAGCGTCCTGACGGTGTTGGGGTTGGTTTTGCTTTCACTCCTACTGACTTTGTCCAACCCTATGGCAAGATTGGTGAGATGCTTGAGCCGAGTGTGAGTGCACCTTCTTCTTTCACAGCTCAACCAGTTCGTAAGCCAGCACCAGTTAAGGATGGAATTCTCTCTGAGCCACCCAGAGCTCCACCTAAGAATCCAGTGTGGGTTCCCAAGCCTAACCACCTCAAGAACCGACTGGATACACTCCCTCCTAGTGGTAAGCCTATTCCTAAGCCCAAGGTGAGGACTCAGCTCCCCAGAGTGCCTCAGAGAGCCCCAGCTCCTACACCACAGCCTACACACAAGAGAGAGCCTTACCAGTGTGAGTGGTGTGGAAGGGATGGTCACTTGGCAGAGTTCTGCTTTCGGAGGTTGAGGTTTGAGCACAGGCAGCCTGAGAGGCGCGCTCCGGAGGTGTTCCACCAGCCTACAGGAGGACACGCTTCAGCTCGACGTGGGCAGAGGTGGGATGCCAGGCCACGTCGTGTAGGTGGAGGAGGGGGAGGCGGTGGTGGATACCACGCTCCTGGTGGTGGTTTCACTGGCCCCATTCCACACCGTGCTTTCGGTGGTGGTCAGCGTGGCCGAGGCTTTGGTGGTAGAGGCACACCACGTTTTCCTCAGCATGGTGGTTTCCAGCCACAGTTTTCGTATGAGGAGACTTACCCTGCTTTCGAGCAGATGGCACGACACTGGTTTGCTTCCTTCTGTGCTAACCCCAGTGTCGGGCCATTTGCCCGCTCTTTTTCCTCTTACTGAGCAGGACACTCGAGGCCTGGAGAACATATGGCTCATGGACTCCAGTTGTTCGCGCCACATGACCGGGAGTCACAGATGGTTCTCCAGCCTCACCCCGACGAAGGACAAGGAGTACATCGTCTTCGGGGATAACAGCAGAGGAAAGGTATGTGGTGTTGGCGCTATTCGGATTTCTGACGACTTTACCATGAGAGAGGTTGCTCTTGTTGATAAACTTGGTTTTAATTTACCTTCTGTTTAGCAACTTCTTGATGATGGGTATGAAGTGAGTTTCAAGAGAGGTTGCTCGCGTGTTCTTGATTCCAGAGGGGATTTTGTTTGCAGCATTGTTCCTCTTGGTCGTGTGTTTCGCATTGACTTCTCTGGATCTTCTTCTAGCACTTCTCACTGTCTGGTGACTGGTCAGTCCTCTGAGCTCTGGAAGTGGCATAGGAGACTTGGTCACTTGAGCTTTGATCTACTAGTTAGGCTCAGCTCACTTGATCTTATCCGAGGATTGCCCAAGCTCAAGTTGGAGAAGGACCTTGTCTGTCACCCATGTCGTCACGGGAAGATGGTTTCCCTTCCGCACCCACCTGTGAATCAGGTGATGACATCGCATCCAGGCGAGCTTCTTCATATGGACACCGTCGGTCCTGCTCGTGTGCACTCTGTTGGTGGGAAGTGGTACATTCTTGTGATCGTGGACGACTTCTCTCGATACTCTTGGGTTTTCTTCTTGGAGACTAAGGATGAGGCTTTTCAGTACTTTCGTGACCTTGCCTTGAGGTTACAGAACGAGCTTCCACATGCCATGAGGGCTATTCGCAGTGACAATGGCTCTGAATTTAAGAATGCTCGTTTTGATAACTTCTGTCGTGGCCTCGGTCTTGATCACCAGTACTCCTCTCCTTATGTTCCTCCACAAAATGGCATGGTTGAACACAAAAATCGGACCCTAGTGGAGATGGCCAGGACGATGCTCGATGAGCATAGGATTCCTAGGCATTTTTGGGCCGAGGCAATCAACACCGCATGCTATGTTGCCAACCGCATCTTCCTTCACTCATTCATGAAAAAGACTTCGTATGAGTTGCGGTTTGGTCGACAGCCCAAAGTGTCCCACCTGCGTGCGTTTGGTTGCAGATGCTTTGTTCTGAAGGAGGGAAATCTTGATAAGTTCGAGTCTAGGAGCTTTGATGGCATTCTTCTTGGCTATGCTCTTCAATCTAGAGGCTATCGTGTTCTTATTCTTGAGACTAACCGGATCGTCGAAACTTGTAATGTAACCTTCGACGAGTCCACTCCTTCCTTGTCTGCTTCTGTGGAGTGTGCAGGTGACGATGAGTTTGGCCAGGACATCTTCGAGGATGAGGATGAGCCTGAAGCCTTTGAGGGTGATGGTGGTGTCCCTGCGCCGGCTGCAGGCCCACTTCCTGGGAATTCGAGTTCTGACAACGATGGCGGCCCGCTCCCCACAGCTTCGACTACGTCCACCTCAAGGTTCTTCCTCCAGGACCCACGCTGAGGGCGGTGGCGAGGTGACTTCACCTCAGCGAGTACTTGGGGATCTTCACCGAGGAGTTCAGACGCGGTCGAAGGTTACCTCTATCGCTTTCTGTGCTCACTCTGCTTTCGTAGCCACCTTTGAGCCCAAAGATGTTGGACATGCTTTATCTAATTCTAACTGGGTCAATGCCATGCATGAGGAGCTAGAAAACTGTGAGCGAAACCAAGTCTGGGTCCTTGTAGAGCATCCACCAGATTGCCACCCTATAGGTACCAAATGGGTTTTCAAGAACAAACAGGGTGAGGATGGGATGGTTGTGAGGAACAAGGCTAGGTTAGTAGCTCAAGGTTACAACCATCAGGAGGGGATAGATTACGAGGAGACCTTTGCACCTGTAGCTCGTTTAGAGGTCATCCGAATCTTTTTAGCCTTTGCAGCTTCGAAAGGGTTCAAGCTGTATCAGATGGATGTGAAGAGTGCCTTCTTGAACAGGTTCATAGAGGAGGAGGTCTATGTGAAGCAACCTCCTGGCTTTGAGAATCCCAAGTTTCCAGACCGAGTCTTCAAGCTTCAGAAGGCTTTGTATGGTCTGAAATAAGCCCCTAGAGCCTGGTATGCGAGGTTGAGAGCCTTTTTGCTTAAGCAGGGGTTTGTCATGGGATTGGTAGATAAGACTTTGTTTCTCCTCAGGCGTGGCGCTGATTTTCTGTTGGTTCAGATTTACGTGGATGATATTATCTTTGGTGGCTCCTCTCACTCTCTTGTTTCTAGTTTTTCTGATGACATGAGCAGGGAGTTTGAGATGTTGATGATGGGTGAGCTTCAGTTCTTCCTCGGGTTGCACATCAAGCAAACCCGGGATGGCACCTTCGTCCACCAGGCCAAGTACACCAAGGACATGCTCAAGAAGTTCGACTTCGGGGACCTCAGTCCCATGCCGACTCCTATGGGCACTTCTACGGCACTGGATGAGGACACTGAAGGTGTTACTGTGGACCAGAAGGAGTACAGGAGCATGATCGGCTCGCTCCCGTACTTGACGGCCACCAGACCCGACATCCAGTTCGCGGTCTGTCTCTGCGCGAGGTTCCAGGCTTCTCCGCGCACTTCTCACAGGAACGCTGTGAAGAGAATTTTCAGGTACCTTCGATACACTCCTGAGTTTGGCTTATGGTACTCCTCTTCCTCTTCTCTTGCATTGGTTGGCTTTTCTGATGCTGATCATGGTGGGTGTCGGATTGATCGCAAGTCGACTTCAGGCACCTGTCAGTTTCTTGGAACTTCTCTTGTGTCTTGGTCTGCCCGCAAGCAAACTAGTGTAGCTCTTTCCACCCAGAAGCCGAATACATTGCTGCTGCTAGTTGTTGCTCCCAGATCCTTTGGATGAGACACACTCTCAGTGATTATGGCCTAACCTATGGCAGAGTTCCTATTTTCATTGACAGCACCTCAGCCATAAGCTTAGCCAAGAACCCCATCCTACACTCTCGCTCCAAGCATATAGACGTGAGGTTCCATTTCCTGAGAGATCACTATGAGAAGGGCGAAGTCGAGCTGACCCATGTATCCACTAATAATCAAGTAGCCGACATCCTGACCAAGCCCCTTGAACAAGCCACCTATGCTCGCCTGCGGGGAGAGCTTGGCGTGTGCTACCCATTTTGAGTTGGGTAGTTGTTTCTGTAGTTTAGGATTGGTTTTCCTTTCTTTTTGATTTTTCTTGCATTTTTGTGTACATACTATTTTGCATAGCATTTGGTCATATGCATTACACTTGCACTAAGCTTCTCATGTATGATATCTGCATTTGCTTGTGCCTTGTGCTATGCTATGAGTTGTATATATGCCTTGACCATGTGTAGCTAGCTCCTTTGAATATGTTGTATATTGGCTCTGAGCTTAGCTATTTTATTCTTTGAAAATCATAAAACATGGTCACCTTCAGGATCTGCTACTAGCATGTGTAGGCTTGTATGCTTATGCTATCTTGTTTCATGCTTAGTGGCTAGGTCCTTTGCTATCATATGCAACAAGATGCCCTCTTTTGCTTCATGATTGTTTTGCAAACTCAAACAGTTGGTGTGTTATAATTGGTATTCAATTTCAAAAATCCAACATTTGGTATATCATGCTTTGCTCTGAGTGAAAAGATCCAGGTGGGATTGCTTGCACCACTGATCTTGTACCGAGACTGCTCCTCTGGAGAACTTGGACAAGGCTGTGAATGACTGAGAGTGTTGTCTTAAGCTTCTTATGGTCCTTGACCAAGGCTTGGCACATTCGCTAAGTTAAGCACTTGCAAGTTTTCAACCCCTGGCACCACTTCTTCTTGTTGAGAAATTAACAGTTTTCAGTTGGTTGAGTGGCAGTTGCTGTGATATGCTTTGGATAGCTCACCTGTATGTTCTTGCTAGCACTAGCATGCTTGTTTACCTTCTAGTATGCTAGGTCCTTTCTGGTGATGCTTTTTCTTTTACAAATGACAAATGTTTGCTCATGATCTGTATAGATATATTCTTATGAGCTTCTCCATGCATTGTCTTTGTATATGCACCCTCATATGCTGTGCTGTTTCGACCCTTGCAAATGCTCTTGTTCCGTACCTGGAAGCTTTTTAGGCACGCATGCATTGCACTTCATGGCATATTTCCAGGGGGGCATCTAGACAGGGGGAGGTACCTTGGTGTTTGCCTTGTCAACAAGGGGGAGAGATTGGTGTTTGGTCTAAGGGGGAGAGTTTGTTGTTTGGTGTCTCTGATATCTTAGGCGGAGAGATTGTGGAGAGTTCCAGTCTTTGAGTGTGCACACATCGGGGGAGAGTTGCATAGTGAGGGGGAGCTGCATTTCAGGGGGAGTTTTTGAGCCTTTTCATGCTCTTTGCTGGTTGTGTTGAGCCTTGCTTCTTTCTGGAGGGACCAGCTTTGCACATGCTTGGCTTTGTTTAGCCTTGCCTCTTTCTTGAGGGGTCAAGCATGTTTTGGAGTCAGTGCGTCGAGCCGTTGCCCTTGTCTTGGGGTCTGACTCTTTTGGGTTTGCTATCTTCAAGTGATTCTTTTTGGCTTTCATTCGCTTTTGCTCACTTGAGTTAGCTCTCTTTGTTTTCTATTTCTTTTTCGGTTATCTTTTTCTTTCACCAGTGCCCGTGTGGGGTGTGGCGTTGACAATGCACTCATCAAGGGGGAGATTGAGAGGCAGTGGAGGCCTGCTCCTTGGTGTGATGAGTGATTGCCAACACGAGGAGTGGACTAACTATGTGTAGTCGCGACTCTGTGGAGATTGCGCCGGTTCTTGGTCTGTGGTGTGCAGGTACACTGATGGCGCGGTGGCAGCGAGATGGTATGGACAAGAGCGAGGCGCGTGCCGATGCACCATGCGGCGGCGTTGCCGTGGCAGAGAGCTCGACTACCATGCGGAGGCGGGAGACCTTGCGGTGGCGTTGGAGGCCCGACCGGACGACCGTGCGGTTGAGAAGGGCGGCCCAGATGCTTGGGCCACTGCTGGGCCGCATTGTGATCCACTCCTGGCGCCAAGGCGGGACGGCGTGGAGTTTGTTGGTAACTCGGAAAAAACCAACGGCTGGGATGCGTCGACGTCGGCCAAGTCGGAGGGAGATGGCGATGGCGTCTGGATGACGAAGGCGCTAGGGTTCCGGCGGGAGGTCGGACACGTGGCGACATCGGGCTTGGCGGGTATGCTGGAAACATCGCGCGGGAAGGTTTGGCGGTTCCTCCAAAACCGCCCCCGAACTCGGTTTCGGCAGTTTTCCCAAAACTGTCCCCGTGAAGATTCAAGAAGGACGCGTGGCGACATCGGGGCGATTGCGTCGGGTCGAAGCAAATATCTCCAAGTCGTCGCAGCCGTCGGATGGTCTTCAATGTATCTTTTCCGGTTTTGCCCCTAAGGGCATTCTAGTTTAATTTCAGCACTTAGGGGTATTCTAGTCTTTAGAGGGAGACTTGGAGAAGAAGAAAGGGAGGCAGGGCAGCAGCACGGGGGGGATAAAGGTAGGCAGAGTTGGAAAGCCCTGCTCTCTCTCTCTGGCGGGCGCACAAGACACAGGACGGTGCCCTCTCTGCTCTGCTCCTGTTGCCTCTCTCCTTCCTCTCTGTTCTATCTCTTCCTCCTCTAGGGTGAGATTTTGGAGATGGATTCTTGAGACCATGTATTGAATTCGATTAGGAAAGGAGGCCCCATCCTCCTTGTGCCCTCTTGGCTTTTCAATTCCTTGTGAATTCAATACTTCGTGTTCTCGTGTTTGGGTTGAATTTCAATTCCGCGATGAATTCCTTTGTTGCACGAGATCGTAGTAGTTCTTAGAGCTTTTTGTGTTGAATCCTTTCCCTCTTGCCTAGTGCAAAACCCCTAGGATTCACGAGCTCCTTAGGATCGACGTTCTTGAGAGTTTCACATTTTGAGAAAACCCCGTTCGTCCTCGGGATTTTGTCGATTCCTCTCAAACTATGGAGTGAATCATTGATTCCTTTGGTGGGTATATTCACAAGGTCTTTGTGATCGTGCCTGCAAATTTTGGTGGGATTTGGACTTGTTTTGATCCTCGAATCATCAAGTCTTGATCGAGCCGCGAGCAATAACAGAGTTTTCTGCGTCGTGCTGAACTTTTCCTATCACCGGTTAAACCGATGCTCAAGCTTAACATCATCGGTTCAACCGGTGTGTAGAAATCTCGACTGTTAGGGTTTTCTTCTTCTCATCTGGTTGCACCGGTGCTTTCTCTCCCTAGAGCATTGGTTCATCCGGTGATTGCTGTCCTACTGCTATTCTGCCTGTTCAACCGGCGTATAGAAACTCACTGATGGCGGTTGAACCGGTGCTTTGGACGTTTAGACATGGTGTTCCTCTAGACAAATGCACCGGTGTTTGGATTTGAGAGCGTCGGTTTAACTAGTGCGTGTTAAGATCGTTTTGAGCTCTCTCTGGACAACTACACCGACGTTTCAAGTCGATTTTGTCGGTTGATCCGGTGCACTGCCGTCGGTTGATCCGACGCTATTCAAACCTTCTCGTCGGATCAACCGGTGCTGCTTTTCACGTGCTGCAGGCTCTGTATCATCGGTTTAACCGACGCACTCAATTATGTGAGCGTCGGATCAACCGGTGATATATACCTTGCTAGTTCTTGTGCTGTTTTCTCGTATTTGCTTCCACACTTGTTCACTCTTGTTCCTAGGGTTGTTATGTGTTAGTGTAGCTCCCCTATAGCTACTCTGCACTTCACCTAGGACTCTTGGGTTGGGTGCGTATTTGGGATCAAGGCCGAACTTTCGTTTGTGAAAATTTTTGATCGGCTCCCATTCACCCCCCCCCCCCCCTCTGGTCGCATTTCTCGGTCCTACAAGTTGACCCCAAAAACCGGTTGCCCTCGTCTCCCTGGTGCTCCTCCCCTCTTTCTTCCCCACCGCTGGCGGGCTCCCTCGCCGGATTTTGCCCCCAACCATGGCAGCTCCAGCCAAGGACCCAATTGCGAGTCCCCAATTCTTTCTAGGATTATTAGTGCAAGAACTCAGGGACCCCGTCATAAATAATAATTTTGACTCTCAAACCTAGATAGCAGTCTGTTGGAATAAGAAGAAATATAGAGAGTAAAATTTAACTAATCTGTTGGAGTTCATCTTATGTATTCTGGGGCCCAGCAAACTTTTTTTAAGAAATGGGTCAAGCAAACCATCAGAGTGAGAAATACTGAAAGAAGCAAAACCTCTTTCCCTTAAAGTGGTGTTCGAAAAAGGGTGGTTCTCTTATTCAGATTTAAATTGAACCTTCAAATGGATCCTAACTCCAGCATTCAAATTTACCGTAAAAATGATTTGGGACATGTGGTCATGTTTCGTTGGAATTGGAGGAAAGAAGAACAGAGAGTAAATGAAGTTACAAAGAAGAAAGTAAATGACAGGCAGGTGATGCAAACCGGAAGAGAGATCATGAGATTGGTCGAAGTAGACGATTATGATCCGACGTATGAAGTAGTAGATGCCATTACCTATCCCTGATGAGTGAAGACGATTATCGTAGTCTGCCTCTGCCCAGCTCTATACATCGATTCATCTCCTCCGATGTATGTATTCATATCTGTGAAACTCAGTCACTACTATAGAACTGGCCATAGCAAACGGGCTATCACCGCCGGTTCATTTCGAACCGTTGGTGATGCCTCATCACCGCCGGGTCCAAAGTTGGTGGCCGTAGTGACCGTTGGAACCGGCGGTGATGTCAGTCATCACCGCCGGTTGGTTACACGAACCGGCGGTGATGATGTCGCCGACCATCACCGCCGGTTGGTAACACGAGCCGGCGGTGATGATGGTCATCACCGCTGGCTCGTATTACCAACCGGCGGTGATGAGTCTGTACAGTATAAAACCCCAACCCCTTCTTCCTCCCATCAGTCTTCTTCTCCAACCTGACGGCCACACCTCTCTCTTCCATTGTTGCGGCCGGATTTTGCCAAAATTCTCAAGAAACCTTGCCATTCTTGATGTATTGATTCTACCAACTTGTTCTGAGGTTAGTAGTCATCAACTCATTGGCTTTCTACCCATTTTTTTATTACTCTTGCATTTCGTGATGAATTAATCATGGAGAACTTTTTCTCCATTTTAGAACCATTTGTCATCATGGGGGCTCCTTTTTTGTTGTGTAAGTGCACCAATTTGTGCTAGGTTAGTGGCTAGCAATCCATTGTACAAGACTCATCATGATTCGTGGCTAGCTCTTTTATCTTAGGATTAACCTTCCATTTTTTGATGAATTGATCATGGATAGTATCTTTTTTCTTGAACGCTCATCATGAGGGTTTCTCTTTTTGGTTGTTTGAATGCAACAATTTAGTGGTAAGCAATCCATTAGATTCATACCATTTATCTTAGGATTGTGAATTTTGTGATGAATTGATCATCAAGAGTCTCTTTTTCTTCACTTTAGAGGGTATTTTTTTAATTGTGATAATATTTTTATTAAATTGATATTATTACATGTTTTTCGTGCATAGATGAATCGAGGATGGATGTACGGTATGAAGGCTGGAAATTTGGAATTTGTCGATGGTGTTGACTCGTTTGTGCGGACCGCCAAGGCATACAAAAACCTTAGAGATGATGGCTACATATATTGTCCGTGCATTGATTGCAAAAATCAGAAGCAATTTGGCAATGTTGAGCAGATCCGCTTCCATTTGCTGTTTAGGGGTTTTATGCCCAACTATCAAGTTTGGAACAAACACGGTGAGGATGGTGAGAACGAACCTACCCAAGTCTCAATGCACTCCGTCCATGAGGACAGGCATGAAACAGTGGAGGAAACAACTAACCCGGAAATAGTAGAGGAAACCGGACATGAAAGCGTAAATGAAACCATGCAGGAAATATCAGTTGCTGATGATGTTGTGGATGCACTAGACCAGATGATACGTGATGGGGAACCGGATTTTCTTGACGAAAAGAATCTGAAGAAGTTGGAGCAGATGAGGATAGATGCAAGAACACCACTTTACCCAAGCTGCAGCGTGTCTAAACTTAAAGCAAACCAGATGCTATTGGAGATGAAGTCTAGTAATGGTTTGTCAGACAAGGGATTTGATGATTTGTTAAGCTTATTGCAGAAGTTGCTGCCAAGCCCTAACGGGTTGCCTGAAAACACATACCAGGTGAAGCAAATGATTTGCCCAATGGGACTGGAGGTACAAAAGATCCATGCATGCCCTAAGGATTGCATCTTGTATCACGGCAAATATGAAGACTTGGATGCATGTCCAGTGTACTCAGCTTCACGGTACAAATGTCCTGAATCGGCATTGTCAATGAAAGGTGACCGCAACAAACGACCACCTGCCAAGGTCGTCTGGTATTTTCCTATCATTCCTCGTTTGAAACGGTTGTTTGCAAACGTGAAGACTACCAAGCTGATGAGGTGGCATGCCGAAGATTGACTCGTTGATGGGAATCTCAGACACCCTGCAGATGGTTCACAGTGGAGAGCTATCAACTACAAATACAAGAATCGGTTTGCAAAGGAAATAAGAAACATAAGATTCGGTTTGAGTACGGATGGGATGTGTCCTTTTAACATGGTGAGCAGCAAACACAGTACGTGGCCTGTAACCCTTTGCATATACAACCTTCCTCCTTGGTTGTGTATGAAGCGGACCTACATCATGATGCCATTACTAATCCAAGGGCCAAAACAACCTGGAAATGATATCGATGTGTATTTGGAACCACTGGTGGATGATCTAATGAAGTTATGGAACGATGGTGTCAGGGTGTGGGATGAGTACAAGCGAGAACACTTCACTCTGAAGGCAATGTTGTTTGTAACAATCACAAACCTTCCCGGCCTTGGTAGCTTAGCAGGCCAAGTAACGAAAGGTTACAAGGGATGTGTGGTTTGTTTGGATGATACCGACGCAAGATGGTTGAAGAATAGCAACAAAATGGTTTACATGGGTCATCGTAGGTTCCTTCCAAAGGCTCACCCATATCGCCGGAACAAGAAATCATTTGATGGTACAAGGGATGAACGTTTACCTCCCAAGTTTCTAGATGGGAAGGAGATATACAAGAAGGTTAGTAAACTAAGAGTTGTACTAGGAAAGGGCAAAGGAAGTGTACCCGCTCCAGCTGATTCGTTGTGGAAAAAAATTCCTTGTTCTGGAGACTCCCTTATTAGCAGGACTTGATTGTTCGTCACGCAATTGATGGCATGCATCTAACTAAAAATGTCCCTGCGGCGTCCGCCATCTCTGCCGAGCCATCCACGCAGGGGTCCCCGAAGCCCCGTCACGGAGGGCACCCTGAACATTGCCTACCAGGTACTTGTCTTACAGAAGCTAAAAAGCTATTCTATCGAATTTTGTTTCTCCTACGTGCAGCCACTTAATTAGGTTTGGTAATTAGTGCTGAAATCTTGCCGGAAATGATCTGGCATTGCAGTAGTTCGATATGGGGCTTTTACACTGCATCCTATCAGTGCTTTTCCTTATGATTTCACCCAACAATGAATTAGAATGATTTGCTTGGAATCTGAACTTGTGTGATTCAGTACCCTTAATTTGTTTACCCTTGCATACCTTGATATGGTACAGGCGAGTACTTTTGTTCTGGTTCACTAAGAAGAAATGCAGAAAATAACCCGGAATGGCATACTGATAAGTCATTTCTTCTTCACATGCTCGTTTTCATGATTAAGATATAGTATTTGAAGTTTGCAGGGTGGACATTACAACTTTGCAGGGTGGACATTACAACTTCTACTCCTTTTCATGATTTCAAAGTGGAAATAGCTATTGGATACGTGCTGTGAAATTCATTACATCTTTCAGTAAATGGGCATTTTTGTTCTCGCTATTCGTGACAGATCATTGCATTCATCCCTCCCATGTGTAACATGTAACCGCCTGCCATCTAAATTGATTCTGTTTTAGTACTTGTTTATCGTTTTAAAGATACCAGGCCTTTTGCATATCGTTGCCTTTTCTTTCTTAATGACTGATTGAACCCTGAATGTCAATTACCTGTCTTGCTGCACAGAGAGAAGCCCGCCATTAATCTATGTTCTCCAGGTTACAAGAATATAATTTGAGCAAACCATGCTTCTTTACTCATATGCAAGTATAATGGGGCGATTTTCACGATTCAAGTCTTGTCGTGGGAAACAAGCTGAAGCTGAGAATAATGCGGAGAATGATGATGGAGGGGCCCGTAGTAATAGTGACTGTGGAGGGGATGGAAGCCCTTCTGAGTACTTAAACCTCAACCAAAATGATGAGGTAATTCAGTGTCGCATATATGTGTGCTCTTCTAATTGGTCAATTGTAGGAAATAACTGTTCAACATATGTGCAGGTGCCAGCTCAGACTAAGGAAGAGAGCACGATATCAACTGCCGGTAGGGCCAAACGAGGTCGGAACAAGATGCCTAAGGGTCGGTCTCTTATTACCGAGCTCGATGAATTAGGTGAGCCCGTCGCTCCTGTCAAGGTGATGGGGCCATACAAGTCAGCTATTGGGGTGGTGGTGAAGGAAAATGTGCCCATCACGTACAGGTATTGGAATGCGAAGGATAAGACTTGGGTGGTACCGGACTCAATCAAGGAAATATGTTGGGGCAAGTTGAAAGAAAAGTTCATCTTCCCTGAGGATTCAGAGCCATTAGCAAGGCGTCGAGCACTGTTTCTCATGGGCAACTCTTTCAGATACTTCAAATTTACCTTGAACAAGCATGTGAAGAATGAAACTGAGCCAAATTGGACGGATTTTCCAAACCAACGACCTTTTTTGGGAACAGTTTGTCTTGTACAAGAGGTCAGAGGAGGCACAAGCCAGCAGCGCCACAAATTCACAGAATTGTAGGAAAAATGATAAGCCCCATAAGACTAGCTCTCGTGGGTATATTAGAAAAATACCCGAGTGGGAGGAGCAGGCAGAGAAGCTGGTCCATAGTAGTGTTACGCTGCAGACAGATGGGTGGGATCCTCGGGCCGCGAGGTATCTTCTAGCGAGGGGTGCGTACTACAATCCTGATGGTTCCCTTGGTTTTCGTGATCGTGATGCTGAGGATCTTGGACGCAAGATTCAAGAAGCACACGAGGCTGCTTCCACAGGCGCTTTCGTGCCAGACACGTAGAACGATGAGCTGACTCGAGCACTTGGAACTTGGATCCAAAGAGCACCCAGGGCGCACACGTGGGACCGGCAATGTTCCATGGAGGTTTACCTTCCCCGAACATTTGGGCACATACATGAGCCGTGGGAGGAGGAATGCTCAACAACAGGCCGAGTGGCAAAGTCTTTTACAAGCTGTCTGTGAAGAAGTAAATGCAACGAATGAGAAGTTTTGGGCTGAGCTTGTGGAATCACTTTCCCGTGGTGCTCCCTTGGCACCAGGAGAAACAATGAGATATGCTGCGCCAGATCTTACAAGTCCACCAGGGTTGGTTCGGAGTAGCTGTGGAAGCACTGCGTTGCCTGAGGAGGATGTTGGAGTCACCTTCCCTGTGGATAAGATCACACAACCAACAACCTGCAAGCTATACATCCATCAGAAGTTCTTTGATATGAAGGTGGCTGTAGGTCAGGCTTGGCCAACCGGCGAAGGGGTTATGCTGCATAATCGCCCTTTACCTGAAGGTTATGCAAAGGTTACCGTTGATTCTCTTGTTAAGAGGAAATACAAAAATGTGGAGTTGGATATCCCCGGTGATGACAGTAGGTTGCTAGGGGATAACATCGGAGGATTTGTGGCGTGGCGGAAACGCTACATAATATTTGAATCAAAATCTGAGTCATCCGATGATGATCCTCGAGAGTCACCGGAGAGGGACCTACCTCCTTCACCAAAGTCCAAAAGAGAATCAAGCCCGCCATCACCTCAAAGAGAGCTAACTCCTCCTAGCCCTCCGGAAAAAAAGGCGAACATCATCGAGAACATAGAAAATATCATCTCAGAAGCAATATTCAGAACCGACAGAAAAGCCAGAGGGACCATGTGAAGGGACGGGCAAGAAACAGGTGAGTGCAAGCATAACAACGCTCCTCAAAGAAAAAGGAAAGAAAGGAGAGGAGGACTTCATAGTCCCCAAAGGTGCAATGGACCATTTCTCAAACTTAATGAAAGTGCCGCAAACTAGAAATAATCAACCTCCGCTTTCAGACTATGAGCGAACTATGAATATAGAGAGGTGGCGTGAAGGAACCCGAGCTGCACACAAGTTAAATGTAGCTGAATGGGCCGCATTTTGTGAACAAAACAACATGACAGCGTTAGAACTTCTTCAAATTGAGTATGGAGAAGATTGGTGGAAACAACCATTGCCACTAGCACCGATTACCTGGCAATTTGAAATGGGGAAAGATCTGGTGGCCCCAGAACAAATCCTGAAGCTACCCACAAGAATGCGACAGTTGCATTCTTGGTACAAGATGCAAAAAGGTAAGCTATTTGGGGCAAGTTATCTTGATGAAGATCTTCATAAGGGGGAAGGCAGAGTGTGGGTTGAATTCGAGCACTTGTATCATTTCTACCAACAGGTTGCTCTCGACGTCTCAATTATGACCTTGTGGACTGTGTAAGTATCCTCACTACTGATCATCTGTCGTCATTTATCACTCATTAGCATGTTTAACTTTTCATCATTCTTTTCTAGAATGGAGTCACACAAATGTAGACGAAGTGGGATTAACAATATAGGCTTCTTGGACCCTAGCACCGTACATGAGAACTCAGTCCACTTACCAAGTACCGTTGACTACTTGTACAAAGCTTTCCTCTCCATGCAGGATAAAAGATCCATACTTCTTTCATACAATTGCTTGTAAGTTTGTTTTTTAATTCCATATCAAAGTTATTCTCACCACGGTTATTATTAATTTGCTTTGTTGTGTCTTATATACAATTATCATCATGTCCTACTCGATGTCAGCCTTAGTGATAGTCGAATCGAGGTTTCTGACTCACGAAAGTGGCCATTATCACTAATCCAGCCCGTCATTGAGGCCCTCAACAAGTAAGTAAAGCAAGTGAATTTATACGATATTTTAATGTCATGTATCTTATTCATGCAATTTCTCTTTCATAATTTCGCTCATATATAGGGCCTTCGCTAAGTACCGTAAGAAAAGCAAAATCCATAGACCTTTTTGGGGAGACTTCACTGTAGAAGAGGCTAAATACATCCTCAAGCAGCCTCCGGGCAACGATCACTGTGGGTTCTATGTAATGCATTACATGCACTGCTACACCGGCGATTGCAAAAGTGCCGAAATGGTTTGTATGAAATGGTTAATTGATATATGTTATTGTGTCTTGAATTATCTAACTTGTCTAATATCTTGTGTTGTGTCATTTTTTTCAGAATACTAAGTTGGATTCAGGTGAATTGCTCATGGGCGAGCTAGTAGCACTTCAAGAAGAACTAGCTGGATGGCTTGTGGACTACGTGGTGAAGCCAGAATCTGAGTACAGCATAATCTAGGTGTAATGCATAGATCGTATTGTTCTTGTCAAGCATTGTAATATATTTGGTGTATGGACTAGATGTTCTTAAACTTGATGCGTTGACTCTATATTTTTTATTATGATGTATGAACTCTCTCATTTGATTTCAATGTATAATATCTTATGGTTCAATTCTGCTGCAATAATTATATATTATAATTATATATTATATATTATATATGCTATACAAATGTTGTAATATTGATATATGAATATATTTTTTTAGTGGGAAAATAGTCATCACCGCTGGTTCTAAACAACGGTTTTTGAACCCGGCGGTGATGCGCCCCCATCACCGCCGCCGGTTCTAGAACCGACGATGATAGCCCCTCCCATCACCAACGACATAAATCCAACGCCTCCCGAACCGTTGGTGATACTCATTACGAACCGGCGGTGATGGGGGGCGCTGGAGTAGTGAGTGAAGCTGCGAAAATGGTGAAGAGTGGCAGAGTGCACACACGAAAAAAAATATCCCAAAGCATGCCTGGTCTACCTTGCGATTTGGAAGAATTCATGTCAAAATAAGGGGTCTCGGCAGAGTCTGTCAGCCATGAGGCCACCATGGCATGTTCACAGGACGGGAAGAACAAAATTGACCGGCTGTCTCTAGAACAACTGCAGCATGGGGCCACATGCCATTGTCTTGCAGGACTGCCGTTGGGTGCATGGAAGAAAAGTCCACGGATTGCAGCTGCTGCGCTCTCTCGGCGGCCAAAGTGGACCCGGCTGGTGCTGACTTCAAACTGGATCGGCTGGGCCTAAAGCGAGAAGGAACCGGTCCAGTAAAACAAGGCAGGGACTAAACAAGGCACACGGCCCTCTCAAAAAAAAAAGGCACACGACTTTTCCTTTTTTGCGCTCACAAGACTACTGATTCTTGTAATTCCAGATATGCCCCCACGAGCTTGACAGTGTACTCCCTCGGATTCTTGACATAGAGAATACCCCAAATCTGAAATCTCAATGTGAAATGGTCTTGGACGCCCTTATAAATTAAACAAGAGAAAAGTCCATCATCGGTCCCTAAACTTAAACCGTTGTGTCATCCTGATCTCTAAACTTGCAAATCGACTGTTTACGTCCTCAAACTTATTCATTTGGGTTATCTCGATCCTCAACTTGTTCGGATGTGTCATCTTGGTCCCTAAACTTAGCAATCACCCGTTTAGGTCCTCAAACTTATTTAGTTGTGTCATCCTGGTCCTTAAACTTGATTTTGAGTCTCATCTAAGTCAAAATAATATGATCTAAAAACTATATCAAAAAATAATTCATAACTTTTTCATATAAACTCGAATAATGACAAACTTTATATCAAAATTATAGCCCTCGATGCGATCTATAACTTTGTAGTTGAAAGGTTTCAGAATTAAAATTGTTTAAGGGTCAAAAAATATTGATGTAAGTCTATATATTTTGAAATTTAAAATTAAATTTTTAGGACACTAAACAACTTCAAATAGGTCGTGTCGAGGGCTTTAATTTTGACATAAAGTTTATCTTCATTTAAGTTCATATAAAAAAAATATGAATTATATTTTTCCTATTTCAATCCAAATGGGACTCAAAAACAAGTTTAGGGACCGAGATGACACAACTGAACAAGTTTGAGAATCTAAACGGGTGATTTCTAACTTTAGGGACCGGGATGACACAACCGAATAAGTTTGAGAATCTAAATGATCAATTTGCGAGTTTACGGATCTGGATGACATAACCGAACAAATTTAGAGGCCGGTGATGGACTTTTACTCATTAAACAATATGATACAACTATTTCCTTCTCTCAGTGGCCCAAAAGCCTTTGATTAGGTTAGTGGGTGAAATATTGTAATTATGATGTTTTTACATCGTTAGCAGATAAATATGGTGAAAGCATTTTCTAAGTTCATAGACGAGAGTAGCAGAATGAAAAGGTATTATAAGAATTCAGGCACACGCAAAACTATGATCTGAACGACTTAAGAATAAAATACATTGATCGTCTTTTCATTTTGGTTTAGTTTGAGCTGGTTTGACATGAATGGTTTGACATATGCTGAACACTTTAAGTTATAGGGACGCATAGCTTTCTTTTCATGAATCAAATACTCTTAATCTCAAAAAAAAAAGAGAATCAAATACTCTTGGTAAAAACATTGTAATAATGACATCCATCAGGGGGTTCAGCGCACATTCCCATCCGGTTCATCCTATATAAACGACAACCTCTGAATCCCCCAATAGAGCACCCATCGATTCAGAGTCCAGACTTCAACTAGAAACAGAGGAACACGCGCGCCCCCGATTCGGAAAGGTTAGCGCAGGAAGACTGCCGCAGAGGAGATGGCGGGCGAGATGAGCTGGGTGGGCAAGAAGATCCACCTCTACAACGTCACCATGGGCCTCTACATGCTCGATTGGTGGGAGCGGTGCCTATTCAGTATCCTTGGACTGCTTCTCGATCCGAATTTAGCTTCTGGCCAATCTCTCTCTGAATTTCATCCTCGCCGCGCTCAGAACTAGCGTCAACTTGGTTGTTTTCGTTAGATCCACGTTTGGGTGTTTCTGTTCCACCAAAAATTTCAGATTTCGGTTGGGTACTCGTCCAATTCGTTCAGAAGAGAGAGGGGGCGGGGAGGGGAGGCATCTCCGAATCGGCCGGGCGTTGCTTCTTTCCGTTGGGATTATTAGCATTTTTTCCAATTGGTAGTGCATGGTTATTGATTTCGTTAATCGCATCAAGACCTTTATAGAAGACTGGGTTTTGTTTGCTACAATCTCCTTTACGTCAGTTGTTTATGTAGTTCTGGAATGTGCATCCTTAACTGTAACAGACATATTGGTGCTGATCCTGCTCTGGTTCGTCTGCTTCAATGGCTCGCGCTTCGCCACTGACGTCTTTGAGAGGTATCTATCGTAATCTCTAATCTAATGTTCCGACAAAACTTTAGACTTGTTAGACAAATTTAGTTAATCTCTGAATCTGCAAGTCCCAAATTGTAAAGGGGAGCACAAACCGGTGAGTCTAGTAGAGGTCTGTTATCTGGGCATCTACCTACTCTGGCTATGTTTCGCACATGGGATCTTCGTGTGGTGCTCTATGTGTGTGAAGAAGTCAGTCCATGGTTATAACTGGAGTTATTGGGACATAAGTTCTTAATTTTGTTCCATCCATTCCAATTTGAAAACTGTATGAGTGCAGGGGTTCTCCTTAGAATTTGTTTGATGCATTGAAAAGTAGACAAAATCAGAATACAAAATGAATTTGATGAAGATTCTGGAAAAGAAACACTGCTTGGAACATATAATGATCAAGCTATAAGCCTCAAACTGCCAGCGTTTTTCTAGCAGATTTGTATAGTTTTGCCCTATGCAAGATAGTGTAATCCAGCAGATCGAATATGTTGCAGTGCTAGGCTGTTGAAACAAAAATAATTATGTACAGAAATGCAGATTTATATCTCTTGGTGGCCAATTTAATCATTGGTTCTCAATGCTAAGGTTGATTTTTGTATTTGAGGGCACCAGTTTAGCTGAAAAATACTTCTCCAGTTGCAACTGCCCTGAGTCTATCATCTTCAAAGAAGGGGTTAACTAATTGTTTATGACCTGAATGTGACATGAGATGGGATATTCCCATACAACTGGGGTGTTGGAACATTGGAACAGGCAGTGTTTTCCAGTCATTCACATTTGAGCTAAGCACCAGTCTGGTTATTCCAATCATAGAAAATTAGTAAACCACTACATTTTCTTGCTGGTTGCCCATCTCCAACAAATAGACTGCTAACATTTCATCTACTCCATTTCTGTCAACATCTCATCACTCCTCTAAAGGAAGATTAATCCATCTTTTCTATATAAAAAACAATTAACCATTATAATTTTCTGCACCTTAAGTAGCTGCTTGATAGTTACTCATTCTCATAAGGCATGTTCTGATTTGAATTTTGACAAACAAATCTGTTGAATTATATGTGTGTTTAGTGTACAAAAGTTGTATCATTAGCATTCTATTTTGGAAATACTTTTATATAATTGAACTTTTAGCAATTGGCAGTATATCAGTGATATTATTTATAGGTCAAAATCCATTTGTGAAGTATTTTTTCCTAACCAAAATATACCCTGGGTATATGGAAGGAGCAGCTACAAACCCACCTCCCATCTCATTTTTGTGGCTTATCAGTTTCAGTTATTTGTTCGATTTCTGTTCAATAATGACTAATCATATCATGATCTAAACTTTTAGTTTTACAAGTTTGTGTGACTCATGAACTTTATTTCTAATGAACCTCTTTCAGCCACCTGAAGGCGCGCATTCTCCAAGGCGCAAATTACGGCATAGGAATTGGCATGCCTTCCTCCTAAGCCTTCAGTGAAAAGCGCTGAAGCAGTTTAAATCTTCTGGTTTTGAAATCTGAATGACTTCAAGCAATTTAATACTGTAATTTTTTTAGGCAAATTTAGTACTGTAATTGTGTGTACGAAATAGTTCCAAAATGTAAGATGCTTAAAAGTTCTGATTGTTTTGTTATTCTTGTACCATCTTTGGTTATAATTTTGACTGCACGGCCTCACACTGAGTTCATACTGTAAAATCATTTTAATCAGCATAATATGTTTTGTTACTCTTGTACATACTCAAAGTTTTGACTGCACGGTACCACATTCAGTGTTCAAAATGTAAACTCATTTTGTCAGTATAATACATCACACCTCTTTCTCATCCTTTGCTGCTCTGGCCTGCTGGCACTTCACAAGTTATATGTTCTCTGATATTACCAGTATAATTTAGTAGTATTATCGGTGCAAACATAGCAGTTCAACTGTTCAAACTCGCCCTGTTCATGGTCCGGTTTAACCGGTTTCTGGGTAGAATCCAGCCCAAGCCGTAGAAGCTCTTGCGTTGGCGGTTTGGAACCAGCGGGTTCGTGGTTTCCACGGTTAATCTCGACAAACTGTGCTAACACTGCAGCCCACAAAGCCAACCAGGCAGTGGATACGGCGCGGACCTGGCCGCCGGCGACGTGGTGCTCTACGACCGCGCGCGCGGTCTGGCAGACGACGTCGTGCGCTGCGGCGGGGATGCGGTGGCGGTGGCCCACCGCGCGGTGCTCCATGGAAACGTCGGGATGCTCAGGGTCCTGCTTGAGCACGGCGCCGACAACAAGGAGGATGCACTTAGCTGCGCTGCTGCGCTCGGTCTCATGGCCGACGACAACAAGCGGGAACTGCGCTCCTTCCGGGCTCCGGCGATGCCCCTAATCTGCGGATCTGCTAATTGGTTTGGGGAAGGGAATAGAAGAAAGGGGAAGAATAGAAGATGCTGGAGGGCACACGGACGCCCAGCCAAGCATGGCAAGAGGCGACCTCGCCGAGGAGTGCTTCCATCTCGCGTGATTTGTTTCGTCTTTGCGGCCGGCGACCTCGCGGAGGATGAGGAGTGCCTTGATTTTTTTTTTTCTTTCCGCACTTTTAGTTGTCTCTTTTGTTGGCGGGTTTCCGGGTAAACCCGTTTACCACTCCAACCTGCGTAGGTGTGATACGACGTTTCCCCTGGGTAAGGAGCGGGCGGGTCTCCGGTTTTTACGAACCAGTGAACAGGGCGAGTTCAAACTCCAAAATAGTGTCTAGGAACGTACCAGCGACACCAGCTATGCATAACGCATAACGTTGGAAGTTCTTCCATGAGGATAGACTCAATAATAGAAATCCCTTAAACCCCATTTGAAACAAGTCATTTTGAACAAATTTGGTAAGAAGTCTAGGTTTCAATTGTTTGTTCTGAAGAGTCATATGGAACCTTTCTTTTCTCAAAAGGATTTGAACCTTTTGAAGGTTTGAGATCTTGTTGAAATAGCTTAACAACCGGTATAATTTTTAGGATCAGCTACTAACTACAAAAAGGCTCCAAGTATCCCCAGGGGCTGGAAGTTCCAAGTCCACCAGGTTATTTCCTGTGAACTATCCAACATTTATCCATTTAAATGAATAAGAGCAAAATTCATTTCCAGCTATTGCAGTACTTCCATTGAAAGTTCATTTCCATTGAGTTAAATTTTCACTGACAGAATTCTCCTCTTCCACTGGCCTGAATCAATTTCACTAAATCCATGATTGTTCCTATAAATATGGAGCAACCCAGAGTGCAAACTTTAGCTCTCTTTTTCTGTACAGTGGGCTCTGTTCCTTTTGCATACCAAGTCCTCCCACTCAGGGTGTGTTTGGTTTAGCTTCCAATCCTGGTTTTGTTTCCAAAAAGTCAAAAGCTAACCAAAGGTGAATTTCCCCACTAGGATCTTGAAAAAACAGCTTTTGTGTAGTTCATCTCTCCCCCTCTTTCTTTGGCTTATGGGAGGGATATGTGTTTTGAAAATAATTACCCATCTGCCATTGGTTATGAAGATACCCCTTCGTTTCTTTTATTTCTTTCCTCTGCCTATCCCTTTTTAGCTTCTAGCAAGCCATCTGTTCCCTGTAGATAGGCAAGATCTACTTGAAGACAGGCAGCTTCCTATTTCTCTTCCAGTCGCTACTAGAAAACAAGCCTTAGGTCCACCCCAAAAGTACCGGTATGGAGATGAACCGGTACCTATCCTCATAGGTACCGGTTCATCTCCATACCAGTACTTTTGGGGTGGATGAAATCTTTGAATGGGCCTTAGGTACCGGGTGGTAACTTTTATGTTAGTACCGGGTGGTACCACCAACCGGTACCTTTAGACGAGCCTTAGGTACCGGTTGGTGTTACCAACCGGTAGGCTCATCCATGGGTTACTTCAAAAGGAAAGTATCTCCTTCTCAATCAGAAGAACTATGTAGTTGAGATGGTAAAGGAGCAACGCGCAAGGCTAGAGGTCGCGAGTTCAAATCCCAGCCAAAGAGAATATTTTTCGTGAATTTTGGAGGCCTTAGGTACCGGTTAATTTACCCGGTACCAAAGGCTTGAGCCTTTGGTACCACTTTCGGGGTACCGGTTCAAAAAACCGGTACCGAAGGGCACCTGCAACCGGTGCCTTAAGGCATTTTTCTAGTAGTGAGTACATCGCTGCCCACTGCTTCACCGCCGCGTCCAGCAATGCCAACACCTCTATTTCCACCCAATCATTGTCGTGCCTGCATCGTCCTTCACCAACATGGACCACCACCCAATGACGATGTCCACACCATGATCCGGGATAGAAGCTCCTCTACCTTGCACACGATCATGTTGTCATGCCGGTCGTAGGCCTGGTACCTCCCCGCGAGCACATCACCAAGCACCACCTCGGCGTCGGCGAGCCACAACTACTCAAATTAGAGCACGAGGTTGTGCACCTTGTTGGTGTCCGGGTTGATCATCTGCACCTTCTGGTATACCACCTCCACCTCCATAAAGTTCCTCCACCTCCACCTCCATAAAGTTCCACTACTGCTCGTACGCCCATGTTAGGTTGCCTTGTGATGTGTACCATATGTGTTGATGTATAAGTGAATTGTCTACCTCTTTCCAAAAGTTTAAGCTTTTGGGTTGAATTGCACCAAACTTTTGGATTGAGTTAGTTGGTGCATGCAACTCAATAGTATGTGCTTGGCGGTGCCACCGGTGCTACAGCAAGACGCGTCCGGCGAGACGCCCGGCAGCGGTGGTAGTAGTGTTCTTGCAGCGCCATGACCTTTGGCCTGCATAAATGACTAATATTCTATCCGATGAAGCATTAGGTAAATGGTGGTAGTCGTTGCTAGGAGGATCATCAGATCGTAGAACAATGTGTGGCTATGACTATATTCCATTGTAGGCCGTCATGTCTACTGTATGATGTACCATTCACTGTTATGTTTTCTGTCTAGTGTATAATGAATGATGAACCATATATCTTTTGTTATACTATCGTTATATTTATGTGGATCATATGGTAATGCTAGATGCAAAACTTAAAAATAATAATATTTTCCTTCCAAATATAGTCATTTACATGTGAACAATACAAAGTTTTACGATCATTTACATATAAATAGTCTCTCAAGCATTTAGGGCATTACAGACAGTTTATATCAAACCTACAGTTTCACAGTTGTTTTAGCCAAACGACTTTCAGCTTTCTCATAGCTATAGCTCACAAGAGCTTTTCCACAGCTCATAGTCCAACCAAACACACCCTCAATCTATCTAATCCCAAGGTGGAAGTTTTCTAGACTCTGGTCTCCAAATGTGAAAAGAAAGCTAATCAAATCTCCACCTTTCTTTTTCAGGTTGGCAGACTTCAAATGGTGAATTTGGTCCTCACTTCCATGCTCACCTCTACCATGTGCACCTTCCTTTTTCACAAGACTGTGATTAAACAGGTGGACAAATTCAGAAAACACTAACTCTGGAGATATTATGATATCATTGCTAAAATCCCTGTAAAAGCTGCTAGGGAAATGGTTTGTTTACCCAAATATGAGGGAGGGTTAGGGTTGTTAAACCCTAAATGAAACCTTGCTTCTAAAGTACCCCCACAAGTTTTTCAATAGGGCTGACATTCCCTAGGTGCATTTAGTGTGGAAAAACACTACTCCAATGGTGGACTTCCTGGCCATGTTAAAAAAAAGGCAAGATGTCAAAATTGTTGGACCAATTCAAGGGCATAGCCTCAGTTTCTCAAAATGATGGTTAAACCTATGTTCTTTGGTTAAACATTTGGAATGGACAAGTGAACTGCCAAACATATCCTGAGCTTTTCTCTTTTGCTAAAAATACAAACATCACCATTGAGAACACATTATCTTTATCACCCATTGACCAACTCTTCCATTTTCCATTGTCCTCACAAGCTCATACTCAATTTGGTCCTTTTCTTGCTAGACTGTTTGACCTCAACTTGAATGCTGAACCATATTTATGGACCTATATTTTGGGGTCTCCTACCTTAACCTCTTCGAAGGCATATAAGTGGCTAACAGGACATGCTTTAGTAGACCCTGCTTTCAAATGGCTTAGGAAAAAAATTTGTCACACAAACATAAGGTCATCTTTTGGCTTCTTCTTAAAGATACGCTTAGCACCCAAGGACTTTTAGGAAGAAAATGTATGTAAGTGCAACATACTCTTGTGTGTTTTGTGGCATGCAAGTAAAGGAGTCCTTGGAACATCTCTTTCATGATTGCCCATTCGCAAAGGACCGCTGGCAATACATTGGTCTTGATGTCCCTTCCAACTCCTCCCCGTCAATAGTGATCTCAACCTTTGGAACTCCTTCGAACTTTCCTTTTTCATAGAAATTGTGATCCTCATGACTTGGGGAATTGGGATATCAAAAAATGACCTCGTCTTAAGAAACGTGCAACCAACAGTGCAACATTGTGTCTTTATGTTCAAAAAGGAATTCAATTTAGTTCTGCTTAGAACAAGGAGCTCTTTTAGAAGTCCTAACTCTTTGTACTTCAATTTAGTCAGATATACATTCTCACATCAACATTTCCTAGAATATGTGTGGAGACAATTTGTCTCTTTTATTTTTTTTGGTTTATGTGAACTTAGAGTGTCAGTTGTGACATCAACTTATCTCTATTACCATTAAATTTTACTTATAAATGATCCTAAGATTATTGATGATTTTAACTTCTCTTATTCCAGACTTGATGTTGTTATTGAACGGAAAATGAAGTCATTGTGCCGGAAATGCAGTTGAAATCAGCACAGTTCCATCGATTACCAAGTTTGATACAACTCATATCCATTTAAAATACATGAGTATATGGGAATAACTTGCATATGGGTATTTTGCATCGGCACCAAAAAAAACCTAGATGTCAAGAAGGCAAGGGACTGGATTATACATAGCCTATTCCTGCTTGACGGTAAACTTTTTGCCTTCAGCTGTGAATGTAAGGAAGATTGTGAAGCGTCCCCTCATAAGAGAAGACTTAAATGTGTTACAAACATCAGTCCCAGGAGGCTGATGACACATTTATTACATCAGATGGTTTATTACCGTACAACTCTACGCGGTAGTGAGCAGAGAAGCGCCACTATCGCGAGGATTACAATCCATACACACGCAACGATATTAAATATAAAAAGAAAATCATCAGAGTCTTGCGCCATGCGGTATCTCTTGCGGGTGACCCAAATCCACAGGCAAGGCTGGGTGCAGGACGGTACCCCTACTCAACGTCGTCAGGTACAAAGTCTGGATCTTCTTCTGTAAAAAAAATAAAGAATGGGGTGAGTACAAACGTACTTAGCAAGTCCAACCACACCCACGGAGGGGGTATAAACAGAGTATAATGCACAGGGTAAATCAAGGATAAGGCTAGGGTTCGATTTGCGGAAAGCAATATTTTATGCAGGGGTTCATTTGAAAGAAAGCATTATTAAAATCAGTTTTCTTATACTGAGTAACACCAAGGGTTGATCCTCACAGGATCTAAGTTTTAAGACTGCTACCGGACTCCTCGTCCGCCATAGCACACGGCACAACTGCCGGACACATTTCCAAAACAACTCACACCAACCCATCCCAAAGTAAACACTAGTTGTGAGACCACACCGTAACTCGCCCAGTACCGTGGGCATGGCTATTCGAATAGATTCTTAACTCTGCAGAGGTGTGCAACTTTACCCACAAGCGGGGTACCGCAACTCGATCACCTTAGTGTCGGTGTAGATCCCAACAAAGCCATTACCCACCTTAGCTAGACCTGACTAGCCATCACGGGATGCACCAAGGGGTCATCGACCATTCACCTAGGTTTAACCGGGGCATAAGTCACTCGGGGCTTATCCCTTCTCCTTAGTCACACGTTGCTCTCAGCTCTCCTGATGGCTATCAGACTAACTAGTGGGATTTATGCTAAGCCATTGCCCATACAACGGTCGAGTGGTTTGCACGATAGTGGAGTTAGGTGAGATGTAACACCAACTCGGTCCTTAGGGGTGACAAGATAGATATCTCCCTTCCTTGCCCTGCCACACCGGCACGAGCACACCAAACGGCAAATCACATTGAAATGCCATCCATCCCGTCTAGACTCATCTTTCGAAAATCCACTTTTATCCCTTCCCACACACACACCTTTTCTTTATAAAACAAGTTGTATAAAGCAGCAGATCCTAAGCGTTCTAGTATCGATTAACGTCCAAGCAAAATCAGACATTAATCTAGGTGGTCAAGGAATGGTTATCACAAATCAAGGGGTGGCTATCCAACCATGTTTTCATGCAAGCAAAACATATGCAATTTTGTAAAACAGTCCAATAGATTGTGTTTATAAAAACTAGGACAAAAACGTGCATCAAAGGATGAGATTGAACTTGCCGTCTTCGAAGCCTTCGGGGAGGTCCTGGTCGAAGCACTATCCTTCAGGCTCGGGGTCGCGGAACTGGTCCTCGTTCACGGGCTCGCAGTAATGCTCGTCAACGGGCTCTCCTTCGTTCACACCGTGGTCTATGACACGTACAAACAAACACACAATCAAGAAAAAGAAATAGGAGTTTTATCGTTGAGCTTGAATCGGAAATAATCAAGATATAGAGTTTGGAGTAATATTTTGGGACGGTTTCCTAATGGCATGGACAAAAATATGTCACGAGGGGCATGGTAAAATTTCGGGTCGATCGGAGTTGCTTTGGCGCATGAAATGATAAGTTTTATAAAGGTTCACGGGCTAGATAAGGGGTCAGGGGCCTAGTTGTAATTAATCTTGAGAAGGCAGGGGCCTGTTTGTAATTTTTGGAAATATCTAGATTATTCTAAAAGGTCAAGGACTAAATTAGAATTATGTTTATATGGAAAAAGGGTTTACTTGGGAAAAGAAACTTAGGCAAGGTCTCTTTTGCAAAAAGGACCAAAGGTGGGAGGTTCCTTTAAGAAATAAAGGGAAGGGGAGGGTCTTTTGGGCAAAAAGCCCTCGCTTCTTCCTCCTCCCTCCCGACCAGAATAGAGGAAGGGAATGGGGGGGGCGTCGGCGGCGCCAATCTCGGCAGCCAGGGGCTCGGGGGTGGCTTCGGAGTGGAGGAGAAGGGAGAGAGAGGCCCGCGAGGTCGATTCCCGGCCGCAGCTCGGGCGGAGGTGGCCTGGGTCGGCCTGGCCGCGATGGGGTACGGCGGCGGGCGGCGGTGGGCATGGGCAGCGCTACAGAGCTTGTAGGCAGCCCGGATCCGAGGGAAAAAGGAGGAGAGGGTCTTGGGGGTCCCGATGCCCACCTTGGTTTGGGCTGCAGTGCTGCAGGGAGGGGAGCTCCACGGTGGCCGGTGCTCGGGGCGGCGGTGATGGTGAGTGGTGGTGCTGGGAGTTTGGGATGGCGGTCGTGGAGCGGAAGGGCAGCGCTGGGGGCCTTTTATAGGCGCGCTAGGTAGGTGGGCGGAGCGGGGTAGGTGAAGGCGGGTGAGGCAGCCGGCGAGCAGTGCGGGGTGGAGTAATGGCGCTTCGGCCTCGTTCCCTCGTCGCGGGGTGGCGTGCGGCGGTAGCGTGGGCGTCGAGGCGGGGCGAGCAGTACCGCGTTGTGCGGTCGAACGGGGCAGCGATGGGCGACGCGCGGCGTGGCCAGGCGCGCACGTGGGCTCGGCGGAGCTCGCGGCGTCGCGGCTCGGCGCATTCGTCACGGCTCAGCGCTCCGCGTGCGTGTGCACGTGGGCGGAGCGGGGAGCGCGCGTGGCAGCGGCGGCTTGCGCGGTGATGACGGGTGCTATGCGCGGCGCGTGTGCGTGAGCGGCGCTGAGCAGAGCGGGGCAGCGAGCGCGGGGGGGGGGGCGTGCGCGTGGAGCACATGGAGGCAACGGCGGCTCGCGTTCGCGGGGAGGAGCAGGGCGGCGTGCGTCGCGTGCGGCCGAGCAGCGGTGCGGCGAGCGGCTTGCAGTGCGCGGGCGTGCGGAGCGACGCGTGCGGGGCAAGTGAGCAGGGCCGGGGGGCGCGAGGGCGCGGAGCAGAGGAGGGAGAAGGAGAAGGAAGGAGAGAGGGGAGAGAGAAAAAGAAAAAGGGAAAAAATGGAAAATGGTAAAGGGGAAAAAGAAAAGAAAAAAACAAGAAAGGGGGAGAGAGGGAGAGAGATTCGTGCCGGAAATTTCGGCAGCGACCACGACGCCGGTCGGGCACGCGCGGCTGTCGTGTCCGCGTGCCGCGGCTTTGGCAGGAGGTGGCGTGGTGGTTCATGACGCGCGGCACAAGATAAAGAGAGGCCGCGACAGTGATTGGTAATCGGGGGTTTGGGAGATCAGGTGGGAAACGACTCTTGGACAGGAAAGGATTGAGCTCAACGATGAAAGATTTCGAAAAATTATAATTAGCGCGTGTTTTATTTTGGTGCATTTTTTGGGATGTGACAGATTGCGATAAACTTTCTTCTGATCTATCTCAGGTAAGTTCTTAAGTTCCTCATACAGCTTGGTGAGAAGTGCAAAGGCATTAGAGATTGGATCCATTCAAGGATGTATGTGAAATATATCAAAATAAGCAAAAGTGTTATTGAGAACCATATCACTCTTTGCTTGGGGCTATTTAGGAGAGAGCTGAAAACGCTTATGCTTTGGACCCTTTAACAAGTCTAATATCTTTGTTAGCTCCTTAGGTAAGGCAAAGTTTCACCATATTATAGTTCTTCCAAGTCTAATGGTATCCTTGTCTTCTGAATGCTAATCAGACAATCATAAATTAGATTTTTATTGGGTGGAATAAGAAAACAATTCTGGATGACATCCATGGCCCAACACCTAGGACTCTTCTGATGATAGTGGATATGGTGGACATTAGCTATTTCACCATGTATATATCATTTGAATCATAGCCATGTAGCGTGCACATAGTTCTCTATTGAAAAATAATGCAAATATACTATGATAAATGATCAACTATGTTGTGAAATTGGTGCCCCTGGTCATGACACCAATATCCGAGAAACGATACTACAGCAGTATAATAACATTTCTTATGCAGACCCTATACCCACACTACACTGAGGAGATCTTCACCTATACACCAATATGAAAGACCAACTATATACAAGAGATAACTTTTTATTCACTGTATCTTGATACAATACAGGACTCTTGTACTCTTTATGTAGCTATTTATCATTACACAACTACACTACATGGCTATTATGACATCTTCTAATTAAAACTTCTTATGCTATGGTTTGGTAAGTGAGAGGAGAGCACCTCTATTTGTAGGTGCTCATTTTTGTTGTGTTGTTATCAAATGGTAAACTCTCTCACTCTTCTGTACAAATATCTAACTCTAGAACTTTCTCTGATCCTTATCCAACCATACAAAATATCTAATTGTAGAGAATTTCTATCTTTTCACATGAAGCATGTCAATTCTATCTCCTGCTATTTTCAAATTTTTCTGGAACCTTCTCAAGAATGCATAGTAATTTTGAACAAACTATTGTCGATCAGATCATGTGTGAGAATAGAAGAAAAATAAAGGTCACTCAAAAATATTCATTATTAAGTCATGATACATGGCCAATCAACACTCAAACACAACCAAAAATGCACGTAAAACAAACAAATGTAAATAGCCTAGTGGCGCTGCGAGATCTGTAAGAGTAAATAGCCTAGATTGTTTTGCACATAGAATCAGACCGTAAAATAGCTGTGTTGTCTCTAGCTCACAAAATCTGCTCCAACTTATTAGAATTTTGAAGACGAATTCGTTGTTAGCTTTCTCTATTTTAACTAATTACTCTGTATTAGGTTAGCTTTTTTTGAGGGTACGGTATAGCTTGCTATACTTGAGTAGTAGTTGTACTGCACATCTTATTACTGAGGTTGGTGAGCCAAGCACAGGTCAGGTTCGAGCAAGTACAATGAGAGGTTGTAGGCGGGCAGTATGAATTGCCACATCACGCTACTGCTAACACTACTCCCGCACCCATCATTGCCAATTTAAAATGGTTATCACCGCTGTTTTTGTGGGGTGTTGGATTTAAGTCGTTGGTGATGGGAGTACCCATCACCGCTGAATCCCAAACCGGTGATGCTTCCTGTGGAGAAAAACTAAAAAAACACAAAAAACTAGGCGATGCTCCACACGTGCCTCTGCTAGCGCCGCACACTACAAACCGTAGCCCCACGGCTCCTCCCTCGCCGCACACCGCCTCCTTGCCTCACTCGTGCGTCTCCACCTCACTTGCGTTGCCCCGCACCACTCCACGCTGGCCTAGCCACCCGCGCGGCACGCGCTATGCAGCCCATCCAACTCCAGCACATCAGGGGGAGGAGGTGAGGGGGATGGGAGGAGGCGAGGCAGGGAGAAGAGGAAAGGAACTTGTGCTTCCCGTCATTGTGGCTACAGCCGACGATGAGGTCCGTAGTGCACCCGTGATGGTGACGAGAGGGCGGCGACGACCCGAGCACCTAGAGGTAGTGTGGCTCCTCGCCCTGCGAAGTGGCCCTCACGCCGCCATCGTGGCTCCGTAGCCCCTCACCTTGCTCACTGCACCACAGCGGCTTCGCGTGGACAGGGAAGGACGGCGGGGGAAGGGAGGGGTAGGTCAATACTTGGATCTCCCACGCTGGCTGCTGGGGAGAGAAGGGAGGGGAGACAGAGAAGGGAGGCAGAGGAACGAGGGAGGGAGGTGTTGGCGGAGCGGTGGGGATGGGAGGGAGGTGAGGGGGCAACAGGAAGAGATAAACAATTAGAGGGAGAGAACTGTGAGGTGTTGACACTGTTTTTTGACACGTGTCAAGGAAGGTGATTTCGGTAAAGGAAAGGTGGCCGATTCAAAAGAAATCAAAAGATGCATAGAGTTGGGATCGGCCGATGGGAGTCCGTCCGATGGACCAGAGGAATATGCCGCGAATATGCTGATTTGTCCGTTCTAGTGTTCGGCCGATGGATAGTTGCCGATGAAATCAAGGAAGGAGGAGAGGATCCAGACTCTGCGAGAATCTTGATGATTCGGTTGTAATATTTAAAGTACTTTATCTTTTAGATAGTCTTTTCTTTAGGATCAAGTAATGTATGCCGTAATCGGCTAGGACTTGATAGCGCCAGACTATGGGCCTGTTTGGCAGGGCTCCGGCTCTTCCAAAAACAGCTCCGGCTCCGGCTCCTCAGATGGAGCGGCTTCTCTGGTGGAGTTGGAACCGTTTTAGAAAATGTTTGGCAAAACAACTTCACTTGTTAGATTGATGTGTAAGCTGCGTGAAGCCACGATTTCATGGCTTCACCTTGCCTGTGTAAGCCGCCGATGGCTTCAGGACCGGCTTCACACGTGAACCCGGTTACAAAACAAACGTTTGGGAGGGCTTCACCTGGAGCCGCTCGTGAAGCCGCTCCAGAAGCCCTCCCAAACGGGGCCTACATATATCAGTTGTAAGTGACCGGAAAAACTTGATACACATCCAATACAACAAACTTTACAATTCCTTTGCACTTTTTTCACGACTTCGCCTTTTCTCTTTTTTTCGACGAGTTCTTTCAAGTTGATCAAGGACGTCTCACATTCGAGCGACTTGATTTGCTGGTGAGTTTTCATTTTACCAAGTATATTTGAGCTTTAGTTACCGGGCGCATCGCTGTGGCTTCGTTCAAATCTATTCAAAAGTTATCGAGTTTATCTAGGCTTTGACTTCCGGGCACATTGCTGTCGTCTCGTCTAGATTTATTCACCAATCACCGATATCGGCTAGATTTGTTGGTTTTCCTATGCTTTTTGGCCATTATCACACCTAAAAACATACTAGATCGGCTTTAGGATTTGGAGTGACACTTTTGGTATCTCAAGAGCCGTTTTAGATCTGTTTTTAGCTTTGCATCATCTAAGTTACACATTCGTAGCTTATATCTTGTCATACATACGCAATCGGCTATTCAAAGCCGGTTTTGTCATTTAGTGCATCGGCTGATCCTGCCGATGTGCTCTTTACTACGCGCTTGCATTTAATATCTTTCTGCCGTCTATAGTATCGGCAAAGCTTGCCGATACGCCAATCTGAGAGATATTCGGAATCCCAGCCGATACGTTCTCGAATTTGACTTTGTTTTCTCCCTTGTCAATTACAGATCAAATTGACTGGCACGCTTGGTTGACTTTCCATGACTCGGCGAACACTTATCCTCGGATTCCAGTGTGTTGATTTTTGCATCAACACATCTTTTGGCACGCCCAGTGGGACACAAAAGCTTCAATACGATGGAACTCACAGATAAATCTACAGTTAGTGAATAAAATCAGATTTCTGTTCCTGAAGATAAGCTCAAAGAGGAACAAAAGAAGGAATATGAAGAGCTGGTGGAGAAATTCAAACGTGAATGCCTCAAGTCGTACAGCGTTAATAGATCTGGTGAGGTGATCAAGAAGTTTAATCTTCCATCTTTCCAGCCATTGACAGAGGCTCAACGTGAAAGCAAGATGATAGACGCAGTTGGCCAAGCTGTGGCACAAATCTTCATCAAGAGTGCAACAGTCATGGGCAACACGGTGCACAATGCAGTGGTCAAAACTTTTGCTGAAGGCACGTTATCAGGGTGCATGTATCCCTGCTATATACAACTAGATCAGATGCAATATACTCCCTTGGAGGTGTCTATGGCAGCAGCCCTGCCAGCTCAAGATAGCCAGGAAGGAACAAGTGACATTCAAACTCCACCTCAGATGACTACTGCAGCATCGGCGGGTACAGCAGATCCTATCTACTCAACCACGCCGCCGATTGCTACAATTGTGCAAGGTGGATCTGCGTCCGTATTTCCTAAAGGATGGGATCCTGCTACTGGGTATGGTATGCATCCGGATTTCTTTTCTACGCCACTCAAGATACAGTTTTATGCATCGGCTTCTCAGCCGATAGCCTCTCAGCCTGATCCATCGGCCGTTCAGCCGATGGGTGCACAACAGGATGCATGTGCAACACAGCCGAATGCACAAGGCGCATGGAGTCCACAACAGATGGCACAAGCTAATGCACCGGCGCTACCGCCGATGACCCAGCAGCGTCTTGCTATCCTGCTCCAACCCCAGTCTCCTTCAGAAGTGTTATTGTCGCAATCTCCGCATCAGAAGGGAATCAACTGGGTATTCCACAATCAAGCAACTAGACAGATACGATATGTCAATGTGCCGTACATGGATATTACCGGTCAAAAATCGGTTAACCCATCAGCTACACAGCCGACGATGACTCAGCAAACACCCAATCGGGTAGTACAGCAAACACATCAGATGCAATCGGCTAGACAGCCGATGAACCATGTAGCTCAGCAACTTGCGATGATGACCAATCCAGCGAGCACGGTTTCCCCTCGGCAAATGCCAATAGTTGAACCGCAAGTTGATTGGAGCACAAAGATAGCTGAAGTGATGAGGGAGCAGTTTGGTTTGAGGCCAAAACAACAATCCGTCATTTACAAGACTCCCTATCCTCCGGCTTATGATCAGATTCCTCTCCCCCACAAGTACAAGATGCCTGACTTCACAAAGTTCTCAGGGCAGGGAGAAGTTTCTACGATGAAACATGTTAATAGGTTCCTTCTACAGCTGGGAGAAGTGGGCAACCAGGATGCACTCAGGGTCCGTTTGTTCTCCTTGTCTTTGTCTGGATCGGCCTTTGAATGGTTCACCACTTTGCCGGCAAACTCCATATTATATTGGGCCGATCTAGAGAGACAATTTCATCATTTCTTCTTCTCTGGGATTACTGAGTTAAAGTTGACCGATTTGACCGGCTTGAGACAAAGACACGATGAATCGGTTGCTGCTTTTATCCAAAGATTCAGAGATGTCAAGAACCGATGTTACAGTTTGGTTCTGTCCGATCAGCAGTTGGCCGATGCAGCATTTAATGTACTCTTACCGCACATTAAAGATAAATATGCATCGCATGAATTTGAAAATATTAGCCAGATCGCAAGTCGGATGACAGGAGAGACTCGATCCTACGAGTCCAGGAAGCTTTTTCAGAAAAAGATCAACTATGTGGAGTATTCTACTAATGATGAGTCTGAAGAGGAGCAAGAAACGGTCGCATCGGCTGAGTGGATACAGAATAGTAAAAAGCTGGTGACGTGTCCGTTTGGAAAGAAAGAACCTGAGTCATATGGGTTTGACATAACCAAAGCCGACAAGATCTTTGACTTGTTATTGTCGGAAGGGTTGATCAAGTTGAAGCCATATCATAAGATTCCATCGGAGGACGAGCTCAAGAATATAAAGTATTGCAAGTGGCACAACGCCACATCGCATGATACAAATGAGTGCAAGGTCTTCCGACAGCAGATTCAGATGGCTTTTGAACAAGGGAGATTGAAATTTGAGGCTCCCAAGAAGACAATGAAGATCAACAGACATCCTTTCGTCATGAACATGGTTGATGTGGCAAGAGATGAGAGTTCTCCTCAAGCTAAGATTCTGACATCATCATCAACCAAGAAATCTGGAGCTGTTGATCCTAAAGCGCAGATAGCGGCCGATGAGGTCAAAGGAAAGGGTCCGATGAGGGATACTGAACGTTCATCGGCACCACGTAGACGTGTAACATCTCAAATGTTGTTGAATAAGTTTCAGCGTGATCGTGAAAGGCGGCAGCGTAGAGAAGAAGAGGAATGATGCGAGCAAGATCATTGGAGGTGTCCTTTCTTCGTCTACTGCTGGGAAGAAGGGTTGACATTGCCATCGGCATATGATTGCCCTGAATGTAATGGCCAAGACAGCCGATCATATGAAAGGTCGCGTCATGAGCCCTATCGGCGTGAGTGCACTCCTGTGCATGATCGGCTAGGAGAAAGGGTATCGGTGCATGATCGACTGGGAGGCAGGACAATGCTACGTGATCTAGCTGGGAGAAGAGTGCCTGTACACGATAGGCTAGAACAAGTGGCCGATGACAGAGTACAAGATGATCAGCCAATGCGGAGAGATCCAGAATGTGAGCCTGATCGCACGGATCAATCTCAATGGTTCCCAGGAGGTTTGACCAGGTCTCAGAAGCGACGTGTTCAAAGATTACGCCAGCTGGAGATCATTGAAGAAGAACAAGAATAGACTTTGAACAAGAAAGAAGTCAAATCACAAGTCTGGCATGTCAAGACTAAGGCCGATGGTGAATCGGCCAGTAATAGTTCCACACCGATCCAAGCAGTCGGTTCTTCAGAAAGTTCCTGATGGATGAGTTCCTAAAGGAAGAAGGGAAGTTGGGGCATGGGTTTACGTCGGCCGATTTACTAGAGGAAATTGACATCGGAGATGGTGATAGACTGAGGCCGACGTTTATTAGCGCCAACTTGGATCCTAAATACAAGCAGGAACTAAAAAGTTTATTGAGAGAGTACAAAGATTGCTTTGCTTGGGAATATTATGAGATGCCTGGCTTGGATAAATCTATTGTGGAATATTGTTTGCCTATAAAACCAGGATATCGGCCATATCAACAAGGAGCGAGCCGATGTAATCCTAAGATTTTGCCAGATATAAAGGCCGAGATTACACAGTTAATTGAAGCTAATTTTATTCGGCAGTGTCGTTATGCTGAATGGATTTCTAATGTGGTTCCTGTTTACAAGAAAAATGACAAACTAGGAGTGTGCATTGATTTCAGGGATCTCAACAAAACTACGCCGATGGATGGTTACCCTATGCTAATAACTGATATGTTGGTAGATGCTGCTGCTAGGCACAAAGTGATTATTTTTATGGATGGCAATGCTGGATACAATCAGATTTTTATGGCAGAAGAAGACATCCACAAGACTGCGTTCAGATGTCCAGGACATCTCGGTTTATTCGAGTGGGTAGTCATGACCTTCGGATTAAAAAATGCCGGTGCTACGTACCATAGATCCATGAATTATATCTTTCATGAACTCATTGGTAAAATTGTGGAGATATACATTGATGACGTGGTTGTAAAGTCAAAGGGGCACCAAGAACATTTGGCTAATCTGCATAGAGCCCTGGAATGCACCAGAAGACATGGTTTGAAGATGAATCCAAACAAGTGTGCTTTTGGTGTATCGGCTGGCCAATTCTTGGGATTTATGGTACATGAACGAGGAATTGAAATTAGCCAGAAGACTATATCAGCTATCGACAAAGTTGAAGCCTCTACAACGAAGGTTGAACTTCAGTCATTGATCGGCAAGATTAATTTTATTCGAAGATTTATATCTAGTCTGTTGGGAAAAATTCAGCCGTTCAGTTCTTTACTGAAGTTGAAGGCCGATCAGGAATTTGTATGGAGAGAGGAACATCAGAAGGCATTGGACAAAATCAAACATTATCTGATAAATCCTCCGGTGTTGGTTCCTCCGCAAAAGCACAAGCCGTTTAAATTGTATTTATCGGCTAATGAGCGTGCCATCGGATCAGCCTTTATTCAAGAATTTGAAGGAAAAGGAAGAGCTATTTATTTGGTGAGTAGAAGGTTGCTGGATGATGAAACCAGGTATTCTCCTGTCGAGAGATTGTGTCTTTGCTTATACTTCTCCTGTACCAAGTTTAGACATTATTTATTATCGGCTGAATGTGTTATTGTGAGCAAAAACGACGTTATTAGATATATGCTCTCATTGCCGATTTTAAAAGGGAGAATAGGGAAATGGATTTTGGCATTGTCAGAATTTGATTTGAGATATGAATCGGCTAAAGCAGTTAAAGGTCAAGTCGTAGCCGATCTTGTTGTGCAACATTGTGGACCAGAGCTAAGCATGGTAGATCTTGTTCCTTGGACTTTATTCTTTGATGGATCTTCGTGTGGGAATGGTTCTGGAATTCGTGTGGTGCTGATTTCCCCTCGGAGGGCAAATTTTGAGTTCTCGTTTCCAATTGAAGCATCTGCAACCAATAATCAAGCTGAGTATCGTGCTATTCTCAAGGGAATTCAATTACTTCGAGAAATCAAAGCCGATGTTGTCAAGATTTTTGGAGATTCTATGCCGGTGATTAATCAGTTAGTTGGGGAGTATGAATGCAAAGATGATATTTTACAATTATATCATGAAGAATGTCTCCAGCTGCTGAAAGAATTCAAGAAGGTAACCATCGAGCATGTTCCCAAATTTCATAACAGTGATGCAAATCGGCTGGCTCAGCATGCTTCAGGATATCGGCCGATGGAAAGAATAATGGAATCGGAGTTAACAGCCGATGACTGGAGGAAAGAGATTATTGATTATTTGAAAGATCCATCCAAAAAAGTGAACAGAAAAATTAGATTCCAGGCAATCAAGTATGTATTGTTGGAGGGAGATTTATATTATCGGACGATTGATGGAGTTTTGCTCAAATGCATCGATAAAGAAGAAGCTAAGGTATTAATGGGTGAAATTCACGAAGGTGTTTGTGGATCCCATCAATCTCCTTATAAGATGAAATGGGTGATCAGGAGGAATGAATATTTTTGGCCAACGATGCTAGAAGATTGCTTCACATATTACAGAGGTTGCCAAGAATGTCAGAAGTTTGGGAGCGTGCAAAGAGTTCCTGCGTCAGCCATGAATCCCATAATCAAGTCGTGGCCGTTTAGAGGATGGGGAATTGATTTAATCGGCTAGATATATCCCTCATCCCGTAAAAATCATAAGTTTATCTTGGTGGCCACTGATTATTTCACCAAGTGGGTTGAAGGAATTCCTCTGAAGAATGTTACGTCGAAAGAGATGATTGAATTCGTCAAAGAACATATTATCTATCGGTTTGGTATTCCACAGACCATTACAACCAATCGGGGTACTATGTTTACGTCAGATAAATTTGAGGAATTTGCTACTGGAATGGGGATCAAATCACTGAATTCTTCTCCATATTATGCCCAAGCTAACGGTCAGGCAGAAGCATCTAACAAAGGAGTCATCAAATTGATCAAGAGAAAGATTGATGAATATCCTAGAAAGTGGCATACTGTACTTCAGGAAGCTTTATGGGCATACAGAATGGCTTGTCATGGTGCTACAAAGGTGTCTCCATATCATTTGGTATAAGGACATGAAGTTGTTCTCCCATGAGAGTTGAAACTTGATTCACAGCGTGTCACGTTTTAGAATCAATTGACGGCCGATGAGTATTCTGCTCTGATGAAAGATGAATTAGAGGATTTGGCTGGCCATCGGCTGAAAGCTCTCATAAATGTTGAGGCAAATAAAGCCAGAGTTAGCCGATGGTATGATAAGAAAGTAAAAGCCAAAACCTTTGAGCAAGGGGAATTGGTTTGGAAATTGATACTACCGATAGGAACAAAGAGTTCAAAATTCGGCAAATGATCGCCAACGTGGGAGGGACCATTCAGAGTAAACAGATGCGTTCCTGGCAATGCTTATATTTTAGAGACACTCGAAGGGAAAGAATATTCTAGAGCTCTTAATGGGAAGTATCTGAAGAAATATTACCCAAGAGTTTGGGTAGATGCATAGCCGATTAAGTAAAAAAATCGGTTGAATTCAAGATAGCCGATGCAGAGAGTGTATCGCCTTTAGCACGAAAAATAAGAAAAGGCTTGATCGTATCGTAATGCGTTCAAGTGTTTTCGTGGCCGATATGACATGTATCACCCTTAGATCAAAAAATCTAATCCAGAGATGCATGGTTTAGGTTTGACTTGGTTTTCTGGTTCGATTGTGATCGTAAAAAGGTATTGGTGTATGTGGAGCGATTGCAAGACAGAAATTAATACAGTAAAGACAGAAGACAAAAGCCAACGAAAGGAGCCATTCATTGATTATATTTACAAAAGCCAGAATAGGCTGTTACATACTACAACCTAGTCTGACTCTTCCCCGAAGAGGTTGCTAATGACCCCCTCCGAGCTAACGTCACGGGCGACAGCATCAGCAGGGTAGTAGAGGTCCTCAACAAGCTCCTCGAAGGCATCGCGCTGCGGCCCTGGCTCACGGAAGGCAGGTGCCCATTGCCGGTAGTCTGCCCCGGACATGGTGGAGACGACGGCGATGGCTCTGGCGGCGCCCTCGTGGGCCCCGTACTCGGCGACCTTGGTGACGCGGGCTGGAATGTTCTGGAGGCGCGCGGCGACGGTGTCCCCTCTCGCATTCACCGAGTCAATGGCAACTCGGGCGGCGTCCAGTAGAGACTGGACTTGTGCCTCCAGCTCTAAGAAAGAGGAAGGGATTACAGTGGAAGATCTGAAGGTCATTAAAGAAGACATGGTTCCGAAACTTACTTGCGGCCTTTGTGTCAGCGCTGGTGAGTTGGCCACGGATGATGACCTGGTCTGTCCGTGCCCGGTCGAGGTCGCTACGAGCCTCGTTGAGCTGGTGGAGGAGGTCACGGATGTACTCCTGGGTGCCTACGTCTAGGATCCTAAAGTTTGGGGGGAGTTCCATGGCGGCATATCTACAGAGAAGAGCGGATGGTCAAAAACAGATCAGAGATGCAGCATTGACAGAGAAGCAAACAATGACTTACCCCAGACGGGGGCGGAGTGGCGGAGGAGCATCGGAGGAGCCCTCACCGATGCGCTTGTTGTTGGCCATCTGTCTTGAAGAAGGAGAGGAGGCTAGGGTTTTTTGGGCTGGAAGAAGAAGAAGGCAAAGAAAGCTTTGGCCGATGAAGAGAATATAGTACCGATGGGGTGATTTATAGCCCAAGGCAGGGAAGGTGAATCGGTTGCGTGCCCCAGCATAGCCTTTACTCTTGGATCTAATCGAGGGACGCGGGGGTAAAAAGATGGAAGGTGAATCGGCAGATTCCAGTTGTGCGGACGAGAAGATGAAGGGTTGAGGGCAAAGAAGAGATTTTCACTCGCCACCCGCACGGGAAGCGAAGCTGCAGTAAGTAAAAAGACCGTTCGGCAGCATAATCATGACAAAGGTTTAATTTCAAAGTAAAAAGGACATTTTTACTCTGAAATTGGGGGGCATGTGTTGACACCGTTTTTTGACACGTGTCAAGGAGGGTGATTTCGGTGAAGGAAAGGTGGCCAATTCAAAAGAAACCAAAAGATGCACAGAGTTGGGATCGGCCGATGGGAGTCCGTCCGATGCACCAGAGGAATATGCCGCGAAGATGCTAATTTGTTTGTTCTGGTGTTCGGCCGATGGATAGTTGCTGATGAAATCAAGGAAGGAGGAAAGGACCCGGACTCTGCGAGAATCTTGATGATTCGGTTGTAATATTTAAAGTAGTTTATCTTTTAGATAGTCTTTTCTTTAGGGTCAAGTAATGTTTGCCGTAATCGACTAGGACTTGATAGCGCTAGTCAATATATATCAGTTGTAAGGGACCGGAAAAACTTGATACACATCCAATACAACAAACTTTACAATTCATTTGCACTTTTTTCGGCGACTTCACCTTTTCTCTTCTTTTTTCGACGAGTTCTTTCAAGTTGATCAAGGATGTCTCACATTCGAGCGACTTGATTTGCTGGTGAGTTTTCGTTTTACCGAGTATATTTGAGCTTTAGCTACCGGGCGCATCGCTGTGGCTTCATTCAAATCTATTCAAAAGTTATCGAGTTTATCTAGGCTTTGACTTCCGGACGCATCGCTGTCATCTCGTCTAGATTTATTCACCAATTACCGATATCAGCTAGATTTGTAGGTTTTCCTATGCTTTTTGGCCATTATCACACCTAAAAACATACTATATCGGCTTTAGGATTTGGAGTGACAATTTTGTTATCTCAATAGCCGTTTTAGATCTGTTTTTAGCTATGCATCATTTAAGTTACACATTCATAGCTTAGATCTTGTCATACATACACGATCGGCTATTCAAAGTCGGTTTTGTCGTTTAGTGCATCGGCTGATCCTGCCGATGCGCTCTTTACTACGCGCTTGCCTTTAATATCTTTCTGTCGTCTATAGTATCGGCAAAGCTTGCCGATACGCCCATCTGAGAGATATTCGGAATCCCAGCCGATACGCTCTCGAATTTGACTTTGTTTTCTCCCTTGTCAATTACAGGTCAAATTGACTGGTACGCTTGGTTGACTTTCCGTGACTCGGCGAACACTTGTCCTCGGATTCCAGTGTGTTGATTTTTGCGTCAACATGAGGTGTCAGGATAAACTATCTAGAAAGTGGTGGGTATCACCATCGAGTCATAATATGGCCCGGCAGTGATGTCCATTGTCCCTATCACATAGCCAGTTTGAAAAGGCACCGGCGATGATGGTCTACCACCGCTGGTTTGAAACAAACCGGCAGTGATGGAGCATTTGTAATGACCCTATCTGTAGTAGTGTACGGTGGAGGAGAGAGAGGAGAAGCGGGCTGCAGGGTTATTACAGACAGCTCAGAGCAAGGCTAATGATTTAGCCACTTGTTGGTTATATCCTATTGCCATATCATCCTAAGCCAATCTAATAGCCAGCTCATATGATAGTTGGCTATATATGTGGACTAGTCCATTAATACATGATTCATCCCTCTCATTCTCTCACCAAGTTTATTGAACCCATGTTGCAACCGGTTGAGAGCAGGCTATTAACTTGCAGTCCGCTTCTCTTCTTTTCTCTCCAACTCGGCATAAATATGATGTGGCACTTTATTTAGCCTACTTACTTCACCTCTTTGAGACACAAGTTCCAAGATACTTTCGGAGAGAATAAGGTGGACCATGTATTAATCATAGAACTTATATGGACAATGGACATTATACGAGTTAACTATTAAACTGACTTGCGAGATATGCCAGATATCTGGAATTTAAAAAAATTGGATGCACCCTGGGCGCACCATCGCCTCCATGCGCTCCCACCCTGATGTCCGCCACCTGTCCCATATCCGACATCAGGCGGAGCTAGCGGTGGGTCTAGGGGGGCTCCAGCCTCCGCCGGAGCCCCCTCCTAGACCCCCACAAACAATGAAGCCCCCATTGAGCCCACCCTCCATTTTTTAGAAGAAAGAAGGAGGGAGAAGAGGAGTAAGGGAGAGGAAGAAGAAAATCAGCCCCCTTAATCCAATCCTAGATCCAGATGGCTCATGCATCCATAGCACGACCCCTGATCGAGCACCTGCACTCCCCTGATCGCCGTCAGAGCAGACGTGGGGCAGCCCCTGATCTCTTCCTGAAAGCCTTCAGAGCAGACCTGGGGCAGGTGGCGGCATCAGGCAGGGGGCGCACAAAGAGGCCAGTGCGCTCGGGGTGCACCCAACCTTTTTTTTCCCTGGAATTACATTCTTTTGGGATGGAGGTGGTAGTAACAAACTGCAACTTCTGTCTCGAAAGAATCAAAAGTTAAAATTAGGGCAAAAATGTTTCTACCCCAGTTTTGCAGTGTAATGGTGATTTTGCCATCATTATTATTTTTTTTAACTTTGTGATTTTACCCCTGCGATTTCAAAACGAATGCTGGTTTTACCTCTGGTCTGTTAAATCTAGATAACGGTGTTAACTTTTGGACAAATGGACAACTTTGCCCATGCATTTTTACCTCTGTTTCATATCATAATTGTTCTTCCATGATGATTCTTCCAAACTGGTTCTTGGAGGCAGAGGATCTTCCCGGTGGGGCGCCAGAGTTCTCGAAGGGGGGGGGGGGGGGGGGGGGGGGTGAGTGCCGCGACTTGCATGGATGATGGCCGCGCACGGGAGCGTATCGTGGAGCATGTCCAGGCAGCGGCCATGGCCATCGCCATCACCGCCCCCGCCCACTGCCTTGGCCCCCAATGTCGGCGCAAGCGGTGGCTACCGCGCCGCCGAACAGTAAGAAGGCCATCACGAGGCGCCGCTCAGACAACAACCTTGTCGTGGGAGACGGCACGTCGATCTCGGGGAAGCCACCATCGCAGCCTACATCGTGTCCGTTCCTTGCCAACTCAGCCCGACACCGGCGACAGCGCATCGCCCCATGAGAAGCCTCAAGCTGTGGCTTCACATGAGTTGCCGCCCATCGTGCCACTGCCGTCAGGCCCAGCGGATAAAGACCGCAAAGGCGACGGCGATGGCGACGACAAGAAAGGTGACCAGGGGGCCAAGAATCAGGACAATGATGACAAGGAGGGTGCCATCATCATCGCTGCCACGCCCATGGACGTTCCGTCGAGCACCCAATCCGGCATGTTGGGGGCTAGAGGAGTTCGAGAAGTTCATCGGCAACAGCTGCATCATGAAGCTGATGCGCCGCGGCATGAGCTAGCTCCAGCCCGCGCCACCGCCGGTGTCCCGCCCAAGGCCGAGAAAGCGGTGGGCAGCAAGAAGAAGGGCGGCTGGCTCAAGAACATCAAATCCGTGGCCATCGGGTTCATCTAGGACAAGGACACGGCTGCCAAGTCGGACGCGTCCACCGCGGCAGCCGTGCCCAAATCGGTCTCCACCAACGCCTCCGCCGGGGCCAGGGCCCGCCGCCGGCGTCCTCGTCGGAGCGATGGCCGCGCACAAGAGAGCCGCAGCTCGCCTTTGCTGTGGGCCGCTCGCCGGAGGGGCACTGCCGCAGGCCGGGCGCGCGCCTAGGCGCGGAGGGGGGCTTGCGTGCGCGCCGGGGCACTGCCGCATTGGAGGGTGGCCCGTGCGCTCGCCTGGGTGCCGTCGCGCCGGAGGGCGGGTCCTCGCTTACACCTAGCCGCCGGGGGCGGAAGGTGGGGAGGGGGAGCGGGAGGGGAAGCCGCGACGGTGCCTGGAGAGGGGCGCGATTGGCGCGCCAGGGGTGCCACCGCCACCGGCACCAATTCAGGGGAGGTGAAAGAGGGGTACAACTATCTTTTCCCATATGTACTTTTTCTTTTTCATTTTTTCCTCCTATTTAATCCGAGCAAACGTAACGACGTTACAATTCAGGGGTAAACGGCTCGTTCGTTTCAATGTTACATTGGTAAAATCACAAAATTTAAAAAGAACGGGTAAAATCACCATCGAAATTTGAAATATGGGCAAAAACGCTTTTTTCCCTTAAAATTACTCCCCTCAAATATGATCAAAGTTCAGATAACCCACTTAACTATTTTTTAGTTCAATTTAACCCCCTAAACTATATCATTTGGTTCAATTTACCTTCTAATATAATTTATCCTTTCTATTTCTCCACATGCAGGTGGAATCTTAATATAATTTATTTTTTTAATTTCTCCACGGAATCTTAATTTAAGGTTTTGCATGATTGTAGTTGGCATATAATTTTGCACCATAACGGTTACTTTATTATTAAATGTGTGTCAAAAAAATATATTACAAAGTTTTCATCATTATTTTCATTTAATTTTGCACCATAAGGGTTACTTTATTCAGATTTGCTCCTCATCAATCGACTGAGGATTTGTTTATCCGTCAATCGACGATGTGAGCCGTTGGGTTATGAGCGGACGCACGTGATCACTTCTGGTGTAATGGGTCCAAAATCGGGTCCGCCTTTCATTTTTTTTCGCCCCCGCTTGTTTTCTTACCGGGTCAGTCTTGCTATCGGGCACTCCTCACATTTTGGCTCACTCCTCCAATTCAGGCTGCAAGCGGCGGGCGGCGGGGTCCTCTGCTCCCCAACCAGCACGAACACCGTGCTGTGCCCCCCACCAGCTCTGGGCACCTCTGCCGTCCTCTGAAATCTCCTCGGCCGCGCCCAGGCTTCTGCTCCTCCTCGCACTGCACCATGCCGCCGTCCTCCTGTGCTGCCCCATAGAGAGGAGGGGAAATGGAGGTAGGCGAAGGGGCCGATGATTAGGATTGATTTTTTATCTGTTCATTCAATTTTGATATTTTTTGTTCGGTTTTGTGTGACGTGCTCGATTATCTTTGATCAAGTATGCCAGGGGGTTCGATTTATGGATCCCTAAGCAATCTGTGTGTTATGTTTTTGTACAGCTTGTATTGGATTAGGGTTGCATACAGTAGAGGATGTAAGCAATGATACCGTTCCTGAATGTGGACATGAACGTGCCTGAGACCTGAGCGGCGTGGAGCTGTGGACACATCCACCATCCTCGCCGGAGCCTCCAAGACTGTCGCCAGCGTCATGGGCAAGCTAATGATTGTACGCTCCATCCCTCCCCATCTCTCTTGTTGCTTGTTTGGTTGGCCGTTTCATGCTTTTCTAAGCGGTTCGATTTTGGGGGATTTGTGTGTTGTGCTAGAATGGAGATTCTTCGATTTGTTGGCCAATTTATATTGGGACTAGTGATTGCTGGCACAGTTGATTTTCAAGGATAATTGTTATAATAGACTGGGTTTGTGTTATGTGCTTTGTAAGTATAGCTGGTTGATAGGGATGGATGGAGAGATTAATGATTTTTTTTAAAAAAAAAATCTAGAGCCTTTGTTACTGAGCTTGCATAGTTTTCGGTGCTTTTCAAGGTGTCTCCAGTCTAATACCAATGGAGGATTCAAGTGTTAGCTTTAGGAGTTGTGCTTACATTTTGACTGTGCATGTTTGCTTAGCTTGCAGCTGGGAGGCACATGTGGTGGTGAGATATTATAGCCAATTGCATGTTAAAAATCTGGTGAATCGAATGGCATTCAATTCGATCTCGATTACAGCTATTTTTTTTGTTTATGTTCTATTGGTCAGGTTTTTCATTTTTGGATATTACAGCCACATTGCTGTTCATTTCACTTGTCTGTTGCAGTATCTAGAGTGTGGATGTGGTGTGTGACCTCTGCTTAAAACTGACTTCGAAGTGATAGATATTAGTGGAGTGCAAGGGCCTGCTAGGCTTGGTATATTGTCCCAAATTTGTATCTAGTATACTTTTGAACACTTGTATGTATCTGCTTTCTTTTATCTTATTCGTAAAACTTCTAAGATGATTTGTTGTTCCATTTTTGTGTACACTTGTGTGCCATTCCAGTTAATGCAGTCGAATTTGTTTTTCCTTTTATTTCGGGTTCTTCATGCCGCTCCATTCTTCATTTGGTCTCATAGTGTGAATGGCATACTGGAAAGTAGTTGTGTGTGTTTTCTTTTACGGTTTCTTTAAGCCGCTTCATTCTTCATTTAGTGTCATAATGTAAATGACAGTTGTATTTGTTTTGTTTTATTTTATTTCGGTTTCTTTAAGCCACTTCATTTAGTGTCCTAGTGTAAATGGCATATTGGGCAATAGTTGTGTTGTGTTTTCTGAACCCAATGGCATAATTATTTTTTGTTCAGCCCAAGTGGTAAAATATTCTTTCTAGTTTATATAATTCTAAAGATAATGCATGTGCCCCTTCATCACTGTGTGTCCTTCGTGTGGCCCCTTTGCCTTGTGTTTCTACTTTCACGATTCTTTTAGTTAGAAGGGTTAGTTTATTCCCTCAAGTTCCAATTATATATGCGTCCCAGGGGAGCAAAAAAATCACTCTACCTCCAGTGCAAGGGATTAGGGTCCACCTTTTGCAAGCAAGGTATTTTTTCAAGTTTCTTTCCCGATTATAGTTTAAATATGTTATAGTTACATAGAACAATTTTGTTGTATCTTATGTTCTTGCTGGATGTAAATTTTTAGTTTGAGGGGTATAATCAGTCCTCTTTTATTAAATATTTAGTAGCATCTGTTCATATATGCATCTTTGTGGACTTTATTTTTGGTGTATCGACTCATGCCTTTTCTGCTAAGATGTGCTGTTCCTTTCTTGGACATTTATCATTTTTTTTGTGTGACACTACATTCTGGTAGTTGGAGTACGACTTCCTTTTTATTTTAATTACAGTGGTCGAATACTGTACTTACCCAGTTACACCCCAAATTTTGGTATATCTTGTGTGCATGGTCACTGTGATTTAAAAAATATGTGTGCAATTTACATCAATCATTTCTTTTATTCATTATGCAGCTACCAGTCTTGCTACTATGCATTTCTATTGCCACTTCTATGTGGTTTTTCTTTTATATGAAATAACTTATAGGATTTCATGTCTTTTCATATGCCACATTGTGTCAACTCTGAATATTTTTAAAAACTCTGGACATGATGTAAATGTTTGTTTTACACTATAAATGTTTGTTTTTTCAGATGTGCTTTTTTTCCTGTTGTCAGCCAAAAAGTAGAACTGTAATGTGTGTTTTCCGGATGTGTTTTTTCTTGTTATCAACAAAATTGTACCTATAAATGTGTATTTCCTTGTTCAGATCTGTGGCTTTTTTCTTGTTATATCGGCCTAGCAATTGTACCTGTAAATGTCTAGGGTAAATGTAACTATATTATCAGCCAAAAATTGTACAAGTATTTTTTTGTTTATTTGTTGAGATTTTCTTCGTGACAACCGATTGAGATTTTATTTATCCCTCAGTCAACACCCTAACCTGCTGTGCTTTTGTAAGTTGTAACTAAAATCCTAATGAGGCAGGCTTGCAATCTAAAAGTTTGAGTTGACATGGTCTACTTTTCTTCAAAAAAAATGAATAACCTTATATGTATTCATTACTGTTAGTTTTCTGTTTAACACCAATTTGCTAATTGTTAATTACTGTTATTATGGATTTTTTTTTCTTTTTGGATTTGCTCCTTGTAAGTTACCTTAGGATCTATTTTTAAACTTGGCTACCATTGCTCCAAGATAGCATCCTCATTGGCAGCTGCATTTCGTTGCTCCATGAGCTTGGACTTCCCTTGTGTAGTTGCACCTTGACCTCCATCTTCATCTGCATGTTGTTTTCTTTCCTCCATGCCAGTGCACTATTACACTGAGAATATTTTTTTTTTTGCATTCAAGCCTAACTATATTATTAATTTTCTTTACCCTTAAGGCAAGCTGAATTGCCCTTACAAGTTGCAGTTCTGAATTTATAGCAAAATAATTCATTTAAAATTTTTTGTGCATTAGCTGAACATACCCAAAGCATTAGCTACTCTGTTCTTTGGAAATGAACACTACAAATTATTATGCACAAACAATTCTATGAGAAACATTTGATCCAGGAGGGTGGTCGAACAGAAGCTAATGCAGCGTGAGCTCATTTCAATGGCTTAGGAGGTTTTCTTAGTACTGGGTGTAATGTGCTTCATTAAGAACATTCAGAGGATTTTCTTTTGATAAGTGGGGTACTTATCAGATAAAGTTCATCCAATTTATTTATTATCTTGTTATATATGTTCACCATAGATTCAAAGGATGGTGATCAAGATAGTCTATGCTTAATTAAGTTAGCAATTTTATTTTCTTAAAACTTGGCTTCCTTAAGATGTTAGCTTGAATCATAGTAGTAGCATATGAGTTTTATGGTAGTCCCTTCTTCCTGTCTCTTTCTGAAGACAACTAATGGAAATGGGGGAATGGCCTCATGTGGAGAGAAAAGTATATGATCTGGAGACAAAATCATAAGAAATTTGTATTAGAGTTACTCATAGCATGACATTGTAATTTTTTTTCTATGTCATTGTAATTTTTTGGTGAATGCTTGACCAAATTGATTAAATCTTTTTTTATTTGCTATAATTCCTTGTGTTATTGATATCATTTTTGTTTCTTATGGTTTCATGCATTCACAGGTTCATCAATTATGCTCAGAATCTTTATGGACTGCCATTACAGATTAGAGTTGCTCTAGATATAATCATGTTTGAACATCCTCAACATTGATCTCCTTATTGTTGTGGTCTATCATAGGTAACTTTCTTCTGCTTGGTGTAAAGATCGATCTAATAGTCTAGGAGTCTGATTCAACATCTTATACATGTACTTAATATCTCAATTTCCTTTCAGGAAAGCAGAGCCTTTTTCCTGCATTTGTACTTTTCCTTTGTGATATAACATGACACAAACTTAGGGAAATTACCTGCTCGAATTTGTTGAAAATTTCACCCATGCATGTAAATTGTAGTTCCTGTTTTTTTTTTTTTGAGTTTCACATTTATTTGTAAAGCAATTTATTTCAAATATAACTATGTAGTTCATGTATTTCCTAGAAACATTCAAAACAAAAGAAATACCGGTTGTGAGTGCTGATGGTTCAAAAATTAAAAAAATCTGGACTCTTTCACAGACACAATATGTCCGAGCTCCAAAATGGTCAAAATAACAAAAATTCTTCAATAAGTCCAAACTGGCCTGTGTAACAGCGGAACAAACTTGTTAGCCATTCGAGGCAACAGCCAGGTCAAAAGAACTACGAAGCCCAACAAAAGGGTCGAACAGACATAATGACGGGCTGTTAACTTGATGTGAGCCGAAGTAGATAAAAAAAATCGCAGCACACAACACATCAAAAGCTGACAACGGCTCTGAGCTCTTGATCTAGAATCTAATGGTTGAAATGAGTGACTGATGGATAAGCTAAAAATCAGTCGATTGACGTCGAGACACTCCCTTATTCAGTCTATTTTATTATTAAATGCTTTGTACCCTACCAAAATAATAATGAAAAATTGACATATTTTTGTAAAATATGTTATGATGTCCATTATCATCCTGGCGTCGAGGTATGGTGGCACAGAGGCCGGGGTGTGGTGCTGGCGGCCCCGCCGTCGCGGAGGCCTCAACACGGTGGGGGCGGCTCGCCGTCGAGGGGAGGAACGCTGGCAATGCAGCCTAGTGGTGATGGTGCAGCAGCGCGGGCAGCGGCCCAACGCCGGCGGCAGGTCCCGTCCGTCATAGCGCACTCGACGACATGCAAGCTCCGCGGCGTCGAACGCGCTCCTCGAATGCGGGTCTAGCTACGAGGTACCTGAGCATGCTCAAGCACGAGCTTGGCGAAGCCGAAGCCGGCGACAAGCAGCGTGAGGCGTTCTTCCATGGGCATCTACTGAAATGTGGAGGACGACGAGGCAGTGTCCCTAGCAACGCCGCCGCAGCGGCATGCGGGGGCTTCACCACCGACCAACATCCGCCGTCGTCGCTGCCGTGGACCCGTGGTCGAGCAATGGGCAACAGCAGCTCACCGCCACAACATCACTAGAGCACCACGGGTGCGGCGCGGGGGTCTGGTATTGCAGCGCGGCAGCTCTGCGGACAAACGCACGCGTTCACCAGCACTGCGGGAGGCTCACGTACGCATTCACTAGATCTGTTCGGCGGCCAGTGATAATGGCTAAGGATTTGTTCGAACCAAAGCGTCAAGATGGGAACAGGTCCGGTCGACCCATCCAACCCTGCTCGTCACCGCGAGGCGGGGCGAACATGGCGAGGCGGCCGCGACAGGGCGGCCGCAGCGAGGCCGGGGGCACGCAGCGAGGCAGGTGGTGCACGGCAAGGCGGGCTGTGGAGGCATGCCGGCGCTTGGGGGAACTCTAGCTCGCCGCGCGGGGCTCCAGCACCGCCGTGTTACACGGAAGACAGCAAATAAACGACACAACATAGTAAGATCAATCAAAGAGGACACGAGCATTTAACGTGTGAAATCCTCCCAAAGCGAAAGATGAGGGAGAATTACGCTCCTGCTTTTTTGGATGCGATTGCTCCACAGTTCATGACAAGAAAGATGTAATATTTTATTGACATTATTTTTCTGCAATTTATTTGTACATCTGGATGTATATCACGGAGCTCTTAGGTGTGAGAACCATTACACACTATGTTTGAGTTTCTAATCCTTACTTCTTTTTCCCAGTTGGGCTGTGGTTTTACCCCGTGAGGTGCGGGCTCCAACCAGGCTTTTTAAGTTGGAGCTAGCTATATATCCTGAATTACAGGTATGACTTAAAAGTTTGAATGGATTCTGCTTTATCTATATATTATGCAGTTACTGCTTATAGTTGCGGATATGTTGGCGGGTATCTCATAACATTGAATGCTGTGTTATGTTTGCAATTAATTAGCATTAACATGGGCTAGCAATGGCATTACTGATGCCCCTTCCTTTTAAGATGTATCCCTTCCCCTCAGGTCTAGTTCTGTAGGAACAAGTAGCATTTGAATTTGAGTAACTGCTGCTACATATGTTCATGTAAGCCTGTTCAGGGGGAAACCGCACTGTAACTACACTGGTGCTGCCATTTTCTGTTGTTACAGCTTACATGTGCAGTCATTTCCTTTGTTTATTAGAGTTGTGTTTTGCTTACTTCAGCAATTAGCTGTGAACACTATGCTTCCTGGTAGCAGTTGATATTTTTTTTTCTTGATGGCTACATACATGCTATTGAAATGATCATTATTTTTGATATTTCTTTTCTTGATGAACTGCAGGCTTCTAAACCACGTGCTGTAGTTAAACTATGGAAATGTAAAATTGAGGAACCAAAGCTTAATCTGGCTGACCCTTCCATTATCATTTTTGACAAAGGAACAAGTATGTGCCATGCTTTAGTTTTCAATTTACAGATTTGGCAATTTTAAATCCTTGATTATGTTATTGGCTACTTGCTTTGTCAATTTGATTTCCATTGTGGTGTGTAATGATGTTTACCTCTGATTTAAGAGTTAAGATATATCTTACCTTTTCTTAGAAAGAAAGTGCCTTGTGTTTCTGAAGGTTCAATGTAGCCAACTTATTGTATTCCAACTATAGTCTGGATTAGGGGGCATTCTGTGTCACGAACTCATGGCTGCATATATCTTCTGCCCACAGAAGATCAAACAGCATGAACTGTTACACCCATATAGAAACTTATCCTTATAGAAACTTGACAGCATTATTACCAATAACAAGGCTGCAGCCAACTTGATCAAATTTCCTTGTATGAATCCGTTGGTCAATGGAGTAGTTCTTCAGCTTGCTATTTCTGAAAGCAAGACAGTATGTTACTTGCTTTTGATATTTTTGAAATATCTTGTTTTACTCAAAACAATCAGTTCGTCCCTTTATGAATATTGATTGATTTCTGTCAAGTCCATCTGAGAGAAATATGTAGCTGTTCCTTTTCTAAAATTGAGTGAGATGTCCTTTGCAGAAACTCGATACAAGATCTTACCTGCCTATGAAGGTGACAAACAACAGCTTCAAAGGTTTTATAATGCATGTTGTGGCATGGCACAGGTACCTTACAGGAATATTTTTCTTGCTCATTAGTTACTCGTGGTATATCGTTAGTGCATTTAAACAATATTCTTTCTTATATTTTTCTTAACTAAATTCATTTAAAAGAAGCCTTGCCCTTTTAACAATATTTTCTTATATATAGCTATATAAATAACTACAATAGTGATGATGTGAAGTTGTGATCTAGATCTTCAATGAACCAGAAGTTGCTGGATTTAAATTTTTAGCTTTGTACAGAGAAACAATAGTATAATCTAAACATCACCTTCGTTTTAGGTTTTCAACACGGCTCCAGCGCCGCCAGCAAATCTCCCAATGCCAAATCTATTACCTGCAAACTCATCTGCAGCATCTTCAGAACAATCTGCACCCAGCAAGGAGGATGTTGAATTAGCGATGGCTATCAATGCCTCAATTCAATCAGCTATCGCAGAGGGAGTGCCCAATGTTCAACTAAATGCATCCACTCCCAGCACCAATGGCTGGGGTACCCCTCCAAGCAATTCTCACAACGGATGGGGACCTCCAGCAGCTCCTGCTCCTGCACCATCAAAGTTGAGCAGCCAATCCCAAGGCCAGGTTGACACCCCAAGCAGCAGCACATACAATGGATGGGACATGCCTGGAACAAGCTCTAGCCAAAGCTCATCTAGACCCAACAAAACTCAAACCAATCCTCCAGTCGTGATTCCGCAGGAAGCACCTCCGGCTCTTCCTACCCCAACCGCCCCACCATTTGCGGAAGAAACCTTCTACAGCGGCCCTGTTCAGTATCCATCCGTAGATGCTACTCCTGTCGATGTAGCCATGCCTGCTACCACCGAAGGTGGCACAGCGGCAGCATCTGCTAGACCAGGAGAAAATGAGGCTAATGCGAACGGCAGTGGCAACACTCCCTCCGGCACCTGTGTTATTTGTCTGGATGCCCCTGTGGAAGGCGCCTGCATTCCGTGCGGCCACATGGCTGGTTGCATGTCCTGCTTGAAGGATATCGAGTCCAAGAAGTGGGGGTGCCCTATCTGCCGCGCCACGATCAACCAGGTTGTTCGCCTCTATGCTGTTTGAGGAGTTGAAACGGTGAGCCTGGAACGTCAGCAATGGATGGTTCTCGCGACAAGTTTTGATGGGAGCATCTTTATTATATATAAAAACAAATTATGCAGCTGTGATTGTGCAGTTCGTACTGCAGTGTAAATTATGACTCGTGTAATGTGATACTCGGGCCGTTATATACAGTGATGTGTATATAAGTGTAAGACAATTTTGTTGTGATACCAATAACAGATCTCGAAACAAAGTGTACTTCTGGCTGCTCTCTACCGTGGCATCGTGCTGAAATTCACAGTTGTTTGAACAACTAGCAAGAGATAAGCAAAATGCATTGCTTCATCTTGTTGCCAAATAGAGAGCGAGTTGGGAGTTGAAGAATAAGGGGAAACAAGATGGCAAAATGCATTGCTTCATCTTGTTGCCAAATAGAGAGCGAGTCGGGAGATGAAGAATAAGCAAAATGCATTGCTACATATATTTTTTTCAGTGGCAAATCTGCAAAACTTTAACCAACTGTGCAGGATGATGGGGCCAAAAGCAAAGGGCCAATACGAAGGAGACACCTGCCACTGGCAGGCACAGTGCGGGAGTGGGGAGCCGAACTGTCACCGCAGGCGCAGCGTTCTTCCTTCCCACCCCAAAACCCTCTCCTCTCTCCAAAGAGAATTCCCAAATCTACAACCCAATCAGCGTGGATCCGTCGGTTCTTGAGCCCGAGTCGCCGCGTCAGGGGCATCTTCATCCATGAGTGATCGTCGGGTTCTTTGGCCGGTTTCACAGAATTTGCGTTCTTGGTTGTACCCCTCACTTGTGCCAGGAATGCTTTATCTATCCGCCAGTTTGCTCTCCACCCTGCTGCCTCCGCCTCCAATTTCTTGAGCTTTCTGGTGATTCCAGATGGGTGCCTGCGAAAGCAAGCGACTGATGCCGCTGGACCGGCAGCTGCACAAGGACGGCAGCATCGAGCGAATTGGTGCCCTCTGCGCGCAGGGTGACCTTAAACCTCCTCGAGGTAACTAACGGTCAGACCTCGAGTAGCTCTAGCTCATGTTAATTTGCTTGGGAATTGGTTGATAGGTTATGCGCTTTTTTTAATAATTTAGGTTATGTGCTTATGTTGGGGTAAATGCTGCTTCTCAGTCTACTGGCTCCCAGATGAAGGCGAGCGCGTGGCCTGGCCCTGGTGCTTATTGAATTGGGGGCAGATATCAATGCTTCCCGACGGGGTATGTAGGAATGCTCTTCCCATGTCTTCTATTCTTCAGGCCAGGGGGAGCTGCGGCGACGCCGGAGCAGGTGGCTAGAAAGGGAAGGCCAGGGGGAGCTGCGGCGACGCCGGAGCAGGTGGCTTCTGGCCGCGCCGCCCAGGTGCCGGACTGCCGGAGCAGAACGGAACGAGTGGATATGTTGCAGCTACTCGATGTCTCAACCATGGATGCTGGCGGTGCCGGCGGCTTCTTCGACAGCAACTCGATTCACAACCATGGATGCTGAATTCAGATCCTGCAACATGGTACTGATGATTCATCCTCAATTTTTCTCAATGTTGCTCTCAATTTTTATCACTATTGCTCAATCTACTGGACTTCAGTATGTCTTTAGTGTTAATTTAGGGAGTAGCAACATCCTGAAGTAAACGTTGAATCTATGGTATTAGCCAAACTAGCACATGCTAACAGTCTCAATGTTTTTAACAGTGAAAGAAAAAAAGATTCAACATAGCTTCGTAACTTGCATGCCTTGCAGCTTGGCATGTGGACATTGATTCCAGATGCTATCTAGAAAATAAAAGGATGAAAGTTCACACCAACTTGTTCAAACATCACCTGTTGTAAATGGCAGCATTTCCTATCTTTAAAATGATGGCATCTGGTATGATTGTATGAATTAGTGCAAGACAGGTGACACCCGGCCACAGTATTTAAGGTTAAATGGATAAAAAGTTCAGTTAATTTGAGGAAGGATTCCAAAGTTGAAACAGTATATCCTAGTATAAATGACTGTACTCTTGAACCAACAGAAAAAAAAAACTCCCAGGTGAACTGAAAATTATATGAATAAACTTAAAAAAAAAAAGATACACCATCTTGTGCAGTGCACAGACCATGTTTAAAGAAAATTAAAAGGGGATAGGTTAAATCGCTTCACCCATGTTCACGGTTATATAACTGAACTACGAATTACTAGTATAGGGTGAACATTTACATAGTTTTGTGCTGAATTGTTTTTTTTTGTAATTGATACAAGTGTATACTACCTGATCTTTTTCCTGGTCTAATCATGTTAGGCATGTTAAAAGATCATATTATTGAAGGATGTTCTTATTTTTGGTGATTTTAGGCAATGAGCACCGTGCCTGAAGACATGGAGGCCACACACGAAAATTTTGAAGCTGATCTTGAAGAAATTGATCCAGCCTGAAGACTTTATTATTATATCATATAATGTATTTTTGAGAACATTTCATATGAATATATATATATATATATATTATACATGCTTATTTTAAGAGTCGTATAAATTATTTGAATATATTATGCATTCTCATGTATGCAATAAAATAGCTACAAAGATCAAGTATGCACTAGATCATCATGATTTATGTGTTAAATGATTAATTAAACATCTTACAGACAGCTAAACAGACAACCTATTGTACAATCTGTCTGTTTAAGCTGTCTGTTTGTGCTAAAGAGACGGTAGCTGTCTATACTGTTATATTTGCCCTTAGTGGGCCGATAGGAAACATTTACTTCTACCATTTTCTGTGAATTTCACAAATTAACCGCTCGATTTGGTGTTGCCTCACCTCACATCTATCATTCCAGTTGCCATTAGTAAAAATGTATCGTTTTTGTGATTTGTGATCCTTGGAAATTCTGACAAGGCTATGGGCAGGGGAGATCTGGAAAATTATGCATGGAGCATGTCTGTTTTCTTGCCCTCGTCCCTTCAAAGAACACGAGTCAATCTGTTGATGTGTTCCATGCAACTAGCTTCTGCAGTTCATCGACTTGCCAAGCATCCACCTTTCTAGCCACTACACGATTTGAAACTGCGCAGTGTTATTGCGTAACAAAACCAACTCACAATATATGAGAATTTGCGAGAGGTATATAGCGCACCCAGTACACTTTTATATATGAAAAAATCTTGAACAAGGTATATAACAGGTTGGAGAAAAAATGGACCAGTATTGTTACAGAAAGAAATAGAGAAAAGAAATGGCATTTGTGCGTGCACACACCCCACTCCCGACGACGCTAAAGATGAACGTGTGACCATCAACCTCCGGACGACGACTCCTCAAATCCTGAACGCATGTACCACCATTATACGTATATCCATTATCCATCGATCGCCGCATGATCCTTACTAATCGGGCTCAGAATACTCTCTGCAGCAATGCTTGATTCGGTTCCCCAAAACGACGCCAAAGTTTGGATCCATCCTAGTCGTCGGCCACGGGGGGTAGGGGCGCCGCCGCCTCCTCCTCCGGCGCGGGCGCGGCGGCGCCGTCCTTGGCCGCCGCGGCGCCGGTGCCCTCGGAGCTGCCCTTGCTTTTCCGGCGGTTGGACTTCTTGGGCACGGCTGGGAGGTCCTGGCAGGTGGCGGCGGCGCCGTCCTCGCCGGCCGACGGCTTGTCCTTGTCCTTCTTGCGGTTCTTGCGGATGCCCTTCTTGGCCTTGTCCTTCTTCTTCTCCTCGGCGCCCTCGGCGCCCGTGACGTCCATGGAGGAGGTGGCGGAGCCCCGGGAGCGGTGTCGTCTCGACCGGCGCGAGCCGGGGGACAGTGGGGAGTCCTCCCCGCCGGCGTCGCCGGCCTCGCTTTTCGTGTCCCGGAAGGAGGTTTCGCCGAGGCTTCCTCCATCCATGACTATCTCTGTCAGACACAAAAGAGAGATTTATTTCAGTTTGGCAGGTGATGTCGTCTTATGATCATCATTTCATATGCATTCCTGCACATTTCAAACCAAACCAGGCTTTGTTTAATTTTCTGCTAAAAATCTTCTCTCCTTTTTCTATTTCTTGAGCAAAACTCCTTTCCGTATATAGATTTTTTTCTTTATTGAGATTTCATTGCTTGCAACTCCAGTTCCAAATGATTATTTCAGAGTTCGCAACGAGAGGATCGCGGAGATGAAGGAATTATTCAGGCAAGGAAGGAAGAAACAAACCTTGAGAAGCCCAGGGATTTGCAGCAGCTGTGCCTCCACTCTCACTCCTAAAAGATGACGAGTCCAGCGGTGCCGAGTGGTAATCCTTCATCTGGCAAATCCAACATTGTTGTCATGCCACAATGTCCACTGTTACGGTTGAATTATCTTCTTGTCTCCAAATTGACAAGGAAGCCGACATAAAGCTTAAACATTTGATATGCTTTATGCCAATGACAGATAATGTTGCCAGGCTTACCCAGCTAGGTGCTCCTCCAGCATTGTTGTTGTTGTTATTGGCGGCGCCAGGACCGTCCCAACCGATATGTGCTACATGTTTTACATCCGTTGGGAACCCGATTTGCATTTCAGGCTCCTTACCATCTGGTTGCGACAATTCAGTATGAAAAGGAATGATGATGATGTCAATGCCGGTGTCCTCCCTGGTATGAACAATCAGTTTTAAGCTATTGCATACCCATCATGTTTGAGATGTAGCGGAACGGCTTCAGGATCCCCTTCTTCATCTTTGTGCCCATGTTGTTTCCCCTAAGCTTTGTCTATGTATGTGGGTGCACGCACTCTACTTGAACTTGCAAATTGCTGATGGGATCAGTCCACAAAAAAATACAGTGAAAGATTGAAAAAAAAAAGAAATGGAATGCCTACATTCATATTAGGATGTTCAAAGTATACACATATAAAATTGAACAGAGTGCCATATTGGAATGCTTACTCTGTTGGGAACCTTAAACTCTGTTAACAAGATTGGCCAAATGTTGGCAATTCTTGTTAACTGGTTCTCAACCTTCCTCAGTGGGCCAATGCCATGTCTCTCCCCTCTCAATCTCTTTCTCTGTTAAGGCTAGCTCAATATTGTCTAGCCTCGGGCATCGCCACAATATGATTCAGAAACTTACACTGACCGCAGCGGATGGCCCCCTTGCGGTCAATGCTACTTCGAGGGCCAGAAGAGGAGATCTATCTTATGCCTAATTTTTTGGAGGGTCAAGAACCCTTTCAGCTTCCTCCTAATATTATTCAACCCTGCGTGGGTGTAGGAAGAGGCTACCTGTCCTTTTTGTGGCTATTTAAGGAGAAGACGGTTATGGGAAACTGGATGGAGGATGCAGAGGAGTTTATCTAAAGATAGCCATTTGGGCAAAGATGTCACTCGAAATGATCCGTTCTTTTTTATACCTTGAGTTCACATGATTTCTGCATTTCAACTTTTGTGCACATGTTCCGCCTGTCCTAATGGCGAAATTTATGCAAACTTTCGAGAGAGATCAAGTAATAATCTTGATTATTTTTTTTTTCAACAAGTGCAGCTGAGAAGAGTACGCCTCTAGGTAGTTCAAGGCATATTTGATTGTCCTTGAATTTGATCTTGTCGCAGTTACAATCACCCCTAAAATTTACTGGGAAATTTAAACCCATTTGATGTTTCCCAAATATGCAGGTAAACTTTCATAAATTTGAGTTCTAAGATGATATATTCAGTGGTCCAGAGGTGAAACCAAGTTGAGCTGAGCTTTACCCAATTTTGCACCTTCGTTTTTAGTTGAGTTAAAGTTTTAAGCCCCTCAAAACCAAGCTGGAGGTTGCATTGCAAACTCAAGGTTGGATTCCCTGCCATGCATCTAGAAATGGAGGGCTCAATGGAAAAATGTGACAATTGCAGATTGAGAAACACCACACATCACACAGCCGGGTAGTAAAGCCCCCATCCTAGATGGATTAGCTGACATCTGGGAATGAGGGTTTGCAACAAAAGAATTTCTTCAATAGCAAGTATCCCAGACGTATTTTGTGGATGTCCATCTGTGATAATTCCTTTGATACAACTTACAAACAAACTGAACGCTGAGGCGAGAGGCGAGCTGACTGGAGTCAAAATATGTCGGGGTGCGCCGAGTATAAACCATCTATTGTTTGCAGATGATTCACTGTTACTCTTCCAAATTAATGATCAGAGTGCAGGACATTTGCAAAATGTGCTTTCACTGTATGAGAACTGCCCGGGGCAGTTGGTAAATAAGGATAAGTCTTCAGTCATGTTCAGTAAAAACACTAGTGAGGAGATTAAATCTGCGTTCATGCTCTCGTTGGATCTTGCTGCTGAAACGCTGAATGAAAAGTACCTGGGTCTCCCGGTTTTCATTGGGAATTCCAAGGTTAAAACCTTCTCATATTTGAAGGATAGAGTGTGGAAGAGAATCCGGGGATGGAAGGAGAAGCTGCTATCTAAAGCTGGGAAGGAGGTTCTTATAAAAGCAGTGGCTCAAGCAATACCATCATATGCCATGTCCTGTTTTGATATCACAAAGACTCTGTGTGATCAGATTGGGGCCATGACATGTCGCTACTGGTGGTCAGTCCAGGATAAAGAGAACAAAATGCACTGGTTATCATGGGAGCAGCTGTGTAAGCGTAAGCAAAAGGGAGGGCTTGGATACAGAGATTTACACCTCTTCAATTTGGCTATGCTAGCTAGACAGGGGTGGCGTCTTATAATGGAGCCAAACTTGTTATGTGCTCAGGTTCTGAGGGCTAAATATTTTCAGAATGGAGATCCGTTGACAGCTAGTGAGAAGCCTGGTATTTCCTATACATGGAGGAGTATTCTGCGCGGTCTGCAAGCGTTGAAAAAAGGGCTGATTTGGAGGGTTGGTGATGGCTCAAGCATCAATATTTGGAGTGATGCATGGATTCCGAATGGAGTTTTATGACGACCAGTTACGCCTAGGGGAAGAATAGTTTACAATAAAGTGTCTGATCTCATTGATCCACACTCTGGAACCTGGGATGAGGAACTTATTAAGGAGATCTTTTGGGAGGAGGACGTTAAACACATACTATCCATACCCATCAAGCATGGAAGGGAAGACACTCTAGCTTGGCATTTTGACAACAAAGGTATTTTTTCTGTGAAGTCGGCCTATCACGTTCTGGAGGACGCCAAGGAAAGGGATCAAATAAGACAAACAGGTAGCTCAAGCTCTGGTGTTGAAAGGGAGCAGGATGTTCGCTGGCATCAGTTGTGGAAGATTGCCTGTCCACCGAAGGTGAAGCTTTTTCTATGGAGATTGGGGCACAACAGCTTACCTTTGCGCATGAACATTTTGAGAAGAGGTATGGAGATAGATACCAGGTGTCCAGTATGCTGGCGGTTAGATGAGGATGGCGGCCACTGTTTCTTGAAGTGTAAGATGGTCAAAAAGTTATGGAGGCATATGAATTTGGAGCATTTACGTATCCAGCTATTGTCACTAAACAGTGTAGTGGAGGTTTTAATGTGCGTCCTTGCTCTGAACGATAGCCAGAAATTCCCTGTCATTGGTCTATTATGGGCATGGTGGAATGCCAGGAATAAATGCAATGTGGGAGAACAGATGAAAAAGATCGATTTAGTCAGTTTCAGTGCACATGAGATTATTGCTAGCTGTGGTAAAAAAACAAACTAGGCCAAGACGAGAGGCTATACCTGGACGAAAGTGTTGGCAACCACCACCAGTTGATTTTCTAAAGGTGAACTTTGATGGCGCTTTCAGGGCAGTGGAAAAGGATGGAGCATGGGGTTTCATTATTAGGGACAGTGATGGTCAGGCAGTCGTGGCAGGATCAGGCCGGCTATCTGCAGTTCCTGATGCTATCTCGGCAGAAGGGGAAGCATGTTTGGCAGCACTGGAGGCGGCCATGAACCGTGGAATATCTCGAGTGATTATTGAAACAGACTCGACGAATCTGGTTTCGGCTCTTCGCGGCAATGCTTATGATCAAGCACCTGGTGGAGTCATCTTTAGTGAAGCGCGGGGTGTTTTAGAGATGCATTTTGATCATGTTATCTTTTCTGCTATTCCTAGAACTTGTAATCAAGCGGCACATGAGCTCGCTCGTTTTGGTCTTAGTCGGGACCCGGACCTCCCAAGTGTGTGGGAGGATCCCCTCCCTGGTTTTGTAACGACTTTGGTGGATCGCGATCGCGCTGATCCTGGGTTTGCTTAATTAAAGAGCGAGTTGACTATCAAAAAAAAAACAAACTTTTCCACCAACCATCTATGATAATAGTTATCCTAGATGTCGATGTTTAGGATAACCTATCGAACGTCAAACTGTTTCTATAAATTTCCGGCTGCAATGATCATAGCTAAGTTTCTCGAAAACACAAGTTGCAAACCAAATCTCATCCATTGAAAATTGACACGGTCAGCCAGAAGTTATCCTGTGTTCATGATTAAACAAGGATGTGACAAATATTACATTTAGACAGAGCAGAGATTCATTATCCTCAATACAAATTCAACAACGCATGATGCATGTTTCTGTGTAAGCTTGGCATGGAGAATGCCAAATGATAAACGAGTGTACTGCATCAAGACGCCTTAAGATCATCCATGCCCACACTGGCCTGCAAGTAGACAGGTGCATCATAAAATTGTTACCTTCAGAAAATGTTGGGTTGGTCACCCCAAAAGTACAGTAGTTTGGATTGAACTTACCAGAAACTTGTGGTTTTCTGCCAGCAAAGGGGAGAATGTTGAGCAAAACTTCTCAATGTCTGTGTTGATGTTGCCTGAACCACTGATGATCTCCATGAACTTCTTCCTGTCTGGTGCAAGCTTTATGGCAACCTGAAAACATGTCAATGTTAGTGCATTTAAAAGCAGTAGAGTGAAGTGTCCGCTTTAAGCTGATGGCACGATTAGTAGTCACTGAAGATATCATGTTTTGGTTTTCGCTAGTAAACTTAAAATTAAATTTTACATCATTGGAGCTTAGATAAGGAATAGTACCGAAAAGCTTGAACTCGCTAGCCAGCCATGCCATTTCTTCAGTGTTTTGCTATATGCGTCATTGCAAGCTTGTGACATTTGCCAATCTGGGTGCTGTACCAAATTATGGAACAGTGCAACCAAGAAGTCCATGGCTCTGACGATCAAACGCACAACGCAGTTACAATACTTATAAAACACTGAAATTTGCAGAGTTTGCTGGGTTACCTTGTCAGCCAGAGAAGACCGTTAGTACAACTGCTAGAACTTTTGGCAGTCTTTGCACTAACTTCTACTTTCACCAGACTGTGCAGCTGCTCATACTTTGTAGGATCAGATGCATATTTTGTCTCCAGCCTCTGCACAAGAACAGAAAGAATGTGCCACCATAAACCGCAGTAAGAACCCAAAATAAATCAAAGGTAGCAGAATTTGCTTTGACCATTTTGTCAAAACATACGAAGTTTTCGTTGGCATGGCTTAGATTTTTGTTACCCTATCATCGATCAGATGCAGATGAAACCTCTAATGTGGAAGTGGAATGGATTTCCCTTACCGTGATATTGCCTCCTATATCAGTCTTGACAATAGCCATGGCTGACCCGAATTTCTCTGCAATGATCCATGAATCAGAATGGCATTGCAGTAACCACATCGAAGTATCTGCTAACTGGGGAGAAATTCCCTAAAATTATTGCTGGAATGCAAAACATCTCCCCTGTTTACCTAGCACAGGAAGGATGTGCTTGCATACTTCGAGAAACGGCTTGGTCAGGATCAGGCCGTTCTCTGACTTGACATGCTTCATTCCCTCAAGGGAGGGCGTGAACACAGTCCCCGCCATCTGTATTTCTGCAGAACAAGTCACGGCTGCAGATATTGAGGAAAATAATCAAGAACAGGTATTGCATCCCCGTCACCTTGGATGAGCAGAGCAAGAAGGCACGATAATCACACTAACTTCATCGGAGTTGCTAAAAGACCAGGGATTCACACTTAGAGAAAAGATCAGACCGCACCTAATGTTCCATGTCGAACCGAATCTCGTCACCAGAAAACTACAGGGAGTCTGAAAGAACAATAATCCTGAACACTGTTTCTGATCCTATTTCCTTAAGAAACCAGCAAGCTTCCTACTACTTTGCTCCTAATGCGCCAACTGTACAGAAACCACATCAAACAACCTCTCCAAACAATTTGCACCGCCAATCGAGGGCATAATCGCCTTGATTGAAAGGATAAGCAAATGTTCAGGCCCCTACCAAACATTAAGTGTACAAGCATCTGAACAAACAGTGCAATCCAAATCCACAAAGCGCACTCACCTGTTCAGGACGGAGAAATTGACGACAGAGCAGAATGGGGGGAAGTTTGGGTGCAGAAGAAGAGAAGACCTGAGAAAATGAGGAGACGTGTGTCTGGTGGCCGAAGTGGGGGAGTTGTGGGATCCGATAAACTGGGCTTAATGGTGGTTTATTTATAGCAAGGGACGGCCTCTTATCGGCTTCCTCGTTTGCACCATGCCACCATGGAGGCATGGACGTGGGCACCAGAGTTGCCTGCACACTTCGATCAAACTGCAGGAGGGCACGTTATCGATCATTTTTGTAGAATTCTTCATACTGTCTGAAGGCCCTGATCCGAAGATACGTTGTTTTGAGTTTGTCTTGAGTCAAATATTTTAAACTTGGACTATAAATAGATTCTTTTGAGTTGAGTTTAAAAATATAAAAGTGATATAAGTAGATTCATCTTGAAATGTAGCTTCATAAAAGTATATGTTGACTATATTTTATAAATCTTTTATAGTAAAAAGTTAGTAGTCAAAATTGTTTTTGAGATCATATCGATGTCCGAAACGACTTCATTTACAATACGGAGGGAGTAGTTCTGTTACATAGTCCTACAGGAGTACAGGGGATGTAAATTCATGATGTATTAAATATTTTATTTTCAATTTCTTATAGATTTTTTCAATCATTATCTTTGAGGAGATATATGGATTGGTAACATGAAAGTTACATGAATAGATTTGCTTTGAAATATATTTTTGTTGTACATAAAATTGTGACTAGAATGTACGAGTTTTGTTCCAGTGGTCCTTTCCATGGAAACTTGCATGAATCCTAAAGTAAATGAGTTATTAATTATTGTTTTCTTAATCATTTTTGCCGTGGGTCTCGTCTAGGCCCAGACCGCAGCCTGCCGAAGCCCGCACCTTGCCAATGTATACATGTCGACGTAAAGCACATGGAACTCAAAAATTGACTAATCTATTCATTAGTATAAAGTTCCAGCCTTAACTCCCCTTTTTCTCAACATAAAAAAATTGAGTTGCAAATCATGAAGTGCAATGTATGATGTAGCACATCCTCTAGAGAATGTGTCCATCAGTTTCGAGTCTATGGCTCAATATATGGGTACTCACATATGTGTCTATCGTAAAAAAAAAATATCTTTCAATTCGCTAGAATACCATGAAAATATATATTTCACTTTGGGAACATATTCATATAAAAGGTTACCCACCAGTGGCGGAGATGTGTTAGCTCGACTGGGTCGCCGGACCCTGACAAATTTTGCCAAATCCTGTGTACACAACACCACTGTTCATCTCGACGGCGAAGCTCTCGACAACGAAGCTCGATAGAGCAGATCGAAGGGGGTGCATTTGCCTTATAGGTGCATCAAGTTGAGCTGTGAAGAATGCATATATGAAAAAATAAACCTTTTGCTTTTGCATTTTCTGTAGCGCATCGGCACCCGGCCACCCGCTAGGTATAATATAAGCTTCGCCCCTAGTTCATCTGTGTATTTGACCCTGCTGCCTCCATGGAGCCAACACTGATGACGTGCACGTCTTGCTTCGCCCCTGCCAACCACTACTCATGAATATCTCTTTTCGTGTTAAAGCCCAAACCTCCAACATCTAGCTACTCTATGTTGTGAAAGCAATACCCATGCCATGCTTGTTTATTGAAAAAAAGAACATAAGTCCGGAGCATGCAAGTAACAATAATTGGACAAGGTTCTGACGAAGTTTTTGAAACTTCAAGCGCCAATATCCTTTAAAGTAATGTTTAAATAATTTATGTTATTTATGCATTGATGGTCAAAGTAAAAATGTTATGACCAACAAAAGTATTGTATTTACGATTGGAGGAAAAAAAGTAGTTAAAAAGAGTAGGAGGAGCAGGCTAAGCCGGAGGATTAAGGATCCATCCAGCCCCCAAAGACAGATGGGACCTCTAAACTTCTGAACAAACATGCATAATGATCATCTCCTTCACAATCCCCATCGGAATAATGACATGAGTACTTTGGAATTTCCTTTGATCTGCAAAAGGGAGATCATCAGATCAACAGCATCGATCATTGTTCATCATTAATTCTCGCTCTCAGATTCTCTTCGAGCTGACCCTACGGGCGGCTCAGAATTGAAGTAAACTAAGCTCTAATTTATTAATAAGTATCAACATGCTCTGACACTCCTCCTGTACTACTACTAGACATGGAGAGCACTCGTTGCATTGCATGTGACGTGCTTAGACGTGATGGGGCAGTGAGAGCATCATCATCTCCTTCCATGTGCTTCGCCAATCACCAGTCGCAGGAGGGCTACAATTGATGGTCAATTGGCCTGATGGCAAAGTAGTGGTTGCCCAAATGGGCACCTGCCGATCTAGACCTACACCGACAGTAATCATTATGGAAGAGATTGACTAATTTTGTCTTTTTGCTAATATAAAGTTAAGGTGCAAAAAAAATCACGCAGTGGCTCTAAAAAAGAATTGGTAGTCATGTGCACATCATGCAGGCCACTGCGTTAAAATTAAACCCGGCCTCTCCAAATTATTATGTTGAGATTATTGCACGAATATTGCAAATAATTAAATAGTCTGGGATAGCTAAATGCACAAAAGTCTCAATTTTTTTGAGCTCAAAAGTTCATTTGACTAAGCTAAGATGACTTTGGGTTCAAATTTTAGTCTATTAATTATTTACTTGGGTGTAAGGAGAATTCGAGGTCAAAGTGACTCATCACTACATCTAACAATTAATTTCTAGAACAAGGAGAAAAAAATACTAACCTTTCAAAAAAAATTGCAAAAAATCTCCTCCCCTCCCCTCACTTGGCTACCATGAACTGTGAGTTCACAGCAGCTTGGAGGGGGGAGGGGGGGCTATTTATAGGCACGGGCCAAAGACACCGGTTGGTGGTGCTAATGACCCGGTGCCAAATCTAGCACATCGGCACCGGGTCATATTACCAACCGGTGCCTTAAGACAGAGCAACGGCCGGCACCGGGTCGTGGCAAAGGCACCGGGTGATGCTTGGCTACCATGAACTGTGAGTTCACAGCAGCTTGGAGAGGGGAGGGGGGCTATTTATAGGCACGGGCCAAAGACACCGGTTGGTGGTGCTAATGACCCGGTGCCAAATCTAGCACATCGGCACCGGGTCATATTACCAACCGGTGCCTTAAGACAGAGCAACGGCCGGCACCGGGTCGTGGCAAAGGCACCGGGTGATGCCACGAACCGGCGTCTTTGGTGCCGTGGTCATTTGGTACCGGTTGGTGGCACCATCCAGTGCCTATGCTCTAGTATTGGCACCGGGTCGTACCATGACCCGGTACCAAATTCCCTCCCTTGCGTCCAGTCCAGGCCAGGCATCAGTACCGGCTGCAATAGCAGTTGGTACATTTGGCCCGTTTTCTAGTAGTGTATGGTTCTTGTGTTCAGGGTTTGGTTCTATTTAAGGCCTTGTTCGGTTAAACTCTCTGTAATCGGTTTTATTTCAGGGCGACTAAGCTCGCTGCAATCAGGTGGCCACATCGGTCGCTCACGGTACAAGTGTCACCGATAGCTAGGTCTCTTAGCATAGGGTGCTCTCTGGTTGTAATCTATTGTCGTATAGTCCACTTCTAATTTCGGTTGAGGTGTGCGTGCGCCCCTTTTTGGCCCGCATTGTAAACTTTGAATAATTTTTTCCTTTTTAATGAAATGATATGCAACTCTCCTGTGTATTCTCCAAAAAAAATTCGGTTAAACCCCTCCAAAGGGGATTGGAAGGAATTGAGGGGGATTTTGACTTGTTGAGGATTTAATCCCTACTAACCCCCCCCTCAATTTCCTTGCAACCGAATAAGGCCTAAATGGGTTCGTAAGTTAATGCAGTGGCCAGTGGGCTCAAAGTGTTTATGATAATAAGTTTACACTGAGGCAACAATTCAAAGATCATGCATGGGTGGTCAACAACCCGAACGCTATGTGGATATATTGGCTTCCCGTGGTTATCCCAAGATGAATGGCATAGAGGCTAGTGGAAAAGGAAGATGAGGGATTGGAAAGGAAAATGACTTTTCTCATTTACCAAACAGTTTTCAGTGCCCATCGTTAAATGACATGTACACATATTTCTTGGTGTTGAAGTATAAGTGAATTGTCCACCTCTTTCCATCAGTTTAAGTTTTAGAGTTGAATTAGTTGATGCTATATGTCAACATAACAGATCTATATATGTCCTTTCGCTTCGTTTTTTTTTTCTCGAATACCTTTTGCTTCATCTGCAAACGGGTTTATGAGTTCCAGGCAATGGCAGATCTACACGTTGTTGTCTCACTACTGCACATCAGCGCAAGTGATACATATACTAGTATTCTTTTGCTTCATCGTCGATAGTTTATATGTGGAGTACGAGTTCAAGGAACGGTAGACACACATTTGCCTCCTTGTTTCATCATTTCCTTTACTATTGAAATTCCAAGGACTAGTTGAAAAATTACAGGGCCGGGTGAAAAACAAAAGAGAAGACCGTAGTTGAAAATTAAAAATGTACTGCCGGCATCCAATCCTGATCCCGGATCCGTGGGCCAGGATGCATACAGTACATACAGGACAAAAAGCACCGGAACCTACCAACATCTCACAACTGATGGATAATGGTCATGTTTGGATCTATGAGTTAGAGTTGGAGTTAGTTTTTTTGCTCTTCTAATCCAAAAATATCCAAACAGGGTGGGTTAGAGTGTCTAACCCACCCCAAAAAACTATCTCCTTCAAGAGGTGCTTATTTGGATTAGAGTGGTGGGCCCCATATTTTTTTTCTCCCTGGATCCAACTGTGGCAGGCACCGCTAGCGCCCCTCCCCCCCACGGACCCCGACCCCCCAGAAATCCCCATCCCGTGCGCCACCAGGCCCCCCGCAACCCACGCCACCCCCGTCACCGGCGTCGCTGGCGGCCCCATGCTAGATCTGCTCCACGCTTCCCCAAATCTGCGGCTTGCCTCCCGATCCTCGCCGCCCGCGCCTCCCAGCCCACGCTGCCCACGCCTCCCGGCCCTTGCCGCTCGTGGCGCTCGGCCATCGCCGTCCCTCTACGCGGCCCCAGATCCCACCGGTAGAGATCCGCGGCGTGCCTCTTTGCCCTCGCCGCCCATGCCTCCCGCCCCACCATCCCTCCACGTGCTCCCCTCTGAGCTGCGCCCCACCATGGATGGAGATGGCTACGACGGCAACGACACGCAGGACTCCTTTGCCGCGTGGAGTGGCCCCGTCCACACTCCCGCTGCCCGTGGCGTCTTCGACCTCAACTCGCAAGCGGCCGCAGCGGAGGAGTTTTCGGGATTAATCTGCACGAAGCCTACCTCCAGAGCGACAACGTCGAGCTCCTCCCTGGCCGTGGCAGGGGCTCCGGACTCCCTCCCTATCGCGTACCGCGTGCCGGAGTAGGAGATGGATCGAGGACTCCAGCAGCACCCTCCACTCGATAAAACCTCTTTGGCAGCTCATCCTTGGCAGCAGCCGGTCGCGGAGGAGGAAACGACGGCGGCCTTCGGCAGCACACGAACTCAGCTGCCGCCGCACCTGACCGCCGTAGCCGTGGCCGCGGTACCCGAGCGCCGGCATCGGGGGCAAGTGGCAGCGACCTGTGCGAACGGTGTCTCTCTACAGCAAGGAGTGTCAGCCGTGGGCAAGCGTCCGGCTCCGGCGCTTCCTTGGACAATAATGCTGATGATGAATTGGAGGATGAGGTGGAGCAGTTCGCGAGCTCCGGCAGTCACCCGGTGAGCCAAGCCACTCGAGCCCAGTGGAATGATGCAAATAATGCTTCCATGTTAGAATTGTGTATAATGCAACGTAGAGCAGGAAAGTATAATGGTGCACAAATGACTAGTGAAGGGTACCAAGCCATTGTTGATGGCTTGCTTGCTAGAAGGGGGTTAGTGTATAGCCGCATGAAGGTCAAGAACCAACTAGTCGTACTCAAAAACACCCGTTCTTTCTGGCGGTACTTGCAAGTGCACACAAGGTTAGGAAGAAATCCAGATGGATCAATTGATGCAATCTGTCTTTTGGAAAACACACACAAAGGTACAATGTTCCCTACCTAATTGTGCATTGTTCTATTATATGTTAACTAGTTTCTGATTCATGCAGAAGAAACCATATCTAAAGAAGTTGCAGTGGGGTCCTCCAGGAAACTTGGAGTTGATGGAAGAACTGTGGAGAGGGTACTCTGTTGATGGAAGCACAGTCTTTGTGCCTGGAGATGATTATGGTGAAAATGAGGGGCAAGATGCATGGGCTGAAGAGGAAGAGGAGTTTCAGGCAACACCTAGTCCAATGGGGAGGAGTTCAAGCACCCAGAGGAGCAAGAGGTCATTTGCTAGCACTTCAAGCACTTGACCAGTCAAGTGAAAAAGAGCAAGAGCCCAATGCGGGGTATCCAAACTGGACGGGCTACCTTTCACCATATAGATGTACAAGGTACCATGTCGAGCAATGGCATAACAGCCCACCGCCACAAGGTATAAAAGAAACCTTCAACCATGCACATGCCAAAGTTAGAAATGTGATAGAGCGGTCTTTTGGAGTGTTGAAGATAAAATTTAGAATTTTGTTGAACATGCCAAGCTTTCTAGAGGACAAGCAAGCTAGAATTATTGTTTCTTGTATGGCTCTTCATAATTTCATTCCAGAGAGCAAAATTGCAGATAGGGAATTTGGTGCTTGTGATGCGGATGAAAATTATAGGCCAATGTCTAGTTCTTCTGCATCCGGATGGCCAGAAGATGAACCTCTTGTTGAAGATACAAATATGAATGAGTTCGGTGATGAGTTAGCTCATGCTTTGTTTTATGGAGTATAATTTTTTTTGCTATAATTGAGGACTTGTATGTTTGAGTGAGACATCTCATTTGTATGGACAATTTAATTTTTTCATGTTTTTCTTACTTCATTTGTGGAGATGATTTGTTTGTGACATTTGTGAGCGGCAGAAGGCCACACAAGAGCTGGCCACACGAGATCCAGCTAGAAAGAGTATTTAAAGGAGCAAATGATTGGAAAGTGCCTTTAAGCTAACTCTAATCCTTGCATCCAAACACCATTCTGGTTAGAGTTAATTCAGGGTTAATCTAGAGCTAGAAAATAACTCTAACTTCTAACCAAGTTAGAGTATAAATAGGGCCAATGTGGCGAGTTCAAAGTGTCTTTGAGGGATAAATACTTAAATGATGAGGTGATGGCGGTGTGCAAGGTCTATATACGTGGCGGAGGGGCCGGGCCTCACTGTTCAATGGCAGGTGAACACCAAACGTATATAGTACGTTTCATTTGCATTACCACTACTGGAATTCCATGGTCATTTCTTCCCGGATTGTTATAATTTATTCTCTCTTAGGCGTTACTAATGCCACTCTTAACAGAAGCTTACGTTGGGCGGCTACCATGTGCGTGGGTTTGGGTCCACATTTCAGCCACCAGGTACAACGCTAGAGAAGACTCGCACCAACTGGCTCCGAGCTGATATCGACGAGACATGTACTGTACTTAAATAGATTATATGCAAGGTCTATTTTGGAGTGCTTACTCACCATGTTCGGCAGGCTGGAACTGGAGGCTGGAACTAGAGTGGTGTGAGAAAAAAATACTGTTACCTGACTGGTGGCTGGAGGTTGAAGCTGGAGTAGTGTGAGTGAGAATCACTGTAGGGCTGGAGGCTCAATCCACCAGCCGAACACGGTGACTGTGTCTTCAGCTTGGTCTATCTGCGTAAAGCGAGGCATTGTCGTGTGAAGCCGTTTTGATACAAGGGTGTCTTCAGCTTGGTCTATCTGCGTAAAGCGAGGCATTGTCGTGTGAAGCCGTTTTGATACAAGGGTAAAAATGAACTAGAAGCTAGGTAAGCTCCTTTTTCCAGCTTCACCGGTGAAGCGTTTTTGGGAGACAAGCCTTGGCCAGAAACGAGGCAAGGGACGCGTCGTCAGGAGCGCTCGAGACATCCCACGGCACGCACCCGCTGCGCTTCCTTTTGTTTTGCTCGTTCGCTGCCGGTCGGTCCCTCTATTATTGTTTTAGATTTCCAAAATCCGGTTACGTGCGCTGCGCTGTCCGTCCTTTGTACCCTGCCCTGCCCTCGTCGATTTCCAGGCTTGTCTTGCTGGGAATCCTAGGCGCCTGCGCCTCTCTCTCTCTGCCCTATATTTTTCACACAGCACCTTGGACTACTTAAGAATTGGGCTATTCACACTGCCCTAGCTAATCTTAGAGTTGTGCTAGTTAGGAGCTAGAGCAACTCCAACATATTGATATTTTCCTTTCTCTTTTCCACTTTTTCTTAACATAAGAGATTGATGTTGAGAAAATCTGCTCCAGCAGATTGATTTTCCATCTCTCTTTCCCCTTTATTTTTTCTTAATCCCTAATAATTTATCTCCAATCTCCAATAAAAAGGGAGACATCGCCTCTCTCTTTCCATATAGAAAGGGGAAAAAATCAATCTGCTGGAGTACTTCTTCTATATATGTTGAAATTGAGAAAATGGATTTCTCTATATGGTGTGAAAGGGAAAGAAGGAAGATCAATCTGTTGGAGTTGCTCTTACTCAACAGTTTTTTGTTGAGATCTATTCCGTAGAAATAGTTAAATTGGGTCAGTGATCGATTTCTAGGTTTCATCGGGTTATCCAGAAGCCACAAGCTGAACTAATGATTGCATTGGGGGTCTCTAGATCGATCTCAGATCGACGCATCCGGGGTGGACGATCGATCGATCTCACCTGCGTGCGTGGAACCGGGAGTGACCACATGGACTATGTGAAAGAGGTGCCAGGGTGGATGGCTATGGATCAAGTCAACCACATGTTACTGTGAGCTTACATTATCACTCAGCTCGTAGTAATCAAACTGCAAGCGGGCCATCGAGCCCGCGATCTCTCTTTGACATTTTGTTTTTTAAAAGTGGTGAAAGAAACTGTCCAATCTCTATTTTAAGGAATCCGAGCCGAACGGGAGCAAAATTAAATTTGTTTCAATGTTGTAATGTAAATGGGGGAAATATGTATGTACTGAATCCTTATTGATTCTAGAATAAAAGGTGGTTGAACGACCTCGACATGGTAGGTTATTATCATAGGAAGTGTTATTATCGTACTTGGGAATGTTGTCAGCTTATCAGCATGGTACATATGCCATTTTCTTTGCTCGATATAAATACAAATGCTAGATATGAATACGAATACAAGTACTGAAAATGGCTCCGAATACGAATACTAATAAATTGAAATTAAATAAAAAAAGAAAAGAAACATAAATGAATAAAAAACAAAAAAACTTAGTACCGGTTGGTGTCAAGCTGCACCGCCAGTGTGACACCCCGGCCCAGGGCTTAATAGGATTAATAGGATACTCATACCAACAAGTTGCAACTTCTTTTCCGGAAGCCGATCTCCAAAGAACTCCGAGGTTAAGCGTGTTTGGTCCGGAGAAATTTGGGAATGGGTGACCGACCGGGAAGTTCTTCCCGGGTTCCGAGGTTAAGCGTGCTTGGCCCGGAGAAATTTGGGAATGGGTGACCGACCGGGAAGTTCTTCCCGGGTGCGCACGAGTGAGCACAAAAGTGTGCAGAAAAGACTGGTGTTGGTCCGATGCTTCCCGGGTGCGCCCGAGTGAGCACAAAGTGTGCAGAAAAGACTGGTGTTGGTCCGAGGCCGGGCCCGCTTACATCTGGCTGCTTTCTAGGACATAGACTGTCCTCACAGACCAACTTCAGTCTTTTCTGCACACTTTGTCCTCACTCGTGCGCACCCGGACCAAGCACGCTTAACCTCGGAGTTCTTTGGAGACCGGCTTCCAGTAAAGAAGTTGCAACTTGTTGGTATGAGTATCCTATTAATCCTATTAAACCCTGTGCCGGGGTGTCACATGCTCACCCCTTAAGAGACCGACATCCTCGTCGGTTAATCCCAAGCCAGGAACGTCCTCTCTTAACCACGTCCCGTACGTCCAGTGCCAGCAGCCCATGTGCCACGTCCGTGCGTCCAGTGCCAACGGTCCTTGTGCCACGTCCGTGTGTCCAGTGCCAACGGCGCATCCCAGATGCCCGCGCACTGACCCGCCACGCGCCCGTGCTCATGCCTCCGCACTTACGCCCGTACGTGCCCGTGAAACCGCGAGAGTCGGCTCTGATACCATTCTGTAACGTCCCGCCTCCCCGAGGCCGAGCCCGCTTACATCTGGCTGCTTTCTAGGACATAGACTGTCCTCACAGACCAACATCAGTCTTTTCTGCACACTTTGTCCTCACTCGTGCGCACCCGGGAAGAACTTCCCGGTTGGTCACCCATCATCAAATTTCTCCGGGCCAAGCACGCTTAACCTCGGAGTTCTCTGGAGACCGGCTTCTGGAAAAGAAGTTGCAACTTGTTGGTATGAGTATCCTAACCCGCCACGCGCCCGTGCACATGCCGGTGGCATCTGCGCCCCCACGCGCCCGTGCTCATGCCTCTGCACTTACGCCCGTACGTGCCCGTGAAACCGCGAGAGTCGGTTCTGATACCATTCTGTAACGTCCCGCCTCCCCGAGGCCGGGCCCGCTTACATCTGGTTGCTTTCTAGGACATAGACTGTCCTCACAGACCAACACCAGTCTTTTCTGCACACTTTGTCATCACTCGTGCGCACTCGGGAAGAACTTCCCGGTCGGTCACCCATCCCCAAATTTCTCCGGGCCAAGCACGCTTAACCTCGGAGTTCTTTGGAGACCGGCTTTCCGGAAAAGAAGTTGCAACTTGTTGGTATGCGTATGCTATTAATCCTATTAAGTCATGGACCGGGGTGTCACAGCCAGGTGCCCCCGCGTGGCAAACAGTTTAGTACTGGGCACCAACCGGTTCTAAATGCAACATTTAGTGCTGGTCAGCACGACCGATACTAAATACATGCGCATTTAGTACCGATGGGACGATACCGTACGGAAAACCAGTACTAGCAGGGGGTTCCTGCCCGGTACAAATGCCAGTTTTTCTAGTAGTGTTCCAATTGGACAAAAAAATGTGGTCTCCATTTTAACACAGTTTATGCAATTATCTTAATCTTATACATTGGGTGACGATGGTTACTTTACGTGGTACACAAAATAAAAATATTGGCATAATCCTTTAATGAACACTACACGCTTGTTATATTATAAATTAAATGCGTTATAAACCATCTAAATTCAACTTGCTGGCATCTCATCGTAGTGTTTAATGCTATTTGAGTATAGGTTGTTGCAGCATCTGGCAGTTATGCGTGGCAATGGCAACTTGGCAAGAACAGCACAAAACCACGTGAGACAGCTTGGACCGGCCCCACCCTTCCACGGTGGAAAGTGGCGATCGGCTTGATACCAGGGAGAGGGACTTGATGCAACTGTCGGTACAATAAAAAATGGTGAGGCATACCAAATCATCTTAAAAAGAATGAAAGGTACCTTTGGCTAATTCTTAATTCATGCTCAATAGTATCCTACTACAGTGCCTCACTCGGAGACCAATAATGTAGTATTTTTTGTTTTTGTTGTTTTTTTTACACTTTGTTTTTGTTGTTGGACATCTCAACAGAAAAAGGAGAGGCCCAAATGGTTATTTTTTAAACCTATTCGCACAACCTGTTCTATTTTGTCGGCAGCTGATGCCATCATAATAACCGATAAACTGTCCTCTCAAGTCGTTTTGTGAGCACTGGTGCTTCCTAATCCTATAATAAACTATACTCAGTACCTAACAATCACGCATTTTCAAATGCTATATATTATAAAACAAAAAACTACGATTTAAGTTTGAAGTGATATTGACCTTATTTCACTTATAACAAAACTTGGATTTCATGTGACTTATTAGTAACCTTACGGACCATTGCGCTTATTACGATTCCTTATGTACATGTCTGAATAAATTAAAATTGTCGCAAGCCTTTTTGATGGACCTCCACCAAAATTTCTATCATGCTTTTCCTTGAACAATCCAACTCGAAACTGATCTTTAAACTCTGTTCAACATGAAGGAGACTAAAAGTTTCCGGCTAATTCTTCGCACGCTATCACAAATTTTCTCATCAATCAGTCCGCAAGCATCACAAATCACGGGCATCCAAAAAAAAAAATTATTATCGACAAGTTTCAAAACAATAATTTAAAGACCAAACATCACAACAATGGTTTAGCACTCCCGGCAAGCACCTACCTTGACAGTGCTGTGACGCTAGGACAAAGAAGAAAAGAAGTCGAAAAGGCTTGTTGCTCGCTGGCTAGTGTTTTTTTTCCTCAGGAAAAGAAGCCCTCTTTGTCAGGTCCCTTTCATGTCAAGCTCTTCTCCGGCTGGCAGATCGCAATGGGTGGTTGGAATGGCACCTTCGCCAACATGGCAACATGCCCGCTGAGGCTGAGTGCAGTCTCCCTTGCAAGCATCGGCAAAGCACCACGCTATCTAAAATTAGAATGTGCAAAGCACCAAGCTTTTCATGGGATTAGTGCTAATACCAGCAACAATACAGCAAAAGTGAGGGCTCAAAGTAAAAAAGGCCATGATTTTCCAGCCAATTTATTTTCTGCCCATAAGTAAATGCCACTGCTGGCAACAGCAACACCACCTCCACCTCCACCCCCTCCCCTCTCCCATTCACACTCACACAGAGCAGCAGGCAGCAGCAGCAGCAGCAGCGCACACTGTTCTTGTGCCGAGGAATTATTTATAGCCACCGCATCGATTCTTAGTACCGGGAAATTGATTACTCAATCCCCTCGGGTTCCTCCATCCACCCCATGTTCCTGAATTTCTCAGGATATTTTCCTCCGCTCCGCGCCAGGGCAGCATTTGCTCGAGATTTATAGCCTGCCCCCCGCTTTTGCCGCTCCCTTCTGCTTGTCCTCTTTTCCCCCCACTGGGGAGGTTGGCATCCGGCACAAGCAAAGCGCCGGTTCTTGTTGCAGTTTCTGTGCGCTCCCTTTTTGGCTGCAAGATCTGATACAAAGAGGAGAGGGAGAGCCGGGAGAGGAAGGGAGGTTCTTGTGGGAATTATTCGGCGATGAGGCCCAACGCGCGGCTGGATTCGGTGGTCTTCCAGCTCACTCCCACCCGGACCAGGTGAGAGCATCCTAGATCTGCTCATGTAGCGGCTTTGATTCGGTGGATCGTTCTTTCCTTTGTTGAGTTTTAGTTTCTGGAATGGTGGCAAGAACGGATTTTTATTATTATTTTGCGGTTAGAATGTTTGGTCTTTGTGACGGTTCCAGTGCCGTGCATTTTGTAGTTTGGTACTTGGAAGCTTTGCCATTTGAAGAACAGTTCTTCCAAAAAAAAAAGAACAGTTCTGTGTAGTTGCACTGTATTAAGATTATTTTGTACATGCCAGGACTGAAGAGAGTTGTCTAGTCTTGATGCATTTTGACTGAGCAAATTATTCCATCTTTGCCATTGTTTTGTTGGGATTGGTGGTCTCCTGATAACCATTCAGTTGCTGTTTTGTGGATGTTGTCTGACTGAACTTGTCCTGGTGCTGTTTTCAGGTTCGATTTGGTGCTGATAGCAAATGGCCGGAAGGAGAAGTTTGCATCTGGCTTGCTGAAACCGTTCCTGGCGCACCTGAAGGTCGCACAGGATCAGATTGCCAAGGGAGGGTACTCGATCACGCTCGAACCAAGCTCAGGGTTTGATGCGCCATGGTTTACTAGAGGCACCGTGGAGAGGTTAGGGTCTAGATTTCTCTACAGCGGTACAGTCACTTCTGTCATTGCCTGTTGGGTCATTCTTACGTCAACTCTGTGCAGATTTGTGCGTTTCGTGAGTACTCCGGAGGTTCTTGAGCGAGTAACAACACTAGAGTCCGAGATCCTGCAGCTTGAGGATGCCATCGCTATCCAGAGCAATGATAATCTTGGATTAAAATCTGTAAGTGGAGGATTGTACCTTGCGGGCTGTTGCTTGTATTTTCCAGAAAGATGACATATTCTTGCTTTCCCATTTGAAAGGTCGAAGACCATGGAAGAAAGTTGACTGAAAGCAATGAAGGTAGTTTTACCTTGCACCAAACTTGATTACGTCTGTGAGCATGTTGTATAGTATAGTGCTTGCCTTTAAGGAATGTATAAATCTCTAACAGCATTTCCTTTGGCCACCAAAAAGAAAAAGCAAGCTGCAATCCACTCGATTATCTTAGAACATAGCCATCATGGAGTTTGATGCAACTTCACATCAAGGACCATATTAAGTTGGTACTTATTATTCCACGCCCAAAATGTTAGGGATGAAGGAAGAGCCAATTTGGGTCATTTGATTGAAAGGAAACCTTTACTATCATTAATGTTGTGCAACAAGTAGTTTGAAGCTATCATGGGATCGATCAAAGTGACTCAGATATGAAATTTTGTTTTTTAATCCTCACTATTTGGTAATAGGATAAATCTACAGTATGCCATTGAATAGCTCTTGGAGTCCACAATATGCCACTGATGTCAGCCTGGACAGGTCCCACAGGTCAGGCTCACATCAGTGGCATATTGTGGAACCGTGTAGTTATTCAGTGGGATATTACAGAATCTCCTGTTACTAGGATTATACTCCCAACCAGAGAAATTCGGGATGGTATTATGTTCCACATTTAGGGGGGGGGGGGACTGGAATGGATCGAGCATTTCATCCTTTTATTTGTCTTACCTGTCACCCCTTGAGGCCCTTGTCTTTATTGCTACAGCATGCCTGACACTATTTGTCCACTAATAGGTGCCCGGACAAATTCTGATTCTGATGCAGCCACAGCAATTGTTGTCTACAAGGTATGATCATATGGCGAAGCCATATTTTGTTCTGTAAATGTATTGTAGTCCAACTCTCAATCTGAGTTAGATGTTTGGTTGATGGCAGCCTGGGTCACATTCAACGCCACCAGTTCAGAATGAAACAACAGCTCAGGAGGAGAATTCAAAGTACTTACTCATCTTGATTTTTTTAATTTAAATGTTTTATTACTCTTCACATTTTCTGGCTAATACTCAACCAACCTAGGAGAAAATAGGTGGCATTGTAAATAAGAAGAGCCATGCACCTGAATTCGAGTTCAAGAGGACTCAAACCTGGGGGTGGAGGTGTATGGCCACACCTCCCACTAATTGAACTAGGCTCAGTTATGTAAATAGAGCCGGAAAGTCATACTTTACAATATAAATAATAAATTAAGGATATTAGGTATGAGAAGATCAGTATCCATTCACTGTTCTATTGTCGTGATCTCTATCAGAAGCAGAACATGTACGATCACATTTGGTTTCTTACTATTGTAAGTATTGTCCACACTAGAAAGCTGTTAACAGAATTGCATTTTTTTTTGGGGCATTACAACTTTTGCAGAGTTCAACTGCTCAGAGTGCTTGAAACCCGCAAAACTGTCTTAAGAAAAGAGCAGGCAATGGCTTTCGCCCGTGCTGTGGCAGCTGGGTTTGACATTGACAACTTGGGTTACCTGATTGCATTTGCAGAGCGCTTCGGCGCTTTACGTCTGATGTAAGTATAACATTACCATTACCTGGTGCGTTTTCTTTTTCTATCTTGGATATGCAGGAGGGTTATGAATGGTATCATTAAAGAAGAAAGATATGGTACAGAACTGGTTCAAGCCATTACTAAATTACATATGGTGCGCCATGTGCTAAACATGAACACAACTAACACGACCCAGCTAACATAAGGCTAGCGGCCTAAGACTGGAAGCTCCTGCTGCACACCATAAAGAAGCCTCCCCTAGTACCTCTCTACCTCTAAGGAGATGTCTAAAGCTGGAAACATATTATCCATTATCTAAAAAAAGGTACCCCTCTAAGAACAATACTAACAAAGGGGACTGCCCATTGAAAACACACCCATTGTGATGCTTCCAAATTTCCGAAGTAACATAATAAGAGTACCTGGTGTTTTTTTATGAGGGACTGAACTAGTTATCCTATATCTTGAGTGCTTTTGGCTTGGCCTTGGGGCTCCAATCCATGTCGCTTGTATCATCAGCTTCCTTTATTCTAGAATGTCTTAAAAAATCAGGATAGTGTGGGTACCTTAGATGTTTTATAAGCTTTATGCAGATGTGAAACATGAGCTGTGGACACTGTGCAATTTCATGCTCCCTGTCTTAATATTTTTCTTGAATTTTGTTCATCGATTTGTACAACAGCATAAGTTTAGTAATTTTGTCGAACTACTAACATCTTATCAAGACATGTTGCATGCTAACTGCCTCAATTTTGCCAATTGAACAGGAAGGCATGTTCCCATTTCGTTGAACTGTGGAAGCAGAAGCACGAAACTGGACAATGGATTGAAGTTGAACCTGAAGCAATGTCTACACGCTCTGAATTTCCTCCATTCAATGCATCTGGCATTGTGTTCATGGGAGACAACATGAAGCAAAACATGGAATCAGTGTCTGTTAATGGGGAGGCAAATGGCGAGGATGGAGCTAAATCTGGTATATGCTGTTGCATTTTCCCAAAAGAAAGCATGTGACTTCAAATTTGAACCTTGGATGAAAGTACTCCCCCAAAAGAATATCTTTTCATATATGCTAAGCATGTTTCTGATAAGCATCTACTAGAAGTACTACTAAAGGAAAGTTATGTTATTCTATGTTTCAAGCCTTCTGGCCATGAGAATGGGGAAAATGAATATTTTGAAATATCAGCATTTCATATATAGTACCCTTTTTTAGGCTGACGTGCTATCATATTTTTCTTCTTCAAGAACGAAATGGATTGTAATTTCTCTTTAGTCTGCTAATGTGTATCTAGTTTGTTGTTAATCAAAAGTTCTTTCATGCCCTCAGAAAAAGTTCATTTAAATAGTAAGGAGAGTTTTACTTAAATATGTGCAGTCATAGGTTTAGTTTATGTGTTGTCACTCTCTTAAGCACCTTAAATTATCCTTTTACTACTAAATTTAATAAGTTATTTGCTTTCTTCTTCACAGATCAGAAGTCTGGCCAACAGATGGGATCTCAGGCAGCATATCCCCCATGGGCAATGCATCCTCCATCTGGGGCAGTTGTTTATCCACCTTACCCAATGCAAGGCATGCCTTTCTATCCTGGGGTGAATCCGTACTACCCTCCATATCCTCCAATGGATGATCCCAGGTACCACTACTCTGGAAGGAAATCTTCAAGGAAGCACTCCTCGGATAGTAAGGACTCAGAAACTCTGGATGTTGAAAGTGACCATAGCAGTTCAGACAGAGGAAGTTCTCATGGTCGCAAGTCACATAGAAAGGGTAAAAGGTCAGGAAAGAAGAAGCCTAGTGTAGTTGTCATCAGGAATGTGAATGTAACATCTAAAAAACATGGCTCATCAGAGAGCGAGTCACAATCAAGTTCTGATGTGTCTGAGGACAGTGATGATTCACACTCAAAATCAAGAGAAAGGAAGCATAAAAGCTCAAGTTCGAAGAAAAAGGAGGGTAGGAAAACTACTGATTCAGGAGACGAGTATAGCAAGGATGAAACATCAAATGGTCAAGATGCAGATCAAGGTAACTGGAATGCATTCCAAAACTTCTTGTTAAGAGCAGAAGAAAAAACAAGGTCCAGTGATGCAGACATGTTTGCTGGTGAAAAAGAACCCCCATCAAGGAGGAAAAAGAATGTAATCACTGCTGATCCAATTCTTTTAGCTGAGAGAGATTCAGGCAATGTCCATGAACATAACACAGTTGGTTTTGATTCATCCAATGGGAGGACTAGAGCTATCCGGCTTATGTCCAATGATGAACTTATTATGTCTGGGGAAGGGAGAAGCTATATTGATGGTGAAATGAAGGAGATAGAAGCTGGTGGTGGAAGGTACAGGAGAGGGACAGGTGATGACTTCATGGTTTATGGTCAGGAAAATCAGATAGACAGAAGTAATCTGTTGGATCCTCTTGCAGAGGCCCGGTACAAGAATCCTGGTCAGCAGGACAAAAATAGGAATGGTGTGGCAGATGAGTCCTTTATGATTCCTCTTAGGTCCAGCTCACAGGATAATTTTGGAGCAGAAAGCAGAACTACTATTGACATAGATGTTGAGCTTCCTACTAGAGTTCATAAAACAACAGATGAAAAGGCTGGGCATCAACTTTACTATGAACCAGATGAATTGGTGCCAGATCGTGGATTTGAAGATGTTTCATTTGGATATGACCCAGCAATGGATTATGATAGCCACATGCTGATGCAAACTACTGTGAAGGTGGAAGATGCAAAAGCAGATGATGTCTTTCCGGTTACTGATGGTGATGTAAAGAAGGCAGATAAAGAGAAGCTAAGGAATGCAAAGGATGGTTCAGACAAAAGAAGGAAAGATGCCCTATTGAGGAGGCTATCAGCTCCAAGGACCCCACTGAATGATGCGCAAAAACGTGCACAGAACCTGCGAGCATACAAAGCAGACCTTCAGAAACTGAAGAAAGAGCAGGTATCGCACATTTTATTCCATTCCCCATTCTGTGCATTCAAAATGGCTAAAATATATGCAGCATTTATATTTTGGGTCAGGCTTGGGTTCCGTTTCTAGCTACCACAACTTGCTTTGGACAAAAAGGGTGGTACTGTGATTCAAATTGCCAACCAGCTAGGTTTAAACATAACTATGCAGTTTCTTAAAATGATACAATCCTGCTGGCAGTTCTTGTAAGGTAGAATTTCAATTAATTAAGCTCTGCAAAAACTTCCCATATTTCAGAAATCTTGTGAACTTATGATGTAATCTACATCTAGAAAACAAAGAGCAGATATATCCTACTCCAGAACTTTTTATGCCATTGCGATTACTTTTTAAATTTGAAAATATGCCTACTTGATAATTTATGATTGTTGAAAATGATTAGGGAAACAGAGCATGCGATCTCTTTCCTGGGCACATGTATTTGTAGCTGAGTTTATCGGACATTGTTTGATTCTTACGCGCTATGTAAATCTTATTGACATTGTACCACCTGTGCATTTGAATTGCTAGTAACTTTTCTTAATTTTCAGGAAGAAGAGCAAATAAAGCGACTGGAGAGACTTAAATTAGAGAGGCAAAAGAGGATTGCCGCAAGAGGCAATGGGAAGGGTCCAGGGAGCGATACTCCTAAAGCAAACGGTACCAATGGACTGAGTAAATCAGTTCCATCGTTCACTGGGTTGAAGAAAGAGAAAAATGGGACAACTGAATCATTCAGTGATCGGCTGAAGAGACTTTCTGAACCCAAAAGCATTGCTGGGGTGGAGCATTCCTCGAATCCAAGGTCAAACGGTGCAGACCATTCACGGAGAAGAAGCATGGCATGAGTTGACGTGAGATGGACAACTGAATATGTTAAATCTATCATGCAACTTTAGCCCAGCAACCTCCCTAGAATCCAGAACAACATCTCGAAAGGCTTCTTGTACAGGAAAAGGAAAAAGGCTGGTATTGGAGCACTACCTGCTTCAGAGATTGTGATGGAAAATCAAGTTATCTTCAATGGCATATTGGTATGGCATTGTACTTTCAATTTAACATAATTATTTCATTCTTTAATTGAGGGTGGCTTGTAATAGCTGTAAACCTGGTTTTTTTGGCGATACTGTGCTATATTGTGGGTGTATTTATGGAATGGATTGATCGGTGCTCAAGCCTCAAGGTGTGTGGTATTTTGTGTAAATCTAACCACTTGGGCCGCGATTTGATGGCATGAGATGGCCGATCCAATTTATACGGTAGTAGAATGAATGCAAGATATGCTATAGCTGCATTCTGAATGTTTTAAGGGCCTATTGATAAGCATATTCGGTTGATCCTCAATGAAGGCACAAGATATTTGCACACTACTTTTTTTTCAAAAAAAAAATACATTTGAGAAAGGGAAACTATCTATTATCAAATTGATATCCATATGGCCCATCAAATCTATCTAGATATTTAAATTTTGTGTTACTTTTTTGCCTACTCTTGTCAAACTTAATAGTCGAAATTTAAGCTTGGCATTTTCTCTCTAGTGCTTGCAAGTCAGAACTAACATAGCATGATTGTCACACCTCAAAAATTTCAATTTCAGGACGTGAATATCTTTTCGAATTCATTCATCCATCTTCTAGGTTTTCTCCAGAATTGACTGGAATTTTCTAGAATTCGTTCCCATTTTCTTTTGGAGCTAATCCAATTTTTGAAGGTATCTTGAAATCTTTTCATGATCTTCGATATTTTTTGGTCCTCATGTTCCAAAATGTCCATGAGATTTTTTCCAAAATTTTGGAGTAATTTTGGATATTTTCTTATTTTGAAATGCTTTTTGTTTTGAACTAAAAATGAATATTAAAAAAAGAGAGAGAAGAAACCCTAACGTGTCGGCCCGGCCAAGCCAAGCCCGACCCGGTCTACAAATCGTCGTCGGCTCTATGCCGGAGGGTGATATGGGTATGAAATCTCATCCACAAGCACGGGTCGGTACCTAAAATGAGGTGGGTAGGATATGAGTATCTATTCCTACTCGACTACTTGAGGTTACCCAATGAGTACCCAAAATACAAGTACCGTGACCTACAAAATCTATATTATTATCATGTTTCGTCTCATTCTAGTGTAGATTATGTGAACTACATAGAATTAATGTGTGAGATTGTGTGAACTACAAATGAGAAGTGAGATTTTGCCTAATTATTTGTTAGCAGTATACCTTGTCATTGCTTGTAGCTTCTCGTACGTCTTGTGAGGAATGTCGCAACGGCACTCCAAGAATCAAGAACATGTGTCTTCCTTGCTCGCCGTGCAAGCACTTTTTGCCGTCCGCCGCCAGCGTATCCCACGGCACGCCCCAACATACGCGACGTGCCGACGAGGCCAAAGCGTCCCAATTTCGCGGGAGGAGCCTCCCGTTAAACCTTTGCCACGTCGCCGCCGGCCGGCGGCCGGCGAGGGGCCCGGTGGAGACGTGTGCTCTGCTAGTTTGCTCTCCTCACCGGAACCAAACCATCCGGCGGGGGAAAGGGTCAAAGGGGAAAGAAAGATTTCGCTAGAGAACAGGGGAGAGGAAGGCGGGACACCTGCGCTGCTGATCTGGCGCGCGCGGCCGCAGTCCACTCGCTAGATAACAGCCTAGCCTAGCCTAGCCGTCCCGTCCCGTCCCATCCCGGCGACCCGGCAACGAACTGCAGCGACAGCGACCGCCGGATTGTTGATCAGCCGAGACGGGGCGTCTTCTTCTTCGTTTGTTTTATAGAAAAGAAATAAAAGATAAAGGTTCAAGCTTTCTCGAAGCTCCCCCCCTTGAACACGCCGGCGATTCTCGTTGCTTTCGCCGGTCCAGCTCGAGGTTCTTCCCCATTAATCCCGTCGAGCTGGAGCCCGTCGTCTTTGGCGGCGGCTGCTGCTGCTGCTGCTTCTCATTCTTTCTTGCTGGTTCTGCCGGCCCTTTTCTTTTATTGGTAAAAAGTTCGTGACGATTTTATTTGGTGTGATTTTGGGCGCTTTTACTAGCATAGGTTCCGCTACAGACGTTTCATCTCCTCTTTCAATCTGTTGGTAATCTCGGTTACCGCCGGTTCCGATTAGGGGGGGGAATCGTACTCTAAAATTTGTCGCTACTTTCCTCGTGTCGTTCGCTCTTCCAACACTAGCTTTCTACTTACAAAAAAAAACACAAGATTTTCCTCCCAGTTTTGGGTAATTTCAAGTTTTTCTTCGAGTTGGAGTTTGACTCTTTGCTTCGCTGGGGGCCCTAAACTTGGGACTCGGGCCGGTCCGGCGGAATGCCGAGCGGGAACTTGCTTTCCCGCAGGAAGCGTTCGTGGCGTGCCAATGAGCTCGTGAGCAGGAGCACCCTGCAACTGGTAAGACTGTTATCCCTCTCTTCCTTCAACTGGTCCTCAGACCGTTCTTGGCTGGAGACATTGCCTCACCTATTGTGGGGAAGTGGTAAAACTGTAATATCTGTTTCAGTACTAAATTCGATAACATAGAGGATTTGATCGGTAATATTGATTCTAGTGAGCTAAGTCTATTTTCTGACACCTTAATCTGTTATCTTGCTGCTTATGGTGATTGTGTGTTCAGACTTCAGAATCACCTGGAATGGTTTCTCCGAAAATATACTTTCAAAAAGTTGCATTTTTCTCTATTGTTCAGACCTGTATTAAGAATTTTTGCTTAACCATCTGCATCTGACCAAGTCATCTTGTCAAGAACTTTTGCCATTTGATTTGGTTAAATTTTAGGTAAAAGTATGTGAATCGTCCAGGGTATGACATGGAATTCTGTTGTGAGTTGTGACTGGCTTCTTTTTCCTCTTATTAATCATTTTCTTTGACAACACTCAGCTGGACTTCGATGATGGCTCACCACCGGAGCATGCATGGAGTAGGAAACTAAGTAGTCATGCTAATAGATTGAAGGAGTTCAATGTTACATTCAGAGAAGCAATTAGAATGGTATGGGGTGAAAAATGCAGCTTTCAGCTTTCCTTGTTCATAGAAGTTGTACACTTGTACCTGTCTTCTCTGTATCTTCAGTCTGCTGAAATCCTGAAGTGACACATGATTACATGAAGAACCAGATCATAAGTTACACGTTTTTCCCTGACTATCAGATGAAACTTGGTCTCCGACTTTGGTCATATATTCGGGAGGAAGCTTCTCATGGAAGGGTAATATGCTGATTTCACATTTCATATATCCAATTTAGCGTTATAAGTTAATTGCTGTTTTTTATTCTGATGGTTCACTTTTAGCTTGACAACTTACCAATTGGCAGAAAGCACCAATTGATCCCTTCACTAGAGAGAGCAACAGACCCTCAGCCTCACAAGGAGTACCTCTTGGTGGGATGGGGTGTGTGATATTGGTTTAGAACCAGCCTTTCTGTCTTTCTATTTTCACAAACATTTACTGTGTACACTCAATCCTTTCCTCTGCAGGAGTGGTAGCATTTCAAGAGGCTTTAGGGGAGAATTCAAGCATTGGCAGATAACTCCTGGTTATTGTGAAATGTCTCCTGTGATGGCCAATCAATTTTCGGTAAATCTGGGAGCTTGTCACTCTTCTGCTGTATCTTAAGGTTCTGCCAACTAGATGTTCATGGTAGTAGAAGCTCAATGAAACTGTATATTTTACTTTGAAAACTCGTGGGAACCAGATATGAAAGTTTCAAAATGTTTCCAACTTTACATAAAAATGTTAAGGCCCATATACTATATAGGCCCATGATTGGCCCATCCTCTGCTGTCCCAGCCTACATATATCTACATCTAGACTAATGGAGGATCATACCGTGTGTGATTGAGATCATCCAAAGGTAACATGGTATCAGAGCCATGGATTAGGGTTAGGGTTATTTTTTAGCCACCCACGATCCCGTTTTCCCTCTCACGGCGCATCGCCGTCCCTGTCTGCTGCCCGTTGCGTAGCCGGCGGACCCATCTCCACCCTCGCGCGTGGTGGCTGCGCCCGTCGCGTAGCCGTCCGCGTGTGCCGTCGCCCGTCCCGTTCCGCGCACGTCTGCGCCTGCTGCGCCTGTCCCCGCCCGTCGCGAGGCCGTTCGCACGCCCTGTCCGCGCGGCTGTTCGTCGCCGTCGCGACCTCCCTTCGCCGCCCGTCGCGGCTCATTCGCGGCTCATTCCTCCGCCGCCCGTCGCGGCCTCGTTTCTTGGGGTCTTCCTCTCTGCAGCTCGCCGCCATCATCCCTCGTCATCGTCACGGTCTGCAGTCTCTGTTTTTCTTTCTTCCTCTTCATCATGTCGCAGCCCAGTGCCATCTCCATTCCGTTGAAGTTTGATGGCCAGAATTACAGAGAGTGGGCCTTTTGTGTTGAGACAGTATTGGGTGGCTATGGTGCAGCCACACATCTCACTGAAACTCAACCAATTGCTAGTACAGATGGCTCCAATTCTGCTGCTGTCACAGCTTGGCTTAATGATGATGGAAGGGTGAAGAGTGCTATTGTCACTAGTATGAAACCATCTTTCATGATGAGTCTTCAGCCTTGCAAGACAGCTAAAGAGATGTGGGATTATTTACAGAAGAGATTTGTTCAAGTCAGTGGTGCTCATCTGCATACCTTGATGCAAGGTCTTCGTGGACTTCAGCAAGATGAATTATCTATTGATGATTATTACAATGCTTTTGATCGTTTCATGGGACCAGTTCTGTCCATGGTTCCTTCGTCCACTGCTAACTGTTCAGGATGCACTAAGAAGACTAAGTTCATTGAACAGTTTCTTATGTACCAGTTTGTCAGGGGACTGAGGTCAGAATTTGAACCAGTACGTGCTCAGCTGCTTAATAATCCTGTTTCTCCATCCATGTCTGATGTCTTGGCTTCTTTGACTGCTGAAGAAACTCTCCTTCGTTCACTGTCGCCTGCTCCTTTAGTGTTAGCACCTCACAGTGTTCTTGCTGCTGCTCAGAAGGCGGGGATATCTACTAGCAGCCCTTTTCCACCTTGTGAGCATTGTAAGAAGTCCACCCATCGGTCAGAGAATTGCTTTAGTAAATATCCAGAGAAGTTAGCTGACTACCGTACTCGACGTGCTGCTCGTGCCCGTGGTATACCTGCTACCCCTAAGGGCTCAGTATCTGTTGCTGCTGCTTCACCTGTTGGTGGTTCTCAGTCCTCTTGGGTCCTTGATTCTAGTGCTTCGTTTCATGTGACTTCTGACCACTCTCAGTTAGTTGATTGCCACACTGTTCATGAGGGCGCCTCTGTTCAGACAGCCGATGGTACACCTTGTTCTATCACTCATCAGGGTTCACTTTCTACTTCACATTTTTCTGTACCACATGTCTCTCTTGTACCTCAGCTGTCCATGAATCTTCTTTCCGTTGGCCAGATCACTGATCAGAATTGTTTTATTGGATTTGATGACTCATCTTGTTTTATTCAGGATCGTCGAAGCGGGACTGTGATTGGGACTGGCCATCGCCGTAGAGGTTCTTCAAACCTTTACATTCTGGACACCCTCCGTCTTCCTTCCTCCGTTGCCGCTACCGCTCACGTGTCATCCACAACATCGTCATCTGCATCATCTTTTGCCAAATGGCATCACCGTCTTGGCCATTTATGTGGGTCTCGCTTGTCGACCTTAATAAGTAGTGGTTGTCTAGGTCATATATCAGTTGAGTCTAGCTTCCACTGTAAGGGTTGTAAACTTAGAAAATAGATACAACTTCCCTATTCTTCTAGTACATCTCGCTCAGAAAAACCTTTTGACCTCGTTCATTCAGATGTATGGGGTCCTGCACCTTTTTCCACCAAGGGTGGTCATAAGTATTATGTTATCTTCATTGATGATTATTCTCGATATACTTTGATTTACTGTATGAAACATCGTTCCCAGTTGTGCTCAGTTTATCAGTCTTTTGCACGTATGGTACACACTCAGTTTTCCACTCCTATCAAGGTGTTTCGTTCTGATTCTGGTGGTGAGTACTTATCTGATGCCTTTCGCCAATTTTTGGCATCCGAGGGCACTTTGCCTCAGCTCTCATGTCCTGGTGCTCATGCTCAGAATGGTGTCGCTGAGCGCAAGCATCGCCATATCATCGAGACTGCTCGTACTCTTTTGATTTCCTCCTTCGTACCCTCTCATTTCTGGGGTGAAGCTGTTTCTACCGCAGTATATCTCATAAATAGACAACCATCATCTAAACTATCGGGCAAATGTCCTGGTGAAATGTTTTTTGGTACACCACCTAGCTATGGTCATCTTCGGGTTTTTGGATGCACGTGCTATGTCCTGCTGGCACCTCGTGAGCGAACTAAGTTGACTGCTCAGTCAGCTGAATGTGTGTTTTTGGGGTATAGTGCTGAACATAAGGGTTATCGCTGCTATGACCTTTCCTCTCGTCGCATGCGTATTTCTCGTGATGTGACTTTCCATGAGGATACTCCTTTCTTTTATAATCGCTCCACTCAACCCTCTTGTTCTCCCACAGAGTCTACAAATTTCATGTGTCTTCCTCCGCCCATTCCACCTACTCCGCCACCTGCACCATATAATCCTCCTCCACCACCACCTCAACCACCACCACCCTCTAAACCTCCTATCACACAAGTTTACACTCGCCGTCCAAAAGACCCCACAGTGCTTCCACCTAATCTCACTTCTTCGGCCAGTCCTGATACTCCTGGTTTGGGTGAATCTAACAATATTGATGAGTCTAATGTTATTCCTGATGAGTCACAGGTTGCCCCAAGATATAATCTACGGAATCGTACCTCTATTGAGCCTCCTGACAGGTATGGTTACTCACGTGTCAGTGCTGTTCTTTCTGAACCATCTACTTATAAGGAAGCCTCTACGGTTCCCGAGTGGCAGTTTGCTATGTCAGAAGAGCTTGCTGCCCTTGATCGTACAGGTACTTGGGAGATTATACCTTTGCCAGCAAACGTTGTCCCTATTACATGTAAATGGGTATTCAAAATCAAGACCAAATCAGATGGGTCTATTCAGAGGTACAAGGCTCGCCTTGTTGCTAGAGGTTTTTAGCAGACTCGGGGGCGAGATTATGATGAGACCTTTGCTCCAGTTGCACATATGACCACAGTCCGTACTATGATTGCAGTGGCTGCTAGTCGTTCTTGGACTATCTCTCAGATGGATGTCAAGAACGCTTTTCTTCATGGTGACTTACATGTGAAAGTTTACATGCACCCACCTCCAGGTGTTGATGCTCCTCCAGGTTATGTTTGTCACCTTCGTTGTGCTCTATATGGCCTCAAACAGGCCCCTCGTTCTTGGTTTGAGCGGTTCGCCTCTGTGATAACAGCGGCTGGTTTTTCACCAAGCCCTCATGATCCTGCTTTATTCATTCATGTTTCGTCACGTGGTCGTACTCTACTACTCTTATATGTTGATGATATGCTGATCACGGGTGATGATAGTGAACATGTTTCTCTAGTTAAGAGGCACCTTAGTCAGCAGTTTCAGATGACTGATCTAGGTCCACTCAGTTATTTCTTGGGCATTGAGGTTTTGCATTCTAAACAGGGGTCATTCAAGATCTCTTTGACCGATCCGGCCTTACTGATAATAAGATAGCTGCTACACCTATGGATCTACATTTGCAGCTTCGCCCCACTGATGGTACACCTCTTCAGGATCCTGCTCGCTATCGCCATATTGTTGGGAGCCTTGTTTACCTCACAGTCACGAGACCTGATATTGCTCATGCAGTACATATTTTGAGTCCGTTTGTGAGTGCCTCCACTTCGGTTCATTTTGGCCACTTACTTCGTGTGCTGCGGTATCTACGGGGCACGTCCTCTCAGTGTCTGTTCTATGCTCGTGATAACTCTCTTTAGCTTCATGCTTACTCTGACTCCACTTGGGCCAGTGATCCAACGGACCGTCGTTCTGTTTCTGGTTATTGGCTTATTGCATTCTTCTTGGCTCTTCTCCGCTTGCATGGAAGTCCAAGAAGCAGACCGCTGTTTCTCGCTCTAGCACAGAAGCAGAACTTCAAGCTCTTGCTATTACTACTGCTGAGATTGTCTGGCTTCGATGGCTACTAGCTGATTTTGGAGTTTCCTGTGATACCCCTACGCCTCTTCTTTGTGATAACACTTGAGCCATCCAGATTGCCAATGATCCCGTGAAGCATGAACTCACTAAACATATCGGTGTTGATGCATCATTTACACGGTCTCATTGTCATCAGAAAACTATTGCTCTTCAGTATGTGCCTTCGGAATTGCAACTTGCTGATTTCTTCACCAAAGCACAAACTCGAGAGCATCATCGACTTCATTTGCTCAAACTCAATGCTTCAGATCCGCCTTGAGTTTGAGGGGAGGTGTTAAGGCCCATATACTATATAGGCCCATGATTGGCCCATCCTCTGCTGTCCCAGCCTACATATATCTACATCTAGACTAATGGAGGATCATGCCGTGTGTGGCTGAGATCATCCAAAGGTAACAAAAAATACTAGCTGTAGCGGAAGGCAGGTTAAAACTCAACACGTTGTCTCATTATATGAAAACGACATAGTGAGACCTTTGTCATGTAGAATGTGTCTTTTTCAGATTTGTGGTAGCGTTCGACCTTGAAACATTTCATTAGGTATTGAAGATGGACTACATCACAATAAGCTTGCTAATTTTCTGAAGTCTTCAGAGTTGTTTTCCAACATGATGGCCCTCCTTGTTCCATTGATGTTTCTGAGGAAAAATAGGAGACTTTTTTAATGCGGCTTTTTTGGTAATTGTTCCTTTAGTTCTTTCCAATCAGATGGTTGATTTTGATTTGAAACATTTAGTATTTCCTCAAAACAATTGGTCGATGCTGCCAGCGCACTTGTTTTAATACCCACTTGGTAGATAGGAATATCACTCTTGACAAAATAAACTATACTAATGGATTTATTGATTATGAAAAAATTGAAAAGTGAGAGCACATCTCATTACTACCTGGAGTCTTGACTAAGCTTCCTGTGCCTAAGTTGCTCCTATGGTGGATAGAACTAGGGCAAGGTAAACTAGTTTGCCCTCCCTTGGAGGCTCTGAACTATTTTGGGTTTATAATCTTGCTTGACACCTTGACCTCAACTGATACAAGGGTCTCTTTTGTAGAATAATAGAATTGGTGTAATGGATGGATTGTATTAGCTTGAGCCTTGGGGCCGAATATATAGGGTACAGATAAGGTAGGATACGGATACAAACCTAATCTACCTAATATAGAGATATCCCTAATATACTCTACATCTTTTATTAGAGACACCTAACTTGACCCCTAAGCCAGTATCTTAACTGTATAAATCTAAGGTTGGCTGGTTGTGGCGTGGTCAGGTCCATTGTTTCTTTTTTTTTTCTTTAATAGTTTTCGCATGAGACCCCTACAGCCCTCACCCTGGTCCAAGTTGAGGTTCTGTTCATTGTAATTGGACCACTCTTTTACTCTCTTAATATAAAGATACGCAGTTCTCCTGCATGTACGAGAAGGAAAAAAACTATCTCTATCCTAACAAACCAACTAATCTAAGCACTGTTCACGCGATACAGTACCGCACGCCCAGAAAACCTCTATCCTGTGCCTTCTAATCCTGGTCCTTGTACCATAACAGTTGCTGCTTGTATATTTAATCAAGCAGTGCAGGTTTTTGCTATGAAGTATAAGTTTTGACTGACAAGCACATCGTATTTATCCACTACGATATTTGATTATTGCAGATCTTTGTCACTCGGGGAAGAAACAAGAAATATGCTTCAGTTTTGGCCCCTGGTCAACTTGATGGTTTGCAGTATGATTTTCTTTATTCTTTTCTCACTGGTACCATAATTCTATGTTCTGTGTTTATCCAAGTCACATATGCACTAATCATTAATCATATTTGTGATCTTTATTTATCATTACTATTTGCTAGAAGGATATGTCAGATGTTTTATTTTCTCATAGTAAATACTTTGAGATTTTCTATGTATTATGGAAAACCATATTACCCAGCATGTTGAGCTCAGTTTGCACCACAATGTCAGCACCATGCATCTATGTCGTTGCCTCTGTTGCTTCATGTAGCAATGCTTGCCAGTATGTCACACATGGCTTATTTTTCTGTGCTCGTATGTGCTACATTTCTACTTATAGCCAAATCGAGATAGGGAAAGGTGGCCTCACATGACAATGACCAATCCATGTTATGCCATAGTCTTCTCTAGCTTTATTCTGTTGTGTTGGCTAGTATATAAATAGGACGATTGGGGGGGGGGTGTAGATTAGAATGACGTCATGGTAAAGATTTATGTGAGATGAAGATAAAAGGGCTGCTAGGAAAAGTATACAACAACATAGCATTTTTTCCCAAGCAAGTTGGGGTAGGCTAGAGATGAAACCCGAAAGAAATAAGTTCAAGGTTCAGGCACATTGATAGCTAGTCTCCAAGCGCTCCTATCCAAAGCTATCTCTTTAGAGATATTCCAATCATTAAGGTCTCTCTTAACCGACTCATCACACGTCAGTTTAGGTCTACCTCTACCCCTCTTTACATTATCGCTGCTAGGAAAAGTATAAGACTACAAATCTACAAATTTTCGTTGGAGGCATTTGTTAGAGTATATTTGGGATATCTCTATAATAGGTAGGTTAGGATTGTATCCGGACTCTACCATACCGTAGGAGGCTTGCCCTCCAAGTCATGTACCCCAATATATACCGGCCTAGGCCTCAATGCAATACAATCATTCATCCACCAATTCTATTATTCTACAGCATTTTAGGAAGGTGGTTGAGATAAGTAGAGTATGGTGAGGAAGGGTATAGTATGTCTAAGAATTCAGACGAAGAGTATTCTTCCGCTCTAGTGGTGCTATGGCCCACATGTTGGCACATGATATTTCTGTTCATATGACCAGATTGTTGTAAGAATCATGTGCAGTAAGGGTATTTAGATATTGCTCTAATTTTGACACTATTAATATTCAGTCAAATTATTCTTGCTTAAACATGATCGAGCTTTCTTATTTTATCCTCATTTTCTAGTACCCATTCAACTTTAAATTATTCACTGTTCATTTTTTCTGGTTCTTCCTTTAGGAAATCTAGCGATGATGGTATATCGTCCTGGGATTGGAAATTAAAGGGTGATCATTCGACATACCATGCTTTGTTTCCTCGAGCATGGACTGTTTATGATGGTAATATTAGTTATTGTTTCGGAGAAAAGTTTTCTTTTGCTGTCAGCTTGACTTCTAATCTCCATTGTAACATCCCAAAATTCTTACTCTCTCCTTTTCCACTGATTAATTACTTTGGACCATTCCCATTAGGTTTATACCATTTGACTGTAAAAAAGTAGACATACAGAAAATAGAAAAAATATTAGAACACTATTAAAAATTGAGAAAATGAAAGATGATACCCGAAACAAACCCCGAAAAGTTGATGATCATTTTTGAAGGATATTTCAAGAAGTTTTGAAAAATATTGGGAAAGTATGAATAATGATCTACCTATCTTGTATGTAACATTCTCTATTTTTCCAATTATAAAAATGTTTTCAAACCTTTTCTACCTGATGTTCACCTCTTTTCTTATTTGTTTCTCCAATTTCTATAGTGCTAGGTTTTTTTTCCCTTTATTGTTCTGTGTTCTCATTGTATCTCAATTGTCAAACAGTTTGACAAGGGGTAGATTAGAATCCCTTTTCTATTTAGTAGATTAGAATCCTTTTTTATTTAGTAGATAGAATTCAAACCAGTTGCAGAATACATATACTTTGATTAGTTGATAATTAAGATCGTTGTTCCGCATGCTAAACCCGCGGTGCTATTAGTAGATAAGGCCTATGTATAACATTCAAGTTCATGATGTATGTTTGCTAACTGTTTTAGTAAGCAGCACATCATTTGAATTTCCAAACATGCAAATAAGGTTTTCTGTTGATTTAAAGGCGAACCAGATCCAGAGCTAAAAGTATCTTGCCGTCAAATATCGCCATTTATTCCACACAACTATGAAGAGAGCAGTCTTCCTACCTCTGTTTTTGTATACACTGTAAGTCTTCATTTGCTTTCAGATTAAAGTTTATGGAAACCAAAATTGAATTTATGTTTTCATATAGCTGTGGATCTAACTCTTTACTCTTGATATTTGAAAGCTTCTGTCCATTCTAGCTTTTTTTTATGCTCATGGTATCAGTGAGGGTATTCGTAGCACTTTTTAACCACTGTGGCACACTAGCATTATCAGTAACTCTGAGACTCTTCCTGCAAACTTACAATATCACCTGCAGTTATTTACTGCATGTTTGACATGCATCTTATTATTATTTTTTCAATAATTTAGCTTTTGCGGTATTCATATTCTTATTTTGTTTCTGATATTTTGCAGCTCGTGAATACCGGAAAGGAAAGGGCAAAAGTTAGCCTATTGATGACTTGGGCGGTATTAGCTACTACCATCTGGTGTTTGCGGCTTCGCGCTGAATTTGGATTTTTATGATATATTAGATCTAATCACGTTTTATTCTTGATTTTCTACTAGAATTCCATTGGAGGACTTTCACATCATACTGGTGGCCATGTAAATGAGCCATTCATGTTAGTGTTATAACACTAAAAGTGTAATACTTTGTTCTCTATTGCTTGTGCTCAATGTAGTGAAATATTTGTATTCTGTTTCGCACGCAGAGGAGAAAATGGAGTTTCTGGCGTTCTTCTACATCACAAGCAAGTCATCAATTGATCGCTCCTTTTGCTATTTTTGTTTTCCTAAGACATTTTAATTACTCCAAGTTGAAACTAAGAGCTTGTAGCAGATTTAAAATCACCTATATTCTTTGCCTGAAGAAGGAAGGAATTATGGTTCCATATGTGATGTTCTCTGCGTATATTATAATTTCTAACATACTATCCCTTTTGTTTCTTATGAACTAGCATTGATTTTATATTAATAACATCGCAGGACAGCCAATAATAATCCTCCTGTAACATTTGCAATTGCGGCATGTGAAAACCAAAATGTAAATGTCACAGTATTGCCTGTTTTTGGGCTTTCTGGAGAAAGTTCTGTTACTGCCAGGGAAATGTGGGGCACAATGGTCCAGGTAAATTTTACGTTTTTCCTTCCATTGTTTCTATGAGATTATTGTATTCTACTGCATATCTTGTGTGGAACTAATTTATTTTTGAAATAACCAAATGATTGTCATTTCAATGACTGAGACTGCATGTCATACCATCTGATTGTTTCATTGTGTAAAGGATGGTTCCTTTGACCGAGATAATTTCAATGCTGGTGTCAGCATGCCTTCTTCTCTGGGTGATACAGTTTGTGCAGCAGTTTCTGCTTCCACCTGGGTTGAACCACATGGAAGATGTACAGTTGTATTCGCGTTGGCTTGGTCTGCTCCTAAGGTTAAGTTTAAAAAGGGAAGTACATACTACAGGTAAATTCTTTATTCCCAACTTTTACGTGGTGCTATCATGACAGATTCAAACTGGGGTTGACACAACTCATAGTTGTTAAAAATACTTCTTTATTCCTTAGTTCAAAAACCTTGAAGTTGTTGCAGGACTAAGCATGTGGGAATAATCTGTGCACTTTGTTAGTCATTTCCTTCATCCACATTTCAACTTGTACTGTAACCATATACTGACCTGTTTAACTGAAGAAACCATATTTAATCAGATTATCTTTTCAGAAAAGAAACCTATATTTAATCAGATTATCTTTTCAGAAAAGCTAATACTTATGTTTGGTTAAGCTCTCCTTAGTGATATGATTTGTATTATTTATAGCAAAAAAAATCCAGGATTCCAAGCTTTCTGTTACTATAATAAGATTTTTTTTCTTGCTCTGCTGACAGGAGATATACAAAGTTCTATGGAACTTCGCCAAGATCAGCTGTAAATTTGGTACAAGATGCTTTGATGAGTATGTTTCCTGTAAACATCCATGGCACAACATATGTCTTTGTTCCCAACTAGTGATATAAGTTTAACGTATGATGATAATACTTATTAGCTTTCTTCTCATATTTGAATATTCTATTTTGGTTCATTCATTGTTTATTTCTTCCATTCATTTCTGATATATTTGTTTCTCTATTACTCGAGAAGATTTGCTTATTATGTGCTTTCCAGAGTATAAACATTGGGAAGAGGAGATCGATAAGTGGCAGACCCCAATTCTCCGTGATGAGAGGCTTCCAGAGTGGTACATCCTTTACTGTGCATGACTTACACTGGTTTGACTGCTCTTGAGATACTTTTACTTCCTTATTATCAGTTACTTGGAATTCATGAATGCACTTCATATTTCTGTAGAGATCTTACAATTTAATTTGATATTCTTAGATTCCGATATGCTTGATAAGTAAGATGTCCAGACTTTATCATATTTATAATTCTTGCAGGTACAAGATTACTCTCTTCAATGAATTGTACTTCCTTGTTGCTGGAGGAACCATTTGGATTGGTACCAATCTCTGCATATGATGTTACTCTTTTCCTTTTTCCAATTTTCTACTCTGAGTCATGAGATGTCTGCAAGTAACACAAAGAACTTGAAATTTTGGATATACACATTACTGGAATTCAGCAATTAATTTAGCATTTTCTTATCATCCTCTGTTTACCAACCTTGAGTTATCTCTTTTGGACACAATATAAAATCAATAGGCAAAATGCACATTAAGTTTCTTCATTGATCCATAATCACAAAAAGATCTTTATGAAGTTCTTTCTTCCGTGTAGAAATAGTTCAATCATATGGTGAAGTTGTTTTGTAACAATGAAAGCAGTTCTTGCAAAATTTTTGTTGTGCATGTTGTTGACATGTAGAGTCTTTTTTAGTAATCAAATTATTTTGGAATGAAGCAGAGAATAATATAATACTAGATTGATTCAAGAGCACACTACCTCAAAGCATATAAATCCCATTGTTCTAAACTTTTAGACTGCCAATTTCTGGTCTCTCACATGTGACAATACCAAAAATGATATTTATTTTTTTACATTTGAACTTTTACAATTACTAATCTTATGATCGTTTTACAACTTTTGGTATCTGTATGCTATATTGTTGTTACGCCGAGATAATGTTTCTTTTTATTTCTGAAAACGACAGATAGCGAATACTTGGTAGTTGACGCTGATAACAAGTCGAATTCAAGTCCCATTGAGGATGGTGATTCACCACTTAATGACAGCACGTGCAATTCTACAGTTCCCCAAATCGGTTTTGACCCACATGAGATTGATGACAAAGAAAACGTTGGGAAGTTTTTGTACCTGGAAGGAATAGAGTACTTCATGTGGTGCACCTATGATGTACACTTCTATGCCTCTTTTGCTCTTTTGGATCTGTTTCCTAAGATTGAATTAAGCATTCAACGTGATTTTGCTAGAGCTGTTCTGCGGGAAGATAAGAGTAGAGTCAGATTTCTTGCTGATGGTGCCTGGGGTATTCGTAAAGTAATTGGTGCTGTCGCCCATGACCTTGGAGCACATAATCCGTGGCATGAATTGAATGCTTACAACATCCACGACACAAGTAGATGGAAAGATCTTAATCCCAAGTTTGTGCTTCAGATTTACAGGGATTTTGCTGCAACAGGTGATATGTCATTTGGCAAGGATGTCTGGCCAGCAGTTTGTACTGCTATGGAATATATGGAACAATTTGATCGTGATGGTGATGGTATGATTGAAAATGATGGATTTCCTGATCAAACGTATGATGCTTGGACAGTTCAAGGAGTAAGTGCGTATTGTGGTTGCCTTTGGCTTGCTGCCCTTCAAGCTACAGCAGCACTGGCCCGCAGCCTTGGACATGATGACTATGCTGAGAGGTGTATGATAAGATTTGCAAAAGCTAAATCCGTATTTGAAGCCAGGTTATGGAATGGTTCATACTTCAATTATGACAGCGGAACAAGTTACAAAAGCCGTTCCATCCAGGCAGACCAGCTGGCTGGACAATGGTATACTGCATCTTCTGGGTTGCCTCCTCTATTTGAAGAGGATAGGATAAAATGCACACTTCAGAAAATATTTGACTACAACGTGATGAGGGTGAAAGGAGGACGTATGGGAGCTGTGAATGGTATGCATCCGAATGGGAAGGTAGATGAAACCTGTATGCAGTCAAGAGAAATATGGACAGGAGTAACATATAGTTTAGCTGCAACTATGCTGCTCCATGGAATGGAGCATCAGGCCTTCACTACTGCAGAAGGCATTTATATTGCAGGATGGTCTGAAGAGGGCTATGGGTATGCTTCTTGTTTTGTTTCCCTACATACAAGTTCAAGTCGTTGCATCTTTTACCCAATAATAATATGCATAGTAATGTGAATAGTCCTATATATTAGTTCGTTTGAGATGTACATAGCTAGAAATGCTTATATTCTGAGTAGTTCTTTTACAGCTAGAAATGCTTATATTCTGAGTAGTTCTCTTACGACCACACTTTTTTTTGGACTCAATGCAGTCATCAATTTGTTTCCTAACAGAAGTGGAGCTGCATTATTCAATCTATTGTGCTAATAATTGATAATCAACTTCATTGAACTAATTCAGGTACTGGTTCCAAACTCCGGAAGCATGGACAGTTGATGGCCACTACAGGTCACTGATATATATGCGCCCCCTTGCAATCTGGGGAATGCAGCAGGCCTTGTCCCCTCCAATGTCGATACTCAAGGCGCCAAAGGTAAATGCAATGGACAGGGCTCACATTTCTCCAGGCACATTCCAGTTCCTCCAGGATAGCGTCAGGAAGATGACGCCCAAGAACGGTTGTTTCGGAAACACTGTATTTAACTGGGATTGTTGATGTGATGTTAGAGCTTCTATCTCACTCTTTGTCCATTGTGTTTCTCTGGGGCATCTGATGTAGTTTGGGAGGTGCGCAATCTTCTCTTGTGTAAGCTCGCAGTGGCATGGTGTTCTCTGACAGTGACCCGAACTTTGTACATGGCTGTACAGAAAATGTATACGAGTACAGATTTTTATGTGTATAGTATTCTTAACAGAGTACTGGCTTCTTCAGGTGGTGTTCGTTTTATCTGCCGGTACCGTTATCTTGAGAATGGAACTTGGGAATTTTATTGAGATGTTTGGATTTGGGAACATGTGGTAGAAGCTCAACTTGTATCTTTTTTTTTCAAGAAGAAAAGAAACAATCTTTGTGTTCCAACCACTGAACATGGCATGCTTTGAACCTTGAAGTCTTAGTCCTTGGACGGAAACCATGCTCCTGCTGAAGAAAACCTGCTCGTGCATCTCTAACATGCATTCTTACATATCAAAAGACAAATCTGAACTACTCGTGCATGTATACACTACCTGCACTACTTGTCAGTCTGAATCTTCCGAAGCAAACGCTTTGCAAAATTGTTTTTCTTCATCTAAAGAAAAGAACGCATTCACCTTAAATTTACATTTCTTCACACAAACATATGTGCTGCTACGTACTCCTATGCTCCATGAATGCAACTTGGGTTCATTCAGGAATGTGTTAGCGCTCTTGGAGTTGTAAATGCAAGTGGGATTCCCTTTTTATTGATTTCCTTTTTTTTTCCTGATAAGACCCTCTCAATTGAATTGTTAGGCTGGTGAGATGAGATGGTATAGCTCTAGCTTCAAACAGCTCGAGAAGGCATTGCCAAGAGGACCCCAAGAGACTGGGTCCAAGTTCTGAAACGCATTGGGTCCACCGGACCAGCAGCCGGCAGTTGGGAGTTGGCTACCCCACGTCTGGATCGTTCGGCCGGCAGGGCCCGGCAACCTTGCCGTCGCCGGAGATGTCGACCGCTGTGGCAGAGTCAGAGGCGGCGGCGGCTTTTGTCCAGAAACTGGTGGGCCTTCAATAAATGCGCTGTAGTACGTGGCATAGGGGATAGGATTAATAGGTTGCGATGTCAAATTAGTTTAGAAAATATGATAATTGGAAACAAAAATTAAACTGTAACTATATTATAAAAATATTTTTAGTGACGGAGATAAAAACACCATCAATCAATCTTATTTAAAGCTACACCATTTTCGTCTATTAATTATAAATTGCAAATACACAAGTACTACATAGCACAAATTGCAAAGTACAAGCTTATATAAATACTGTTTGTAACTTTGGTGAGTGAAGGAATTAATTCCTCCCTTCACAAAAAAGTAATTAATTCCTTCACATGCACCTCGCTCTCTGGAAATATAGTACGCGGGCTCGCTCTCAGCGTTACTTACTACAACTCTTTTGCACAAGGAGCTGGCCAGTGCCGCCTCTAGGATTTTAGAGGCCTTCTGGCAAACTCGTCGCAACGATCCCTTTAGTCTAGACCTCCGCCTTGTTTGGATCTTTCTAGGTACTATAATGCACATTCTTCGAAACAAAAATCTCACATGTATAGAGTATTAAATAAAATTTTTTTGTGAAAGTTTTTTAGAAATGAGTGTAATTTTTCATGACGAATCTAATGACGGTAATTATTTGATGATTGACTACAGTGATGCTACAGTAACCATTCTCTAACACGCGGTTAAAGACCTCGTTAGATTCTTCAAAGTTCCTAGCGCAGGAGTTGTGAAGTTAATTTTGAAAACTGATTTTATTTAATACCAGTAATTAACGGTCAAAGTTTCTTAGCACAAGTTGTGCTAGAGAACTAAACAGTGCCCTTATATAAAATCTTATGACCGCGAAGCTGACCGCTAGCGGTGAGGGCTCCGCGAGACCGTGACAAGCCGCCTATGCGATCACAATGTCAACTAGCTAGTCGTCGATAGATCCCCTTGCATTTTTTTTTACTTCAGGAATTCATACACAGCAGCAAGCACGGTGGTTGTAGCAGCCAGTATTAGCATTTAATTAACTAACGCCAGCGCAGGAGAAAAGAAAAGATGACAATGGCCCTGTTTGGATACTCTAATTTGGTTAGAAGTTAGAGTTAGTTTCTAGCTCTAGACTAACTCTAACCAAAGTGGTGTTTGGATGCAAGGGTTAGAGTTAGATTGGGTTAGAGTTAGATTAAAGACATTTTTTCAATTATTTGCCTCCTTTAAACCTTCTTTACAACCGGATCTGTTGTGGCAAGTTTTTGTGGTGGCAGACTTGGAGGCTGCGACGCTTGTAGGCCGGCGCTCGGAGGAGTGCCGCTTGGACAGCCCGCCGGCGCATGGAGGAGGAGCACTTGGACGGGCGGACGCCTAGAGCCGGCGCAACGTGGGGCCTCGTTGCTGGCGCCGGAGGCAGAACCCACCGACCCGGGCTCACTGCGGTGCGCCGCGTGCGGCTGCCACCGCCGGGTCCCCGAGGCGCCGCCCCTCCTCGCGCTAACCCCCTCCACCACCGCTGCCGCAGCCGCACGCCGCGCGTCGTGGCGAGGAGGCGCCCGAGGACCACCTAGTGGCCGCGCGGAGGGGCGGTGAGGGGGAGGGGGCAGGGCGGCGCTCGGAGGAGGGGGGCGCGGAGGGGCGACGCCACGCCCCTAGATCGGGATTGGGCTTGGAGGCGGGTGAAACGAACCGGGTTCCCGAAAGGTCAACCCGACTTCCTGTATCGTCGTGATAGTCCCTGGATCAGTCGTTATCACATACAGAACTCATTTCAGACAGTAAACATAGTCATACCAGCGATTATAGAACATTCATGGGTTTAATTTATTACAGCATTCGGGATATCAGTATTAATCTCCGAGTACAAGCTCGCTGGGCTAATTGCGATGCAAACAGAAAACGAGACGGTAGCTAGCTTCAAGCTGGACTTGCTTCTAGATCCTTCTCCTCCACAAGCAATCTTGAGTGTAGCACCTCTTCAGTCGTACCACCCATCATCGTTGTTGTCATACTCCGAGTCGTACCCTGCATCTATCCAATCTATTTCCAAGGACGGGATAGGTCCACGTCACCATCCGCATGAAGCATATATGTGGATGCAATAAGGCCACGAATAGTCTATGGTTTCCTATGCAAGCATTTATGAGCAAGTCATCCAAACTCCTTCCAACGCGGGCAGCTCGGGCATTCCGGACTCCCGGTTTCCTATCTCCCGCTACAACTATACTACCCAAGTTCGGTGCGGGAGCTCCCTCTCCCCGCACCTCAGCTGCTATCCGAGCAGGAAAGTGGACTAGAGGGAGGTAGAAGAGTATATGTGGGTCTAACTACATTCGTGGGCAGAGGGACCAGAGTTGTACATGACCGAGTACGCAGCCATACGTATAGTTTTCACCCTGCAGGGGTTGTACACCTGTACCCACTCGCCCCGAATCCAGCCGGCAAGCAAGTCCGACTATCTCCGAGGCACCAGTCAATGAAACTAATGGGTACTGTACCATCTTGTTCCCGGTCTGGGGCGCGTCCTCCCGCAGTAGATCGCCCGGGGCTGTGAAGCAATCTAGAATGAAATCTCCATAGATCCTGCGATCGGGAGCGATAGGGTCCTGCCCTCTCTCCCTGACACTGAAACTCTATCCTCTTACAGTAATGATGCCGTGCGTAGCTAGCTCGGGCTGGGTCCCCCCTCATAAAGGATAGGTGGTGTGCACGTTTGACATAGTTCCGTCACTAGGGCTACAAAGTCAAGTCCTTAACCCAGCAAAGGCGAGTGTCTTCGTCCACGGTTTGCGTTCCGTAAACACGGTTCGCGATCGGCACCCATTACAGGTATCGCCTCCTCAACTCCTCTACTAATGTTCCCACGGGAATAGCCATGCACTCGCCACAGGTGCCCGTCACCCATCACAGGTGCTCACGGGGTCGTGCCCAACACACAACCGCCAGCTCCCGACCCGAAGGTCGGAGAAAGGGTCCGCTCGCCCCCGTTGTAACCTATCCACCATCTCCTATATATGTGGAGGCAACTTCCAGCAAGCAAGGACTATATCATATATATTTCCGTACCCCAATCTCACTCACAAAGTAGCAATAGCATGTATCACACAATGATGAGTATGGGAAACAAGGAATACGGTAAGTAAATGGCCATGCAATCTCATCTCATCACTCAATTTGAGGGCGTAGCGTATCTAGCATGCAAATGCCTAATAGGTATTCAGAACATGGATGGGCGTGAACCTGGCGTCTCCTTGTAGAACTCCTGGAAGTCGAGGGTAGTCGTGGCCTCCGGTCAGCTCCTCTGCGTCAGGTCCTATCGTAATTACAGGAAAGTATAAGGGTCAATGTGCAAAGATGCACAAAACTCCCCAAAAGAAGATCCAAATCACAGCAACTCCTACTCTAACACGTAGGTCATGATTTTAGAAGAATTATTAAACTGGTTTCATAATTTTCGGAGCTACGGTTGATTTATTATGATTTTTCTAAGCCTAAAAGCATTTCTAGAATTAATAAAAGGATTTTGGAAAACATAAAAGAAAATTAGTGACACGTGGCAGCCTCTGGGCGTGCCACATGGTCAGCTGTGCGGACCTCAGCATGGCCCATGCTGACGTCACGTTGACTCGGTCAACGGTCCGTGGTCCAAGGGGGCCCACCAGTCAGTCAGTGGGTCTCACCGACAGTGGGACCCGCGTGTCAGTGCTGTGTAAAACAAAAGGAAAAAGAAAAACATGCTATCGGGCTTCAATCTCCTTCGGGCCGTCCTCCTTGTTGGGCTTCCTAGGCCAGATCCGGCCCATTCTTCCTCCTTCCTCTTTTCTTTCCTTCCTTCTCTGCGGCTGACAGCCCGATCCCACGAGTCGGCGGCGCCTTCCCTCACTGCAGCTGGGTCCCGCGTGTCATCCCCTCTGGATCTGGTGCGGCTTCTCCCTGATCCGGTGCTCCACGAGCTCGTGCGTGTGCGTCTGTGCGGCTGGTCGGGCTCGCCACGCCGTGAACGCTACGTCGCGGCGTGGGTGCAGCGACGGCACATCGGCGGCGCGATGGCAGCGGCGTCACGCGGCTGCGGTCCAACGCCCAGGCAAGCAAAGCTCCACCTTGGCTCGGGCGTGAACACGTGCAGTTCTGGAAGGCCACAAGTCGGTCTTGGCTGGTCTTCATGAACGCACGACGGCGAGGCCATGGCGGGCCGGCGGCGGCGAAACAGGGCGGTAGCGATGATTCACGGTGCCGAGGCGGGCAAAGGCTCCGCCTGGGCTCCGCAATGCTCGTCCGCATGTGGTCCACGTGCGGCGCTGCCACGGCGGCGGCGGCAGCAGGCGACGGCGGCCACGACACAAAGGCGTCGCGCCGACGAGGCCCGGCGGTGAGTCAGCGATGCGCAAGGCGGGGCATTGGCGCGGATGCGTGCTCACGCGCGCGGGCACCAGGTTCTCCTGGGCTGCGACGTGGCCTGGCGGAGCAAGCTCGGCACAGCGGCGCTAGGTAAAAGGGGAAGGCGACGGCGGGCTGCGGGTTACGGCGAAGTGGTGGCGATCTGGCTCCTGCAGGAGCACGCAACAGGAAAGGGGGCCTTTGCTTGGGGGTAGCCATGGCGGCCAGGGGCACGCCGGCTCGAGAAGGAGGTGGACGGCGGCGCTCACCGGCGGGTCTAGGGTCGACGGGGCTCGGTGCAACGGAGAGGCGATGCAGGGGGCTCGGTGCTGTGCCCTGCAGCGCTGCAACGTCGGCGTAGAGGTACGGTCGCCAGCATGGGGTAACTCCGGTGGTGGCGGCTCTCTTCTTCTTCTCCCGCCCTTCTTCCTCTGTTTCTCCCCTTTTCTTCTCTGCTCTTGGCGGCGGCAGTGGAAGGGGAAACCCCTGTGTGATACCCCGGTCCAGGACTTAATAGGATTAATAGGATACTCATACCAACAAGTTGCAATTTCTTTTCCGGAAGCCGATCTCCAAAGAACTCCGAGGTTAAGCGTGCTTGGCCCGGAGCAATTTGGGGATGGGTGACCGACCGGGAAGTTCTTCCCGGGTGCGCTCGAGTGAGAACAAAGTGTGCAGAAAAGACATGTGTTGGTCTGTGAGGGTAGTCTATGTCCTAGTTAAGCTGCCAGATGTAAGCGGGCCCGGTCTCGGGGAGGCGGGACGTTACAGAATGGTATCAGAGCCGACTCTCGCGGTTTCGGGCGTAAGTGCGGAGGCATGAGCACGGGCGCGTGGGGGCGCAGATGCCACCGGCATGTGCACGGGCGCGTGGCGGGTCAGTGCGCGGGCATCTGGGATGCGCTGTAGGCACTGGTCGCATGGACATGGCACATGGGCTGCTGGCACTGGACGTACGGGACGTGGCCAAGAAAGAACGTTCCTGGCTTGGGAGTGACCGACGAGGACGTCGGTCTCTTAAGGGGGTGAGTATGTGACACCTCGGTACAGGACTTAATAGGATTAATAGAATACTCATACCAACAAGTTGCAACTTCTTTTTCGGAAGCCGATCTCCAAAGAACTCCGAAGTTAAGCGTGCTTGGCTCGGAGCAATTTGGGGATGAGTGACTGACTGGGAAGTTCTTCCCGGGTGCGCACGAGTGAGGACAAAGTGTGCAGAAAAGACATGTGTTGGTCTGTAAGGGTAGTCTATGTCCTATTTAAGCTGCCAGATGTAAGAGGGCCCGGCCTCGGGGAGGCGGGACATTACACCCTGGGGCTCTAGGGCTTCGCGGAGACAGCCGTGGGGTTTATGTAGGCGGGGCGCTAGGGTTTTGGCCCGGACGCCGAAAAGGAATGGCGGTGATGGGACGGACGTGGCGGGGGACGCATGGCAGCATCAAGGGGCCTCCGCGGCTAGGGTTTTGGGCGCGGATGGGATCGGATCGGCGCATGGGCAGTCAAGGCCGACAGCGGCGGCAGGCGGTGGCATCAGCAGCGCCAGGCTCCGGCGGACGTCGCGGCGCGAAGAGAAAAAGCAGAGGAGGGAGGAAAAGCAGAGGGGCGTCGCAGCGGAGGGGAAAGCCGACAGGTGGGGCCCTCCTATCAGCGTCCGCGCGCGAGCGCCCGCTCGGGCGGAGCAGGCTGGGGCTGAATGGGCCGGCGGGTCGGTTTGGGCCAAGGCGAAGCAGGCCGGTGCGCGGGCGGAGCGCGTGCGGGTTTGGGCTGCGGCAGGCTTCGGGCCAGAAGGGAAAAGGGTGGTCGGGCCGGTGGGGTTGGTTGGTTTGGGCCCGGTCTGAGTTAGCGGTTATGTTAGTTTTTGTAGTTTGATTTGAATGGCTTAATTCAAATCAAATACCACCCAATTCAATCAAAAACCATTCAAAAGGTTTGAAACAAGTAGAGCCAATAAACTTCAAATAAATCCAAATAAGACACACTAACACTTAAGGTCCTTGTGTTGGAATTACAAATTAAATTCTAAGAATTTGAGGAAGGGCAGGATTATTCCTTAAGTGATCCTAGCTATAAACACTTACACGCCAATAAGTTTTGAAAACTCGTATTTTTCAAGAATATAACATTCCGTAAAATTACGGGATGTTACAGTGGGCGTCGCTGCAGGCCTCTGTGGGCGGCTCGGCGACGGCGAGCACCACCACCCGCCGCTCGCGGTGCCCTCGCAGCAAGGGCCGCGTCGTCCGGGGAGGAGGGGCCGTAGCGGTGGCGACTGGCCGACGGCACGGCGCGGCGAGGGGCAGACGGTGAGAAGGGAGGGGGCGAGGGAAGGGGCGTCGAGGGGGGTGGGGGGGCACTGGCGGCGTGGACGGGGGAGGCTGCCGCAGAATGATCCGAAGAGGGGATAGAAAGAGGGGAAAATGTGGGCCCCACTCCAATCTATCCCAAATATGTACCCCTTGGAGGGGATAGTTTTTTTTGAAATGGGTTAGATGCATCTAATCCAATCTAACCCATCCTATTTGGATACTTTTGGGTTAGATGACCCCAATCTAACCCAATCTAACTCTAACTCATGGTCGGTGGCCAGCGCGGTGCTGCGTGGTTCGCCGCCGCCACCGGCCGGATTCTGGAAGACGACGCGCGCTGTACGTGGTGTCTCTGTGATGTGATGAAAGGACAGCGAACGCTCCTGGGGGCATTGATGCCACCACTCCATCGGGGGCCATTGATGCCACCACTTACTCCAACTCAGCTCAAGCTTTTCTTCTTCCCCCCGGCCCGGGAGGCCGGGACAATAAATTGCTGGAGTTCATCATTAGAGGAAACCGAACGTGAGCGGCCCGCCACAGCTAGCTGGATTTTTTTTATCAAACATACCTGCTTTACTTAAGGCAAACGTACACATACAAACCCATACAGGCACATTCTAGCAGGATACAGAATGGACAGCTGTCCAAGCCATCTTACACAAAAGACCCTAAGAAAAAAAGAAATATCAACCAAGTCCTCGAGATCTTCTGTGTACGCCACCAACGCCGCCCCGTGATCCCCTCTGTCATCGCCGAAGCCATCGCCAGAGCTGGAGAAGAACGGCAACAGCACCAAGGCCAGTGGAAGCACCATCGCACAAGGCTTTGAAACGAGCCGCCAAAGAACAAAACCAAGAAGGAGCATCGGCCGAGGACGCACCCCATGCTCCCCTGGCCTAGGACCAGCACACCTCGTCGGCGACGAAACCAGTGCGCAGATCCACCCACCGTCAAACCACAAACCCAGCAGCAATCCCTCTGCATCGGGCTGCCGACACCTCCAAGATGCAAGCAGCGGACTCCTACACTAACACCAAACTCACAGAGCAAATCAAGAAGAGCGAGCTCACCCATATCTGCCCGGAGTAGCAAAATCCTCTCCGCCGCTTCGCCGTCGCCAGCAATCGACAGAAGGAACAAACTCCTCTCCACCGCGCCTCCGACAGTGGCCAGCAGTAAAAGGAACACCATTATTCTCCGACGGAGCGACACCACGGCCACCCCCGGAACCCTAGCTCCACCGTCAAACCTCAATGGTGAGCAAAACCTAACCCTAAGCAGCCATCTACCTAAGCTATATACATACGCGCGATGATTCCACAACCCACCTCCCTCTCCGCCGCCGAGACCGTCGACGAAGAAGAAAGGGGGCGATGGAATCGCCGCCGGAAGCGGCGTGCGCGTCGCAGTCTGCCCTCTCCTCTACTCTCTACTGTAGACGGGGAAAAGAGGAAGGGAAACGCTCTCTGGCTCAGCTAGCTGGATTTTAATGAAGGACTGACGACTGATGAGAGCACCGATCGATCGGTCAGATTTTCCACTGGCCGCCTGTTCCGTGATGGACTAGGAGTACTCTTTTTTCCGATATGACCCGTCTCCTTGGCTGGCCCCGCATATGTTTCCAGCTAGACGCGCTGTATATCGTTTAAATCCCACCTCCAATAGAGACCAAAGTTCCAAACAAAAATCACGCTAAAAGAAGCTTAAAGGAGAAAGTTGAAGTTGAGTAGGCGTGCCCTTTATTTTAACCACTTTTATTCACTTTTATTTGGAACTTAGTTCCTTTTATTTGTCACTTGATCCAAACTGAAGGGTGACTAAAATTTAGTTACCGCTTTTCATGAGTTGATCCAAAACAGCCCCTAAATTAGCACGATGGATCGGACTTGAAATTAAAGGACCTTTAAGCTCTGTTATGTTGTATTCTCTCCGTTCTAAATTATAGGTCGTTTGATTTTTTCTACTTTAAATTTGATCACTCGTATTCAAAAATTTATGCAAAATACCATTTCTTTTGTTATGGCTTGCTTTATCAATACAAGTTCTTCAAAAATAACTTAAATTTGTCTATGTTTGTATAAATTTTTTGAATAAAACAAGTAGTTAAATATGAGATTACAAAAAATCAAACAATCCATAATTTAAAATAGAGTAGTACTAGTTTGTACCGGGACTGGAACCATGGGTTCATGCATGTGGAGTATAGTAGTGGTCATCTCGTCTTCTTAAGCTGATGATGAACCACTAGCGGGGTTCCTGACAATGACGCTGACGAGTGGGCCGGGCCTCTCCGCCGCGGGCTCCACTTGCCGGTGGCTCACAAAGTCGGATCGAGCTAGGTACGGAAGAGCTTCCATTCCAAACCATATGCGTGGCCGTGTGTGTGTATATATATATATATATATATATATATATGGCGCGCTCCGATCCTCTACGTACGTACGGCCTCGAGTCGTCCTTTGTGTACGTACACTTAATAATAACTAGCCAATAAAAGGACGCGATCGAAGCACGGGCTTATATTTTAGTAAGCATGCAGTGGGAGTTAGTATGTACGTACGGAGCAACATATACTTCCTCCGTTGCAAATTATAAGACATTCCAATAATTTTGGAGAGTCAATTTTTTTATATTTGACCAAATTTATATAATAAAATAATAATATTTATTATATAAACTAAATATCATTAGATTCTTTATTAGTTATATTTTCACGATATATCAATTTGATATCATAAATCTTTATATTTCTCTCTATAATATAATATTGGTCAAACTTGAGATTGCTTTGACTCTCCAAGATTTTTGGGATGTCTTATAATTTAAAACGGAGGGAGTATCTTCTTTGTATACTCCTTGCGTCTCAAATTATTACATATGGACATAACAAATTAGTTCATTTTTTTAGATGATGGGAAAAACATCCCGGCACCAACAAATTATTACATATGGACATAATACATATGCACGTGTCGCCAATGGAGTGAGTAGTTGTTTTAACTTTTCTAAATTCATTCATAGATTTTGCTATACATTTAGACATAATACATATGTAGATACGTAGTAAATTAAAGTCTATAAATCTATAGAAGAACCAAAACGTTCGTGCAGTATAGATCCGATCCACCGGCAGCAGCTAGCACTCCGTCATCTGAGTTTTGCCCACATTGCGCTCCTCGATCGTTGTTTCTCGGCATAGCAAAAAAAAATTGCTTTTTTTTAGGTTTCCGCGAACCGCCAAGGAATATACTACATTTCCTGACTGTTTATTACTACAGTCTACAGCCAAGAAAAAAAGTATGTTTCTTATTAGCAGTCCCAATTCAGCCGCCTAGGTAATTCTATTTTTTTTTAAACATAGGTAATTCTATTTTGGGTATAGTGCCTTACAAAGGATAGGAAGAGGGCCGGGCCGGGAAGAAAAAAAAGAATGCCGGCCGGTACGGTAGCACTCTCTCAGCCAGAGCGGCCGGTACGTTGTTTTGGTAGCTACAGGACGACCCTATATAGATAGCTACTGATGACGTCCTGATCAATCCGATCCCGATATATTTTGGTTCCATCATCACCCTCATTAATTGACCGCCAGCACACATGCAGGTGTGCGCGCACGTTACGGCCGCGCTGTACGCCTACAAGAACAACGTTACCCATAGATCGATGCATGAGACGATGCACGTTAGGATATATATAATTTTTTTACAGTCTCACGTGTGCATGTACAGCCCAAAGCCCTAAACCATGAGCAGCAAAACTCCAACAACGTTTTACGTGCTAATAAGTTAGTCTAAACACACATGACATCACTTACTAGCCCGACTCATGCATACACCACCGGATTTCCTCATTTCGCCGTGTGCCAGGGGCACACGGCGAAGCCCGTTTAGCACACGGCGAAAACTTCGCCATGGGTGGCCGACGGCGAAGAGCCGACGGCAGCCGCTGCCACGGCGAAAAGAGTGTTCGCTGTGTGTCAAATATCGGGCACACGGCGAACACATTCGCCGTGTATTATTCGTGGCACACGGCGAAATAAAGGTCACAAACGGCGTCGGCCAGAGTTTACGGCAGCGGGGTCAACTTCGCCGTGTGCTAGCCGTGTGATACACGGCGATGATTAGAAACTTCGCCATGCGCCGCGGGCCCTGGGCACACGGCGAAGGGGAGATGTTTGTCATGAGCCTAGATTTTGACACACGGCGTAGTTCTGGTTGGGGCCCAGGTGACAGCATACTTCGCCGTGTGATAGGTCCCGCGGCACACGGCAAAGGATAGTCAGCTCGCCGTTTGCCATGGACTTGGCACACGGCAAAGTGACCAGAAACAACCTGTTTTTTTGTTTTTTCGCGTTTAAAGTACCCACTCAAACCATATATCATTGATCATATATCACAACAAGCACATGCAATATATATATACATATATATACATACATATATATATACATACATATATACATATATATATACATATATATATATATACATATATATATATATATATATATATATATATATATATATATATATATATATATATATCATGACAAACCACAAATTCACAAGTCAACGTATAAATTAAGTTCACAAGTTTACAAATCCACAAATCCTTATTGAAAAAAGCATCATCAAGTTTACATCCATAGAGGCACAAATGAACAAGTTCATGGCTGAGGTGGGTCGTCGAACGGCGGTGGGGCGTTGAGATGATGTGGCAACATGTTTTGTACGCCCGGCGATAATTCTGGCGTATTCGAGGCCACCGATAGATTCTGCAAAAAATATAAGACAGTAAATTGCAGGTGAGACAAAAACCAAGTTCTCAAGTTATAATTCATGAGAGGAGCTTAAAAATCCAACCGCTGTAGAGAGGTCGAAGCAGGTAAAGGGGCAGATGTAAAAAGAGCAACTCAATCTTGCAAGGAAAAACTTTATCCAAGAATATAACTTTAGCCTAGCTTCTTTTAGCTTGGTGTCAAGATAATGCATGAAATCATATCTCCGGACTTTAACTTACCAATAAAAACAGTTTCATCTACAAATGTCAAAAAAGTTGAAATTTGTACTACGATTTATTATTAACATTGAATTTGGATTTCAGGTAGCATAAACCATTTTAATCCGAGGACACTTTCAGCTGTGGATTTTGTAGCTCCTATATTGGGTGCTCCAAATAAACAATACTCCCTCTGTTGAAAATACAATTTGCTTTAGAACATTCCTATATATACCGTAGGGCTGCCCTCTACCCTCAGATGACGCACTAGCAAATCTGTGCAGACCGCTTTTAGTCTAATGCTCAACAGAAGTTCAAACTTTCATTGAAATACCTGATTTCGAATTCCTATGATAATGCATCTTGTAATTCGAAACTTCAGTTTCGAATTTGATTTGCAAAACTAGATCGACCAAATTACCGCAAACGAAAATCAAGATACTCACCAGAGGAGTAGTAGGAGCAGGAGCCACAGGGAATTGCATGGTTGGGATGGGATTACCCATTTGGACAGAAAGACTTCGAATGTAGTTGTACATCTGGGCCATCTCGGCCGCCTGCTTCTGCTCGTTCTCTTGTTATAATCTCCTCTCTTCGGCCAACGCCGCCTCGTATGCCGCCTTTTGCGCAAGCATTTGGTTCTACAATATTTCATGACAATGTTAGAATGCAAATCAAATATATGTACAAAATGAACGAACTATGAATAAATAAGAAATAACCTGAATTTCCTGCACTTGGAGCTGCGACGCGGACAGCCGTGGGCGTATGGCCGGGCTATTGGCCGTGCTCCTCGCTCGAATCTGGAGAGGGTGGGAGTGCTGGCCGTGTCTACAAGGCCGTCACCAACATAGTAGCGCCCATGTTTCTTGCCTCCTCCACCCTCATAATGACTTCTCCATCAAGGGGCTGGGTCCTCGGATCCAAGTCTGGCCCATGGACTTGTCTTCCCATCTCTGTGTACGCCTGGATATGACTGTGGACGGACGGGTTGTTGTACGCTGAGGGCGGGTCATCAGGGTTGTAGGTGACGTTGGATGTCGCCTTGCCCTTGCGGGCCAGAGCCCATCCCATGAATGGGGGGCACTCCTGGCCTTGATGTGAGGACGACTGCGAAAAAGGAAAAAGTTAATTACCAATTATGCTGAATTGAACGTTAGATTAGAGAAATGAGTCTGTGTAGTGTGTACCCATCTAGCCCTGTACTCGTCGTTGTTGAGGCTGCCTTGGTGGTGCGCTGGACCTGGCATCAGCAATCGCCGCTGACGGCCAGCATCGTGCTTCTCCTTCCACTCCGGGTCGAACCACTTGTCCACTATGCGCTCCCAGCACACGGTATCATTACGACACCACCACGCAGGAACCTACACGTGATAAAATGCATGACAAGTAATAAGAGAGACATTTAACGATGTTTTTAATCTCAAAATAAATTTAAACTTACCTGTAAGTATTGCTCTCGGGTCAGCTTCAACTCTCTCGCCTCAGGGTTCCCGATCTTCTGCTTTAGGAAAAGTGCACAAAAGTTGATGACGCACTGGACTTGCGCCTCATAATGCATGTCCTTGACGAGTTTAACGCATCGATTGTCAGCCACAATCGCCGCCCGCTCCTCGTATCCCTCATCACATCTGTAAAAATCCTGCATATAAAGACAATGGATCATGTCATCATTGAAAAAATATTGAATGAATGTGATGTATTCACCATTTTTTGACGAAAAAAACTTACCCAGAGCTTGCCCTTTACCTGCTCCGCCTTGTTCTCAAAGGCTCTACCGCTCCGATCCAACTGATCGTTGTTGGCGGCAATGTAGTGGTCCCACATCCAGGTCGGCTCGTATCGTCCTTGATAGTGGACCAGGCCTAGGAAGTGCTCCCTGCACAAAAGATCTAGGATGCTGTTGACCTTGCGTTTGTGAGCACCGCCACTGAGGACAGTCCAGCTCCTGCAACCATTGATTAAGAGAAAATATTAGTTTGTAATGTAATTTTCGAGTTAGGAAACGAAAAAGGTAGTAATAATATGTCAAATTACTTGCATATCCCCGGACGGTCGAATCAGCGGGCGCAAGGCAACTGGTATCGGCCTATCTGGGAGTCGAGAGGGACCTCGCAACCAGACAGCCGGCGTAGAGGTATCCTCGGCCGTGTCCTCCTCAGCACTAGACGACTCCCCCCTCCTCCTGCGCGTCCGCCTGCCACTCCTCCTCCCGCTCCTGCTCCTGGTCCTAGGCAGGCTCCACCACCTCCTCCTCCTCCTCCTCCTCAGACGGCGGTACAGGCGAAGGCTACCGACGCCTCCTGCCTCCACCCTTCCCTCGACCCCTCTTGGGTCCACCCTTCCCTCGACCCTTGCCTCGCCCCAACCCGGAACTCCTATCGGAGCCCTCACCAGCATCCGAGTGTGGCATCATTCTTCTGTACAGTGAGGCGACCGATCGTTGAAGTCCGCCACCCGGCATCTTTCTTCAATCACCTGCAATTAAAAATAGTAAACCAATCAGCACATATATACAAAACGATCTTATAAAGAGAAAGAAAAAAATGACATAATTAAAAAGTAACATTAATAAATCAAATAGTATGGATCATACATGTATTAGAAATAATCATCTTCATCGGGATTAGCTGGATCATATGTCTCATCATCACTATCATGCAAGTCGAGAAGTTCAAGCCCGTGCTCTAAAGGTGGAATTTCATCCTCATTGTCATCGCCTAATTGTAATCGCTCAAGTAATTCTAGGTCCTTCGCATTACGAACCTCCTCATCAACGTCCTCGTCATCAACCATTTCATCATCGTGTACTTCCATTTCGACCACTCCGGTTAAGTCTATCTCAAAATGCCCTTCAAGCCCATCTTCTTGAAAGAACTCCCCGTCATATGTGTTTGGGTCTATGTTGTAATCCTCATTATTTGGAATAGTTACTTTACCGTGTGGTGATACCTTGTACACCATGTCCCAACCCGTAAGGCGATCGTCGGTTTTGCACGGATATGAGAGATAATAAACTTGCGTGGCTTGTTGAGCCACAATATATACATCGTCTCCTGGATACACTGATGACTAGCGAATTTCGACTAGGCCGAGATGAGGAGTCCATCGCACTTCGTTAGGATCAAACCAATGGCATTTGAATATGACAGGCTTAAGAGGGTTGCAACCATGAAATGTGAGTTCATAGATTTCTTCAATTATGCCATAATACTCGACCCCATCAAGGGCTGTCGTACAAACGCCAGAATTTGTGGTTCTTCGATTGGGCCGACTCTGCTCGTGGCTTTTTGTGTGAAAGCGATATCCATTGACAACATAACCGGAGTATGACAAGACCCTATAGGCACAACAATTGGCAACTTGTCTCAACTCGGGACACATAGACGCATCATTTTGGGCCTGCAGGTAGAAGTATGATGGTTTGTTATACTATTCGCACGGACAAGAAACTTCAAATGTCTAACAAGTATGAGGGTTTGTTATACCTTGTGCTTGAACCAAGAAATGAAATCGGGGGCTCTTTATCCCGCACCGGACTTAAGAAGGGTGTCAACTTCGTGCGGGATTGGAACTCTTCGGCGACGCTAGAATTGTTGAGTAAATTCCCTATATAAACGAGAGGTAAAGGGGGTTGGATGCAGAATAGTTAATACTCGAGTAAATAGTTTGTTGAGAACTTACTGTATGTACGGCTCGACTTCCACTAGGTTGGTCAACACATACATCATAATAGTGCGCAACTCTTCATTGAGCAAGGTCTTAGGAGTCGCACCACTTGCACTTCCAAGTTGCCCTTTGAATAGGCTGAGGTTCGTTTCATTTTCAGCTTCATTGTAACGAGTGGGTGGATTGTGCACACTTGGAAGGGTTTCACCATAGTATTTTGTTGTGTAGTTGGAGACTTCATCCAGAATGTATGCTTCTGCAATGGAAGCTTCTATTTTGCATTTATTTTTGCATTTGGTTCGAAGGATCTTTTGTTGTCTCTCAATCGAGTAGCACCAACGTCCCTGAACAGCCCCCCCCAATCCGTGCCTCATACGGGAGGTGCAAAATCATATGCTGCATTGGATTGAAGAAGCCGGGTGGAAAGATTTTCTCCAACTTACAAAGCAACACAGGGGCCAATTTTTCCATTTGTTCAACCACAGCCCGAGACAACTCCTTAGCACATAGCTGGCGGAAGAAATTGCTTAACTCCGCCAGCACTTGCCAGACATGGTCAGGGAGATAGCCTCAAACCATCACCGGAAGAAGCCGCTCAATCCATATGTGGTAGTCATGACTCTTCAGCCCATTGATTCGCATAGTAGATAAGTTGATCCCTCTCCTTAGATTCGCTGCATACCCATCGGGGAACATTAAAGTCTGGAACCATTCTAGTACTTCATTCCTTTGGTGCTTCTTCAGGACGAATTCAGCTGCAGGCTTTTTCCATTTCTTACCATCTTTGGGTGGTGGAATATTCAATTTTGGTCTATCGCATAAAGTAGCTTGATCCACTCGGGCCTTAACATTGTCCCTTGTTTTATCAAGAATGTCCATGATTGTACCCCAGAGTGCCTCAGCAACATTTTTTTCCGAGTGCATCATATCAATGTTATGAGGAAGAAGAAGATCATCCATGTAGGGAAGCCTCCACAGGCCCGACTTCTGAGTCCAGGAATGTTCTTCACCATAACCCACAAAACCACCACCTTCTTTAACCATCAGCGACTGTAACCACTCACGGACCACGACACCTGACATCATCTGCGGTGGAGGTTCATCAACCACGACACCTTTCGTAAAGTTCTTGATGTCACGTCGGAATGGATGGTCAATAGTGTAACGGCCCAGGTTTTTAAATAGCCAATTTAGGGTAATTAGAACCAAATCATGCATCTTATGCTTGAATTGCTTGAAAAAGGATCTTTTTGTAATTATGAAAGGTTATATGTGTAATTATGATTTTATGCAAGGTCCTTTCTGCAGTTGTGTTGAATAGGTTGTGTAATTATAGCTTTAGTGGAGGGTGTTTGTGCAAAATTTCAGTGCATTTATTGCTTGGCATCCAATTTTGCTTGAAGGTCTACATTTGAAGTGAAATTGCTTTGAAAAAGACAAATTTCCTGGAATTCAAAATCCCTTCAATGATTTTAATTTTAGCTCTCGAATCTTTGATCAAATAAATTTTTGCACAACATCAAAGTTGTAGATCTTGAAAAGTTGAACAACTTCCATGTTGGGCACTTTTTCATTTGAGCTTTAGTTTAAAAGTTATTGCTTGTTTACAGAGAGGTTCCTGGAATTTTTGGTAATTACAAATCGACCCTTATGACCATCTCCCCCTCCCTGCTCTGCTTCTCGTCGCCGGCCACCGACAACGCCGCCGTGGAGCGCCTTCCCGGCTTTCCCGGCCATTACTCCGCCGTGCGCTGGCGCCCACGCGTCGCGGACGAGCTCCTCCCCCTCCTGTTGCCTCGCGCTGGAGCCTCCACCCCTCGCCACGCACCCCCGCCGCGCCCAGAACCTCCCCGACGGCCGCCACCGCGACGCCGCCGTGGAGCGCCCCCTTCAGAGCACGCCACCCTCTTCTAACGAGCGCCCGAGCACTACACCTATCCCAGGACTCGATTTCGTGCACCTCTTTGCTCTCTCCTCGCTTCCACACCGCAGAACACCGCCGCCGCCCCGCTTGAACCCCGGCGAGCCCCACCCCGCCGCGGAGCCGCCACTGCAAGCCCGCTCCACCCCTACAGCCCCCACCCTTAGCACCGCCTCGACCTCGCGCAGCTCCCAGGCCACTTCCCCTCGCCCGAACCTCACCGGAGCACCCTCGCCGTCGCTCGCCTCCGCCGCCAACCCGCCCTGCTCCGCCGAGCCGCCGCTTCCGAGCCTCTTCCCGCGACCCTAGGCCACCCAGAGGTGCGCCTTGCACCCGTGAAGCTCACGCACCACTCCACCCTCGCCGCCGGTGAGCCCCTCGCCGGGAAACGGCCGGTCAAACCTCGCCTCCCCTCTCTGACCCGACCCAAGGACCGCGTGCTTGAATTTGAGAAAACCCAGGGGGTTATCTGCGATGTCAGTGACTCATTGCAATAGTGCCTTAGGGACTGGTTTGCAATGTTTTTCAGTGATCTTTGAAATTCAATATCAATTCATAGGAAATTCGTAAAATAAAAAATCTTGGTGTTTTGGAATCCTCTTGAAGAGCTCTATGCAGTAGAACCATAATATGTTAGGCTTTAGTTACAAGTTTTTGCTGTATAAATGGTTTTGTGTCACTAGATAAATAAATACTAGATGTTTAGTCTTTTTCTTATCTGATGCTTGAAAGCTGATATTGCTATGAAATTTTGGTGGTAGTTTACTCATGTAACACTAGATTTGCTATAAAAATGTCATGATCAGTTCTTTGTTGTAGCTATTTATTTGATTTAATCTTTGTTTAATAGACTTTATTCATGGTAAATAGTTTCGGTTCTTAATAAATCATGAAAATATTCCTGAGTGTTCTTCTGGAGTATGTTAGCTTGTCCAGGAAGTTTGAGCCTTAGTTCATGGCTAGGTCAGGGGCTAAAATATAAATCTTGCTAATCTGTTGTCTGTTTTATTTATTTTCTCAGAATTATGTCGCTGTAGATAAAATCATGAAAAATTCACAGTAGATAGATCTTACCTGTGTAGATCTCCTGTTAAATTTTGAGCTTCTGTTTTGATCTATTTTGATCTGTGTAATTCATGCTTGTTCTAGATGTTATCTGAGTAAATGATTTATTGTGATTAAATGATTACATGTCTTGACATGATTTTTGTAGGGTAGATTACTTTGTTCATGTTCTGTTTAGAGTAATTTTGGTAGATTTTATTACTGTTTGTACTCTAATTTGTTGATTTATTTACAAACCATGACTTAGTGGTATAGTAAATCACCACCACTCATTTTATGAAGTTAGTTAACTTCTTTTGTGCTGTTGATCATGATGCCTTGTGTAGTTAAATTTGTTATTTAACTACTCTATAAACGATTGCCCATGTTTGTTTATAATGTTGTTCTTGCATTACATATAGATACGACTACTTTGTCAGACGGGACGTACGAGTTGATTCCGGAGTCTGACGGAGGTGATCTCGAAGCTCAAGTAAACACTGCGGAACTAACTGAAGCCCCGGACCAAAGTTCGGAAGAGCCTAGGGCTGAAATAGTTAGCAACTACCGAGAAGGCAAGCCCCGGACATAACCTATACTTCAAATTAATATCATTTACTGTATTATTTTACTTGTGCATTTACAGTTCATAGGAGTTGAATTGAAACCCTAGATGCATGATCCTAGGAACCTATGTACTGAACACTAGACTTGAGTTCGAGTAATTGCTAAGCTTATAGGAACGGTAAAAGTCGAGTGATTGCCTGTCACTCGCGAGCTTTATAGGAATTGCTTGTTTACTTTCTGTTATCAATATAAGGACGACGGACGGGGTTGTGTTCGATATCATGTCCTATGTGAGACCCCGTCTGTGTTGATGAACTTGCTAAGGTCGCGGTGTGTGGTAGTGCTGGTTAAGTTTTTGAACGTACTAACCACATGCCGTAAATATGGTACGCGGTAAGCCTAGTAACCGATTGGACCGGGGAGTGGATATACCTGACACTCTCTCTTAGAGATAGGTTTTATTTTATGTTGCGCAACACTACGACTTCTAGGGACAAGGGTGGACCGGGCACGGGTGGACCTTGGAGCCCTGTAGTCGGGGAGAGTGTTCCTATCCACGAGCCGGAAAGAAAGGCAAACGGTTGTTTGGGAACGACCCGACGGTGTTCCAAACGTGTGTGTTAGGTTTTCCTTGCAAGGTTGAATTTCGATTCAGAATCGTCCGCCTCTCACGATGAAATGAGACTGCTTGATCTCTTTGCCACACAGAGTAATAAGAGCAACAATATTCTTATTAATCTTGATGTTTGCTTAGAAGTTCCACCATGATTGGATAGTAGATGCTTACATAGAATGGTTAATTAAATAGAATCTTGAAGCTAAAACTTGAAAGTAAGGACATACTCTTTATTGCTTTTCAGCAAAAGGAAAACCAGAGCCTCACAAAGCCTTGCATAGTCTAGATAAAGTGGGCTACTTATACCCGTTGTCGGTTAAGTCTTGCTGAGTATTAGAATACTCAGCCTTGCTGTTGAAACTCTTTTTCAGGTATGAGTTTTGAGGATCAGATCGCTAGCTTAACCTATCCTTGCTCGTTGCCTCCTGGCTGGTCCGTAGAGTGGGATACGTCTTCGGCCGGCAATGACTATGACGAGTGATACCATGCTTGGGCTAGCTTGGTATACTTTTGCGACGTGTTGTAGTCATCGTGTTTCATCTTCCGCTGTTTAGACTCTGAACTTATAATAATGGCTTGTAGAACTGTTTTACTTAAGTTGGTTTTGTAATAATGTTTTCAACTGGTTTGTAATCTTTACTATGCCTGTGTTGTAAAATTGTGGTTGTAACATCTCTGGACTCGCCTTCGTGCGGGGTATGCTTGTTCGATCCGAGAACCGGTGGTTGTATCGGGACGTTACCCGACAGACCCAGAATTATTCCGTTTGAAGTGCGTTTGCGCTAATGTTGCCTTTATGGTGATGACCTGCGCACTTGAGCCGGGGTAATTTAGGCGGTTCTGCCACAAATAGGGAGGAATTGTCGGTGTTTGTCGAACGAAGAATACTTGCCACCCTTCGCCAACCAGATGAACCTCATAGCTGCCTTGCATACTGGGCAAGGGAACTTCCCGTGCACACACCATCCGCAGAATATTGCATACGCTGGCAAGTCATGCAGGGAGTACATGTACCACACTCGCATTTTGAAGTTTGTCTTTGTAGCTCGGTCATATGTCCATACACCTTCCTCCCAAGCATGGAGCAAATCATCAATAAGAGGCTCCATATACACACTCATATTATCCCCCGGATATCCAGGAATTATCAACGACAAGAATATGTTCGTTGAAAGATAACTCTAGGGGGGAGGTTGAGAGGGATAACAAACACGTGCCAACAACTGTACGGGGCAGCCGTCATTCCATAAGGATTGAATCCATCTGTTGCCAACGCAACACGTACATTTCGAGCCTCCAGAGCTTTCATTATGTGACGCCTGTCAAAATGTTTCCATGCTTCACCATCGGATGGATGTATCATCTTCTCAGGACGGTAGCGTTTGCCGTTTTTGTGCCATCTCATCTGTTGTGCTGAATCCTCGGTCATGATCAGACGTTGGATTCTCGGTATGAATGGAAGGTACCGTACGATTTTCACGGGGATTTTGAGCTGTTTCTTTTGACCATCACCAGAATCTACCTCCAGCCACCAAGATGATTTACATTTTGTATAGTAATTTGCATCTGCATGTTCTTTCCTATACAACATGCATCCCTTTGGACAAGCATGTATCTTCTCATATGACATCTTAAAACTACGAAGAAGTTTTTGTGCCTCGTACCTGCTCTTTGGAAGAATGTGTCCTTCCGGAAGCAGACTACCAAAAACCGTCAACATTTTGTCGAAGCCATCTCAACTAATGCCACACTCAGACTTTAGGGCCAGTACGCGTGCAATAGCATCGAACTGAGAAACATTGGTATGCTGGTGAAGTGGTTTCTGTGCCGCAGACAACATGTCGTAATACTGCTTTACCGTAGGCTCTGGCGGTTCCTCTCTAGGTCCTTCTTCGAAGTGTGCTTCATGAAAGTCAGCTAACATGTATGCGCAACCGGCATCAACATCATAATCATCGATGCGTTGTCTGACTACCTCTTCTCTCGCACGATGGGCTTCACCATGGCAGATCCACCGGGTATAGTTTTCCACAAACCCATTTGTGATAATATGTTTACCCATAGTGAGTTGTGATTGATGTATCCTATTTTGACACTTGGTGCATGGACACGGCATTCTACTCTATCCTCTATCAAATGCCTTTTCCAAAAAGTCATTGACCTTTAGAGCAAATTCAATATACTCTTGTTTGCTCTGCCAGCCCTTGTACATCCACTCACGGTCATCCATCCTTTAACATACGAGCGAGAAATTTAAAAATCGATTTCATATACACGATATATAACAAACTCTAATAGGTGAAGATAGGTCCTAATCCGACCCGAGGATGCGTAGATATGGTTGGTTTCCATGATTCACTCCTAGCCGAGACAAAATTTCGGCAGCACCTCCCCGCTGCTCTCCAAATACACGTCCTGTCAAGGAGATTGTGTATCCGGAGAACAACAGGGAGGTGATGCCGAAACTCTGGCACAGATCGGAGTTGACCATGAAAACTAACCATATCTACGCACCCTTGGGCTGTCCAAATGACGTGGACAATTCGAAACACATACGGTTCCATATATGCAAAGAGCTGCATATTTCGAACCGTATCTCTTTCGAACGGGAGACGACTAAGTTATGTGATCTATGGGCTTATGCCGCTCACCTATGGGCTTATGCATAACACGGAAAGAGAGGTTGCTTATGCCGCTCACCTATGGGCTTATGCATAACACGGAAAGAGAGGTTGCTTATGCCGCTCACCTATGGGCTTGACGACGTGAGCGGCGTGGCCTCCTTTTTCTTGTCCTCCTCTCTCCTCCTCATTCCAATCTAATTCCATCAATTACAACATAAGTATAGGTCAAATTTTCAATGTCATGACTCAAAAAAATCTGCTTATTGTGTTTGCATGCCTGCCCCCTACTGGATTCACAAACAGTTGGATCTCAAGGTAAATTAATATTTTCAAGTTTTTTATTACTTTGTTCTAATGCGCCCATTTTCTTTTCATGGCATGCTATGCTCTGACCGAGTTGAGGCTGAATTCCATGTTTCCTTGCAACATTCAATTAATTTTACATGCCTTACCACATTAATCTGCTTTTTTAGTTTTTAAGCTCTTCTATTTAGTTTTTGCAAGGGATTAAATTATGGTAGGCGCTCTTAGAAGTAGAAGTAAGAGCAAGAACTATTGTTTCGAATTGGAATTGATGACTAGGATTCACCTGGAACTTATATCAAATTTGAACATCCTAAATTTCCCTGGAGCAATCCTGCTCTGGCACAAATTAATTATTGGAGTTGTGTATAATGGAACTGCATGACTGTTTTAAAAGAAATGGAACTGCATGACAGTTTTCAAAAAAAAAAGGAACTGCATGTAGAAGCCGAATTTCTAAGCAATCCTGTTAGGTAAAGCACATGTACACTTGACAAATATGAAATTAAATACTGAAGCCTGCTTTTGTATTTGGGTCAGTTGGATCCATGCCACTCCAATTTCTTGAAATTGGATCTCATGTTGAAATCCATGCCATTGAGTGGCATGATTTTCAACATGACACCCAATTTCACGGAGTTGTGGTGGCATGGATCGAATTTTCCCTTTGTATTTCACCCCCTTTCTTCTGAATCAGTGTGCTATGAAGTCTAAATATGTGGTTTTGTTTGTGGAAGCAAGTTCAGTGATTCAGTAACACCTTGCTTACTACTTGTGGGACTATATAGTCATTTCTATCTTCTTAATTTGTTGTCGTATTTTATCCTCCTCGTATCTGTAAGGACAATTTCTAATATATCTCGATTCAGAGATTAGTCATTTTATTTGTTTTGCATTTACCCTCTAAATCTTCCATCTTGGATCTGGACTTTTATTTGCCTAGCTGTGCTGGATGGCATAGGAATGCTTAAATATACGACTTTACAGCTATATTGTGTCATGGGCTTCCTACGGTGCTTGAATGTGTCTTTGTGGCTCTTTGCCTTTGTCCTTGTTATGCAATTATTCAGTAATTGAAATCATAAAACAAATTTAGTTCAGAAAACAATGAGGAGAGAGATTGATGCGTACCACGGATGGTGGCGCGGCAGTACGAGAGCCTGGGCCTGGCGGCGCTGGACCTCCTCGCGGGATGGCCTGGAAGGAGGGGCTGCGGATGGCGCCGGAGGTCAGGTGCAGGAGACGGCGGCAGGCGGCTCTCCAGCAGTGACGAGCGACGCGGGACCTCCTCGCGCGGTCTCCAGCAGCGACGGCGGGAGGCGCGGGACCTCCAGCAGGGGCGGCTCTTGCAGGTCGACGGCGCTGCGCGCCATGCAGCAACAGCGGGGCGGGGCCGGGCCGATGCGCAGGGGTGGTGGCGGGGCGGGGCCGGGCCGCGCCGGCAAGGCGGGGCTGGGGCAGGGCCGCGGTGGTGGCGCGGCGCTGGGGCGGCAGCGGGACGGCGCTGCGCGCCACACTGCGGCGGCGGGGCGGGGCCGGTCCGGCACACAGGGGCGGCGGCGGGGCAGGGCGTCTGGCGCGGCGGTGGGGAGCGAGAGAGTGAGAGAGGCCAGAGAGAGCGTCAGTGAGCTAGATAGTTAATAAGTGCGTGGGAGTTCGCCGTGTGTCCGATCTAGGACACATGGCAAATATTCTTTGCCATGTACCACAGATCTTGGCACACGGCAAACATATAAATTTCGTCGTGTGCCCAAATCTGGCCACACGGCAAAATATGACGACGTCGACCGGCTGTGATCGACGGGCCACGTGGCGCTATGTTTGCCGTGTGCCTCCATGTGGCACACGATATAGATATAAATTCGCCGTGTGCCTAACGGAGGCACATGGCAAAATGTGACGGCGTTGACCGGCCGTGATACTCTGGCCACGTGGCCCTATCTTTGCCGTGTGCCGCTCTGAGGCACACGGCAAAGAATCATTTTGCCGTGTGCCGAGGTTAGGGCACACGGCGAAGGCTCCTTCCGCCGTGGGCTTTATTTTGGCCGTGTGTTCTGTATTTGGCCCATAACAAAGGCTCTCTTCGCCGTGTGCCCGATGGTTTGCGCACGGCGAACTCTTAGGCACACGGTGAATTACTAGTTTCCTGTAGTGATACTCCATCCTTCCCTGTTTATAAGGCATACACGTATATCAAGATTCAAACCTTATCATCTTTGACCAATAATTTGACTATTAAATTTTTATTTTTATAATGCAAATTTCATATGATTGGATTCATAATCAAATATATTTTACAATGATTATAAGTTTATAATCAAAAGTGATATACTATATAATAAATAAATAGTCAAAGTGTTGTTTAGAAGACCGTGTCATGTTCCACCATGACTTATAAACGGGGAAGGAGGGAGTAGTTTATCGAACATGCATGCAAGCTAGTCTCAAAACTTTGCGGTGGTACCCCCACATAGTTGCGATAATAGGGGCAGGTAGCTTTCCGGCCGGCTTTGCTGTACCTGAAAAGCACGAACGAAACAAGTGCAGATGCAGCTAAACCTCCAGGATCTCGTGATTTCCTTGAAATCAGCAGGGGTGTGAACGTTTCCTGTTACGTTGTGGGGAAAAAAAAAGGTGCATATGCAGCCTAGAAATCCCTCCGTGCCAATGGGGTAACGGATACAGTAGTGTGTCCCTGAGTTCTGACTTCTGACACTGCAAACCGAGGTGAACGGTTCGTCGTGCCACAGGCGGCCCACAGTACATGCTTTGTTCTTTTTTTATCTGAAGGAAAAAAAAAACGTGCATGCCCTGGCCAGCACAGCACGGTCTCTCCTCCGGGCGATGATGGGTGTGCATGCATGCACATGCACATGCACATGCACGCGTCGCCAATGGCGCCGAACGCGCCGAGGACGAATCCGTGACAAGTTTTAATGCTGGCAAGCCCCGTGCCGTGTAGCAGCGCCCTTCTTCTCCGTCCAGCCCATCCATCTGCCAATTTGTCGACCGACCCCTCCCGCCATTGCAGTAACCCTCTTTACTCCTCCCCCTCAAGCTCGTCTGCCCACCCACCCAGCTGCATGCACGCGCCATCCTTTATTGCGCCATGGCCGCCGTCCTCCCCCACCACATGGCCAGCCCAGTGCACAGGTACCCATCACTTAATGCTCAGCTCCTCTCCTATAGCCTCGCTGCTGTGCTGTGCCGCCGCTGCGGCTACGGCTATATAACCCGCCGAGCTGCGAGGCCAATGCACCGCACCGCAACGGGGACTCGAGCCAGAAGCAGCTTCTTCTTCTTCTTCCTCGGGAATAGCTTAGCTAGCTGCTGATAGGAGCCGTTATGGGGAGCAAGGGAGCAGCGCTCGCGCTGCTGCTCTGCCTGAGCAGCGCGGCCGTGGGCGCGTGGGCTCGCCCGGTCGCCACCACCAGGGACGCCGCCGGGGACGAGAAGTTCCTCTGGCTCAAGAAGCACTTGGGCAAGGGCCTTGGCGGTGGGATCGGGAAGGGCGGCTATGGCGGAGGAGGAGGTGGAGGCGGCGGGTACGGTGGAGGAGCCGGCGGCGGCTACGGCGGTGGCGCTGGGATGGGCGGCGGCGAAGGCCACGGCATCGGCGGCGGGTTTGGAAAAGGTGGCGGGCTCGGCGGCGGTGCTGGGCTTGGGCACGGCGTCGGCGGCGGGTTCGGCAAGGGCGGCGGCCTTGGTGGAGGGTTCGGCAAGGGCGGAGGGCTCGGCCATGGCATCGGCGGCGGGTACGGCAAGGGCGGTGGCCTTGGAGAAGGGATCGGCCACGACATCGGTGGCGGCGTTGGCAGCGGCATCGGTGGCGGCTACGGGAAGGGCGGCGGTCTTGGTGGAGGGTTCGGCAAGGGCGGTGGCCTTGGAGAAGGGATCGGCCACGGCATCGGTGGCGGCGTTGGCAGCGGCATCGGTGGCGGCTACGGGAAGGGCGGCGGCCTTGGTGGAGGGTTCGGCAAGGGCGGCGGGCTCGGCGAAGGGATCGGCCATGGCATCGGCGGCGGCGTTGGCAGCGGCATCGGCGCGGGCTACGGAAAGGGCGGCGGTCTTGGTGGTGGGTACGGCAAGGGCGGCGGGCTCGGAGGAGGAATCGGCCATGGCATCGGTGGAGGCTACGGCAAGGGAGGCGGCCTTGGCAGCGGGATCGGCCACGGCGTTGGCGGCGGCTTTGGCAAGGGCGGCGGGATCGGCGGCGGCTTCGGCAAGGGCGGCGGGATCGGCCATGGGGTCGGCGGCGGCTTCGGCAAGGGCGGCGGTCTTGGCGGTGGAGGCGGCTACGGCGGTGGTGCCGGCAGCGGCGGCGGCGGCGGCGGCAAGGCCTTCGGGTTTGGGTTTGGCAACGGCGCCGGCTTCGGCGGTGGAGGCGGCGGCGGCGGCGGCGGCATTGGCGGTCACCACTGAGAGAGATACTACGCCGGCACGCGTTCTCCGTAGTTCCATCACTTAAGCTCTACATACCTCAGAGCATGCAGATCGTGCTTTTGCAGTGGTGAGACTTTGCACTTCTGGGTTGGTCTCGTTGTGTGTCCTGTCTGCCCTCCGGTTTGTTGGAGGGATTTGTTCGTGCTTGCTTTGTACTCCTACTTTGATTGTATCTTTTTTGTTATTAATTCCGGTGATGGTAGTGATGGTGATGGTGATGCCAGTCACAATATGTACGTACGTATACATGATCCATGCATGTAAGGCTCACTGAATGATTCGAGAAATATAAATGAAGCCATGCTTTGGTTGAACGATGCGTACGCTCGTGAAAATGATGTGCGAATTGATGCACGAGGTAGGGCAGAGGTCACCAATCCTGCAGATAAACCGTGCGAGTATTTTCAGTACGTTATTTCTTCAGTCTGAATATTCAGGATGATATGGATGAACTTCATCTGCGGGCTTGGTGGACATTCGTGCTGCTGCTGGCCATTTCCTATTTTCCTCTCAAAAAGCAAAGATCAGCGGCGGCTATCTTGATGGTTGCCGCGTGGAATATATCTGGATGGAATGAAAGAAACTGGGGAGTTTTTGACAGGAAGTTACTGCAGCAGGTGCAGGTTTTTGGGTTGATCAAAGCCCAACTTTTTGCAGCGTGGCGTGGGGCGGCCTGTGGAAGGCCTGAGTTTCCTTGAGTTCCCTTGGTTTCTGTTCGATCTGTTGCTGTTTTGGTGTGAGTTTAAGTTGTTTTATTATGTGATATCAGTATCACACCTCTAAGACTCTTTCTTTCCTGCTTCCCTCCTTAGATAAACGAGCAGTTCTACTATGTTTCCCAAAAGAAAGGGAAAAAGTTCAGTGTGAATGAAGATTGCTTCATCCACTAGCGTCTTGTACTACAAACTTTTACGGCTTGACCGCAGAATTTTTTATTTTTTTTAAGATATCCGCTACCTTTAGTTAGCGAAAAAGTTTGAGTTTTGGTACCGTAGCACATGTGCCCTCTTCAGTACGATGCAACATCAAGTGGCAGAGCTAATGTGCCAGCGGGTGTGTTTAATTCTTTTGGTATAAATTTTTTGAAGTATATGGACACAAATTTAAACTTTTAAAGTATTAAACATAGACCGATAATAAAACAAATTACAGATTTCGTCTGTAAACTGCGAGACAAATTTATTAAGTCTAATTAATCAGTCATTAGCAAATGTTTATTGTACCATGTTGTCAAATCATAACGCAACTAAACTCAAAAGATTCGCTCGCAATTTACACGCGAACTGTGAAATTGGTTTTTTATTTCATATTTAATACTCCATGCACGTGTCTAAACATTCATCGTGATGTTTTCGATAATTTTTTAAAAAAAATCTAACTAAATTACCTGCTGGAGCCTACTGGTCGCCTCCGTTATCCACCCCTGTTTTACGCCCTAGATTATAGTTGAGACCCGAGGCACAGCGGCCGGCAGCCGGACTCGTCACTGCTTTATGTGCCTGCCGGCAGCAGCCTCTGCTTGCAGCTGCCTGCCGGCTCTAGGCCTAGTTTAAATGCAAATTTTAAAATTTTAAAATTATCATATTTGTTGTAAATCAAAGTGAAAACTGAACTTTGAAGGTGGCCAATTTATAAAGAGGGGGAGAAAGTCTTTGAATTCACATTGCTGTAACTTGATCTCCTCTCCTATAAATAGGAGGTCACTCTCACCTTTTGTAACGTGAAGTGAAAAGTGAAATACAGATAGCAACTCCTCTCCTCACTGTGCTCTCGTGTGTCCATTCTGTGTTTTTGTGAGTACTGCAAGCTGATTTCTTAACACGTTATCAGCACGAGTTCTACCGAGCTAAGGGTAAGAAGGTGAGAAATCTGTTCTTTTGCAATCAACCTGTTGCTATCTATCACCAGTACCGGAGATGGTAGGATGGCTCTGCCTCCACTCGCTGTCGGCCCTGAAGTGCCGAATCCATACCGTCCCAAAGACGCGTGTGGAGAGGTGGTCCAGCAGACCACGACCCGCAAGGCAAGCAGAGTGTGGCCCCTAGGCCGCTGCCAAAAGGTGCAGGCGGGCACCGCCGCCGCCCACCGGATCTGGCCGGGCGCTCGAACTGCCACCTCGCCGGCCCCGAAGGCCGCCGCGCGCTGCGCAGGCCCCCCGCGCCGCCGGTCTTGAAGACCGTGGGCGCAGGCCGCCGCACCGCCGGGCCTGCAAGCCGCGGACGCGGACGCAGGCCCCGTCGCTGGCCGTGGCCTCGCCCGTCTCCGGCCGCCGGTCCCAACCGCCGGCTTGGCCTCCCGGCTGCCGTCCCAGGAGCGGGCGCGCGGAGCGGCACCCCTGGCCGCCTGCCCTGGCCACCGGCTCGGCTTCCGGCTGCCGGCCACGGGCAGGCATAGCCCAGGCCCCGGCCTCCGGCGCATAGGCTTGCGCGCCCTGGCTGCCGGTGTGCGCCAGGGGCAGGCGCAGCTGCCCACACGCACGCAGGAGCTCCTCCCTGCATTTCCTCCCGGAGGCCTTGTTTGGTTTAGTAGCGCTAGGTATTGTAGCTAATTTTGATCATTAATTGCGGATATTAAATAAAGACAGTTTATAAAACTAACTCCACAATCCCTGCGCTACTTCGCGAGACGAATCTAACGAGACCTTTGACCGCATGATTAGAGGATGATTACTGTATCCAATCATGGATTAATTAGGCTCATTAGATTCGTCGCGCAAAATTACACTTATCTATGAAAAGATTTTATAAATAAATTTTGTTTAATACTTCATGCATGCAAGATTCCTTTCCGAACACAAATTGTGCTAGGAAACCAAACAAAGTAAGGAGATAAAGGAGAGAGAAAGGGAAGAGAATGGCCGTTCCTTGGTTTCCGAGAGAAGATAAGGACGGGCCTCTCTTTCTTTGAAAAAAAGAAATGAGTTTCTCTCCTGAGTGTCAAGATGAGAATGGGCCGGCTCGACCCATTGGGTAGTTGACACGACCCATAAAAATAGGGTCAATGGGTTATAGAGACCGACCCTAAATTCCAAAATAGATCAATAGGGCTGAAACCTATTGACCCAATGGGTATTATGGATCGACCCACTTATCATATTAATAATTTTTTATTTGATTTATTGGTTTTCTTCATTCTTTTGAATAAATACAACTAGTCATAAGTTGTTAGATTCTATATACTTCAAAATATAATGAGAAATATCACACGTTGGAAGTGAAAATGGATAAAATTAAAATCATGGATCGCTAGTAAACATATTTAATTTGATGCATTGCTAACAATCTTAATATATTATTGTGATATATTTTAATCTTGAATTTTATCTTTACTAAAAGTGTTGATAGTATTCCTAGTTTAGAATTATAGAAAAAAATATTTGGGTCGACCCATAATACCCAATAGGCCATCAAAACCATAACATATAGGAGAAATGGGTCGACCCAAGACCCCTAGAATTGGCCTCGAGGCCATGGGGCCGGGTCGAAAGCCAGGGCCGGGTCGGCTCGTTCCCATCTTGATAGAGAAGACATTAGCGTACGCAGGAGCTCACAGTGGGGTTCGGCCGCAGCTCTTGTATGAGAAATATAGCCCTATACGGGATGAGTCGGAGAAATATACGCATGCGACGCAGGTGATTAGCATTGTCGCCGTACTCATCGCTACTGTGACATTTGCATCAGCTTTCACGCTGCCTGGAGGGTATCGCGCCGAGGGGACGCCCGTGCGCTAAATAAGAGTCAGCATTCCAGCAATTTCTTCAGTAGTCTTCATAAACGTCGGGTCCTTCATAATAATCTTCGGCCTCCCAGCAACTCGAAAGATCAGCTAAATAAGAGTCAGCATTCCTTCTTTACCATGGCAATAGCACATCATCAGGCCCAAATAATCGACCGTGTCATCTTCTGTATTATCTAATTTAGTTTTTCATCTGCACAATAGTATCATGTGTACCCACTACTGCTGTAACTGGTTTATCAGCTTTTTTATATCTAAGGATTTCTGCAACTTTGTCCCACATTCATCACATCATAAAATATACAAAGCGCACTGTATTTCTTTAACTTTCCCCATTTGGAGAAGGGTTTAGAGCATCTCCAGTAATAATGGCCCTCAAATCAGACCCTCTACTTCTTGAGTAAGGACCCCATCTATTTTTTTAGGGCTAATTTTTTAACCTCAACTTCAGCGGTGGCCTCTAAATCTCATCCTCTTCTTTTAATCTAATGGGTGGGACCTATCAGTGGATAGAGAGTTCCCTAGAGACCCTCCAGGAATAGAGAGTGGGGGAAGAGATTTGGAGGCCTCGCCAAAATGGGAAATTTAGTAGGGTCTGCTGGAGCGTGGTTTTTTTATTTAACTCTCTAAATTTAAGATGGGGGTTTATTTAAAGAATTTATTGGAGTTGCTCTTAGGCCGGTATCATTAATCATTTCAGACCGGAGACAAACCACATCTTTAAAGGGCATGTGTGTTATTTCATGAGAAATTTTACAATGCTTGGGGAGGCATCAGGAGTCGTTTCATGTGTCTATGATTCGTGGGCCCAATACATGGGAAGGCGTTGAGAGGCGTCAATAAGGAGGCGTTAGATGTGTCTATGGTCGGTGGGCCCATATGTGCCGTAACGCCTCCCAACGCCTCCAAAGTTAAGAGAATTAGGAATTCATGTCAATTTCTTTTTCATAGTTATTTTTTTTATTAAGGGTAAAAGGGTAAATTTATGATTATAAAAATAATGTTCTAACTTTGAACTGGTACTCGCCGTACCAGTCCAGCGAGAGCAGTCTCTCCGCCGCCGACAGCTTCACCTCCACGGCGTCGTGCTCGGCGCGTGCCCTGAACGGCAGCCCCTGCAGCTGCAAGTGGTCGCCCAGGCCGGATGGATGGCCCAGCAACGGCGCCTTGGTCCATAAAGAACTAAGCCCAAACGTGCTCAGGAGATAAACAGAGAAGACAAGCTCGTGTTCTTTCTTTGCCGGAACGCCATGGCTGAGTTGCTCGAGCTCAAGCCGGCGTCAGCTCCGGCCACCGTCCTCGAATCCGAGGGCATGGGGAGAGAGAGAGGAGGGTGAGGGGGTTTCACTTTGGTGACTCCGGGCATGGGAAACGAAGGTTGGGTACGGCGGCCGAGGTAGCCATGGCTACGGCATCACGGAGCTCGTGGGGAGCTCTGCTCAGGTAGGAGAGTGTCGGCCACGGGTTGGGGAAGGTAGAGGAGGGCGTGGAGGTGCTCACGCTGGGAGGAATTGAATCGAGAGGGTCTGACGGGGGAGATCGCCGGCCGGCGAGCAAGGCTGCAGCGAGGTAGGGACGCGGCAGTGACAGCAGCCGAGGGCGCGGCGGGAGGCGGTGGTGGGGGCGACTCTCACCAGGAGAGAGAAGACGCCGGCGGGCGTGGGGTTTAGCGGAGGCAGGTGGGGATTTGGGGTATCCAATTACTATTCTACCTTTCAATAATTAAAATTAATTTAAAATAATATTATGGGTAGGTGTTGGGAGGTATTATAAAGCGTTAGGAAGTATTTCCAAGCATAGTAAAAAAAGCTCGTTATTTCATACAGCACAATGGTCCCACGCTCAAACACAAACATCTATTACAAGACGATGAGCCGCGAAACAAGGCCCTGACATACCACGGCAGGGACGTGTTCAACCATACACAGCACAAGCCTCACTTCATGTACCTCTGCAGAAATTTGCGGTGGAAATCACTTCTGATGGTGTCGTTAATGAACCGTTTTGGAGTCTTAGTTTCTCCGCTTGCCTGGTTCTTGAATACCACATCATCATCCCACCTACAAACCACACATGTCAGAGCAAGATTAGGCTCACCAGAAGCTGCTTGAGGATTTCTATTACATGACATGGTATAACACAAGAAGCTAATCATCAGCATCTTACCTTCTCTTAACGCTGAAGGAGCCAGGATTGTTGATATTGATCAAAGGGTTTCCCCGCATCAGTTCAGCCTCCTTCATCTTCGCCTCCTCTTCTGCTTGTTGGCGCTCCTGCAATTCAACCATTTCCATTATGCTTCTAAAACCTGAATGAACATCACATTGGAAAATCATGATAGAGATACAAAAATTAACAAACCTTTCTAAGCTTCTCCTCAGCTCTTTCTTTCTTAATCCTCTCAAGCTCTGCCATTAGTGCTTCCGTGTCGTCATCGTCGTCATCGTCGTCATCGTCGTCTTCATCACTGAATAGAATTTGCAATTCAATGTGTATAAGAGCAACAAAACATAGTGAAGCAAAATTTACTACATAATGAGAACATGGGACAAACAATTACTCCTAAACAGTGTTGCCTTATTTATCAGCCCGCTTGAAGTGAAGACAGAATAGTCACAATAAACTGAACACGCCACTATGCTAGGCAATGCAAAATAACAGATATAAATCACTACTCCACAAGGAAAATGATACAGACCTTTCGCCGTCACTTTTAGGCTCCACATCAGAATCATCTGCATCGATTTCTCGTGGAACTATCTTATCCTCAGCATCTCTCTTTGAACCTGTGAGTTACGGCAAGAAAGGAATAAGTCATCACTAAGCCACAGCATGAACAGATATCATGCAGCATTTTTTCCACCAACCTTCTAAGAGCAGCTGGCTTGAACTTTTCCGCCGGTCTCTCTCTTCTTTAGGAATTGTACAACAAACTTACAATTTACGATTAGATGACCATGTAAAGGGGGAAAGAAAAGGTAGGCATACCAGCATAGGACTTGTCCTTGGAAGAGTAGTGCTTGCGCTCACGTTCCTCAAGTTCCTCCCTGAGGTTCCGCTTCTGTAACTCCTCTTGGGTCTGCTGGCCCTCTTAACTGTATACACGGGAGTAGGTAGTGAGTACTGAGTAATAGAGGGGAAAAACCTGACTAGTGACTATATGCAGCCAATCTCACTTCCTGGTTTAGACTGCACAACCGGTGGGACTATCTTAGCCATATCCGAGGAGGTTACTTGTGATTCCCAGATATACTAGCGGGGAACATATACAACATCTTTGTAAACAGTAAGTTGGTGGGGCTGAATCTTGTTTGCCTTGAGAAGCAGATGCAGCGATTTGATTTCGTATAAATGCTTAATTGATTATGACATAAGTGCCCCATGTCCAACGTCAGAAATTATGCATTGTAGAATGGACTAGATATATAATAAAAGTGAAGATTGAGCCTTAGTTTCCTAGGAAGAAGTTACTAGCCACCAAGACAACATTTTGAGCTCGGTATCAAGGTAACTCAAACCTTGTAAGACACTAGTCAAACCTTGTATGCAATTTGCACATGTAGAATCCAAATTACATGGTGCAGCCAAAATGATCATGAGGTGGAGCAAAAGCATGCATGCTGTTGCCTGGAAGGGGTCAGGTGGTGCAAACAGGTTAATAACTAGCAGCAGTACATGCTAATTGTTACAAGTAACGGCGACTAAACGATGAAACAAGTAAGATCAATCACAGCGGAGACACACGATTTTACGTGGAAAACCCCTCCAATGCGAAGGGGAAAAACCACGGGCGCCAGCCAGCAACACTTCTCACTGTTATCAAGAGTTTTGGGTTACAACGCCGTATGGCGGCTTACAAGAGAATGAATGGAGTAAACCCTAATCAAGGGTATATGTACCGTACCGTTTCGCTCCGGCCCTGCCGTTGGCTTTGCTCGGACCTCCGCTTCGCTACAGCAGAAGTCGGCCAGCCCAATATGAATTTGGAACATATTCAACACTAATTAAGCTGGTCGGGTGGCGGCGACAAAGTATAGGCAAGGGTTGAGGCGCCGATGATTTGGTAGCCGCCATAACGTGGCGATTATGGTCGTGGTGGGGTCGAACACGCCGCTTGCCCCAATCGAGGAATCACCACCCCTCATCGAAAATAATCCCCTAGGAAACAAACAAACCCTAGCCTGTTTCCCCAATCTGAGCCCTCACTCTGTCGAGCTACGCGGAATGGACTTAGGGGAGAAACAAAAAGAAGAAATCGCGGCCGGCCAGATCTCCAAGCAGCAAGCAGACAATCCCAGTGGGTGGAGGAAGATTTGATTCCATGGAAGGATCAAGGATTGGTGGCATACGCATACCTAGGCTTGAGGGAGGTGTGCGCGGCGAGGTCGCAGGAGGAGTACTTGTGGGAGGGCCCAGTAATGAACATGGCCCCATTTAGACTATTTCGAGTGATTTTGGTGATCGATTGACAACGCAATCAATGGAACTAACGAGTTTATTTGTCAAGTGAATCTTTCTAGGTTCCAAGGATTAAGTAAAAAGCCCTAGTAAAGCAAAACACGAAGAAAGAACTCAAAGAAACGCTGAATTGTACGAGTTCTGCAGAAATCAGTTGCACCAGAATATCCGGTGGTATATGTACCATACCGCTTCGCTCCGGCCCTGCCGTTGGCTTTGCTCGGGCCTCCGCTTCGCTACAGCAGAAGTCGGCCAGCCCAATATGAATTTGGAACATATTCAACAAACTCTACCTTGAGACAAATTCCTCTTGTAGCATAAATCAACACCTTCATCCTGAACATAACAAAGAAAGAATACTTCTGGCGCAAAAAATAGCCTCTTGGGCTAATCAATCAATCCAACTAAGCTTGAGCACAGCTCAAACTTAGCAACAGGAACTAGCTTTGTCAACATATCAGCAGGATTATCATGAGTACTAATCTTGCATACCTTCAGCTCACCTTCTTCGATCACATCACGAACAAAATGGTACTTGATATCAATATGTTTAGTCCTTTCATGAAACATCTGATCTTTAGTAAGGTAAATAGCACTTTGACTGTCACAGTAAAGATTGATACAAGAATTAACTCCACACAGCTCAGCATACAAGCCTTTCAACCAAATTAGTTCCTTGCACGCTTCAGAAACTGCCATATATTCTGCTTCAGTAGTAGACAAAGCAACAACAGACTGCAATGTAGCCCTCCAACTCACAGCACAACTGCCAATAGTGAACACATAACCAGTCAATGACCTTCTCCTGTCCAGATCAGCACCATAATCTGAATCCACATAACCAATAAGTCTCTTGTCAGTTCTGCCAAACTTCAAACAATAATCTGTTGTGCCTCTGAGGTACCTGAAAACCCACTGAACTACCTTCTAGTGTTCTTTACCAGGATTAGATATGTATCTACTGACCAAAATCATAGCATATGCTAAATCTGGGCGAGAGCAAACCATGGCATACATCAAAGACCCAACAGCACTAGAATAAGGAACTCTTGACATGTATTCAGTTTCTTCATCTGTACTAGGACATTGTGCAGCTGATAATTTAAAGTGAGGTGCAATAGAGGTACTAATAGCTTTTGCATCTTGCATGTTGAAACGCTGAAGAGCTTTCTTAACATAATTTTGCTGACTAAGAAATAGCAAACCAGATTTTTTTTGTCTCTAGTAATTTCCATACCGAGAATTTTCTTAGCAGCACCAAGATCTTTCATGTCGAACTCACTACTCAACAATTTCTTCAATTTAGTGATTTCAACTTTACTCTTGGCAGCAATCAGCATATCATCAACGTATAACAGCAAGTATATAGGTGATCCATTAACATGCTTGATATAAACGCAGCTATCATATTTAGACCTTTTAAAACCATGTAACAGCATAAATGAATCAAACCTCTTATTCCATTGACGAGGGGACTGCTTCAAACCATACAAGGATCTCTTCAACTTGCACACAAATTTCTCCTTGCTAGGCACTATGAACCCTTCCGGCTGGTCCATGTATATGTCCTCCTCAAGCTCTCCATGCAAAAACGCAGTCTTCACATCTAACTGCTCAATCTGAAGATCATGTGAAGCAACAATACTAAAGAATGTATAGATTGAACTGTGCTTTACAACTGGAGAGAACACATCATTATAATCAACACCCGGAATTTGACTGTAACCTTTTGCAACTAACTTTGCCTTAAACTTTGGAGGCTCGCTTGGAGTTAGACCCTCCTTTCTCTTGAAGATCCATTTGCAGCGGATGGTCTTCTTTTTCTCAGGCAAAGACACCTCCCATGTATTGTCCTTCTCGAGAGACTGCATCTCCTCATGCATAGCTGAAATCCAATTCTCACGATCACCACAACGAACAGCTTCAGTATAAGTTGCTAGCTCATGACAATTCTCCACCTGTTCAGCACAACTCAAAGCATAATAAGACAGATTACATTTTTCAATAAGACATTTCGGAGGTCCACAACTCCTCTTTGATTTGCGTTGAGCAATAGGCAAATCCTCCTCAGGAGGAGTTTGCTGAACAACATCATGAGCATCATCATCAGCAACATCGATGTCCTGGTCATCAACAGGCTCCACTTGCACACCTATCTCATCATCAACATGCTCCACCTGCACGCTCATACGCTGCAGCTCCTTTTCATAATTATCTGGAACATGATCTGAGGACAAACTGTCATTAAACATCACAGATTCATTGAAAACAACACTCCTGCTCATGAAAGTCTTTTTTATTTTGGGATTCCACAATTTATAGCCTTTAACCCCCGAACCATAACCAAGAAAAAGACACTTAACAGCTCTAGGCTCTAATTTTCCATTATCAACATGTGCATAAGCAGTGCAGCCAAAAACTTTCAACTGTGAATAATCAGCAGGCGTACCGGACCATACCTCAATGGGAGTTTTCTTATTTAGTGGGATAGAAGGCGACCTGTTTATCAAATAGCATGCAGTAGCAGGAGCTTCAGCCCAAAAACGCTTGCTCATCCTTGCATTGGACAGCATGCAACGAGCCTTTGAAATGATGGTTCTGTTCATACGTTCGGCCACACCATTTTGTTGCGGAGTGTGCGGGATGGTGTGATGCCTAAGAATGCCTTCTTTCCTACAATAATCATTAAAGGCATGTGAACAAAACTCTACACCATTATCAGTACGAAGCAATTTTACCTTCCTTTCAGTTTGCCTTTCTATCATAACTTTACAATCCTTAAAAGATGCAAAGGTATCATCTTTATGTTTCAGAAAATATGGCCATACTTTTCTGAAGTGTTGAATTTCACCCTTTTGTGCTTCCCAAAAATACAATGCTCACAAAACTTCATGCTACTCGAAGTGCAGCCATCCAGCAAGTTTCTCTTCATCAATTCTGCCATACCAAGTAGACTCATGTGTCCCAAACGCATATGCCAGAGGTTAGTTTTACTAAGTTCACCATTAGTAACAGCAGCAGCGGAAACAGAACCAGGTAAAGTACTTCCTCTAAGGACATATAACTTAGTAGAATTCAAATCACCTTTGAAGCAAATAAAAGAACCTTTTGATACCATTAGAACGCCATTCGAACCGGAATATTTAAGACCTTCTGCATCAAGCGTGCTCAGCGAGATAAGATTTCTGGTCATCCTTGGTATATATCTGACATTTTTCAGTGTGTGTGTGTCATGCCATCATCAGTCTTGATCCGAATTGAGCCAATCCCCACAATGTCGCGTGGGTTATCATCTCCCATGCGCACAACATCTCCTTTCTACACAGGCTTATAGGAACTAAACCAATCTTTGTTAATGCAGATATGAAATGAACATGCGGAATCAAGAATCCATTCATCATGACCAGAAACACAACCAGCAAGAACAACCAGACAGTCTCCCGAATCAGAGTCAGCAGCAGAAACAACGGAAGCCTTACCATCAGAATTGTTTTTCTTCTTCTCCTTATTCTTAAATTTTAAACAATCCTCAATAAAATGATTAGTCTTCTTGTAGTAATTACAGAACTTCTTACGCAGCTTGGACTTTGAATGGCTTCTCCCATCATGACTCTTGTTACGATCATTGCTGTCATTGGAGGATCTATGCTCAGATCTGCCTCTCACATGCAAAGCATTGCCCTTGGAGGACGATGTCCCGTCAGACTGCACCATGCCTTTCATCTTCTCCCTGGACTGGAGAGCCTCATAAACTTCCTTTAGGGTGAGTTCATCACGGCTCAAAAGTATGGTGTCACGAAAATTAGCATACGAATTTGGCAATGAACATAACAGTAAAAGACCTAAGTCCTGATCATCATACTTCACCTCCATCGACACTAGGTCGGCAACGATCTTCTTGAATTCAGATATGTGGCATATCACCGAATCATCCTCCTTCATCTTAAGAGTGCTCATCTTCATATGCATCTTACTGGTTAGATCCTTGGACATACAGATCGATTCCACTTTCAGCCAGAGTTCTGCAACAAACTTTTCCTCCAACGCCTCCTGCAAAATATCATTACTAAGATGAAGCTGAATTAGGGCAAGCACCTTCTGATCCTTGCGGATCTCCTCAGGAGTCCACTCAGCCTTCCTTTGCTTCCCGAATTTATCCAGCCCTCATCATAGCCATGATTATGCGACAGAATCCCCCGCATCTTGACTTGCCATAGCGAGAACCTCGTGTTGTAATCCAGCAACGGAAGATCGAACTTTATCGACGTCGACATGGAACCCTAATCTGCAACTACAGCTCTGGTACCACTTGTTACAAGTAACGGCGACTAAATGATGAAACAAGTAAGATCAATCCTAGCGGAGACACACGAGTTTACGTGGAAAACTCCTCCAATGCGAAGGGAAAAAAACCACGGGCGCTAGCCAGCAACACTTCTCACTATTATCAAGAGTTTTGGGTTACAACGCCATATGGCGGCTTACAAGAGAATGAATGGAGTAAACCCTAATCAAGGGTATATGTACCATACCGTTTCGCTCCGGCCCTGCCGTTGGCTTTGCTCGGGCCTCCGCTTCGCTACAGCAGAAGTCGGCCAGCCCAATATGAATTTGGAACATATTCAACACTAATTAAGCTGGTCGGGTGGCGGCGACAAAGTATAGGCAAGGGTTGAGGCGCCGATGATTTGGTAGCCACCATAACGTGGCGATTATGGTCGTGGTGGGGTCGAACACGCCGCTTGCCCCAATCGAGGAATCACCACCCCTCATCGAAAATAATTCCCTAGGAAACAAACAAACCCTAGCCTGTTTCCCCAATTTGAGCCCTCACTCTATCGAGCTACGCGGAATGGACTTAGGGGAGAAACAAAAAGAAGAAATCGCGGCCGGCCAGATCTCCAAGCAGCTAGCAGGCAATCCCGGTGGGTGGAGGAAGATTTGATTCCATGGAAGGATCAAGGGTTGGTGGGATACGCATACCTAGGCTTGAGGGAGGTGTGCGCGGCGAGGTCGCAGGAGTACTTGTGGGAGGGCCTAGTAATGAATATGGCCCCATTTAGACTATTTCGAGTGATTTTGGTGATCGATTGACAATGCAATCAATGGAACTAACGAGTTTATTTGTCAAGTGAATCTTTCTAGGTTCCAAGGATTAAGTAAAAAGCCGTAGCAAAGCAAAACACGAAGAAAAAACTCAAAGAAACGCTGAGTTGGATGAGTTCTGCAGAAATCAGTTGCACCAGAATATCCGGTGGCCTTCAGAACCTCCGATGACCCATCACCGGAATATCCGAATCACTAGTACCGGGGCAATTCTCTGTGCGCTGCAGAGTCAAGTGGAAAAATCCTAGTAGCACTAGAATTTCCGATGGCCCCCCAAGTGAAGCATCAGAGTATACACAGTAGTATTACTCATAGACGATATTTTGGGCAGCAGAAGAATTTCTTAAGCACCGGAATTTCCGATGCACCATCAGAGCAAAGCACCGGAGAAATACGTCAGCAATGCAGTTCCAGGAACAAAATTCTCTTCAGCACTGGAATTTCCGATGCCCCACCAGAGTAAGGCGTCGGAGCAATGACGTAAGTTTGCCACTGTGTCAGCTTCCCAACGGCTACTATTTACACTCAGAGTGACCGGAAATACCGACGCCCCCATTGAAAGTTCCCCCATAGGAAGTTCCGATGCCCTACGCAGAAAGAGGATCACGGCTAGTAACTGCTACTCCGAGTTGGTGGCCTATATATATGCCTCACCCCGGCCATTTCAAGGGAGCTGAAGACTAGAGACACCCCATACATATTGAACAACATCTCCAAACCATCCAAAGAGCATATTGATCATACACTTAGGCTTAGCACAAGCTTTGTGAGTGTTAGTGCTAGGATTAGCTCTTGAGAGAGTGTGAGAGCAAGGTGTTGAGTCTTGTGAGCTGGTTCTTGAGTGAACCAATGTGTATCTTGGTACGCTGGTCATCTTTCGTGGAGAAGCTCCTTAGTGAAAAGCGAGATCAAGGTGACCGTGGTGACTTGACATAGCCTTTGTGGCGAGTCAAGAAGAGTCCCGGAAGAGACTTGATTACCGAGAAGCAATACTCTCCGTAAGTGCTTCAACAACGTGGACTAGGGGTGACTTAGTACCTACCGATACCACACGATAAATATTCATGCCGAGAGTTTGCTTTCTCTCATCCCCTCTTTACGTTTCCGCATTTCTTATTGCAACTTGTGTGCCTTTACTTTCTTAGTGTAGTATCATGCTAGGATTGCTTATAGGTTGCATAACTATTTTGGGATGAGGGTTTCACACTAGAAAAACTGTAGTTGCACATTTAGATAGCATGTTTTAGTTTAAATATTATGCAAACTAGTTGGAGCCTTAGGTTAAGGTTTTAAGTTGCCTAATTCACCCCTTCCCCCTCTTAGGCTACGAGCGCCCGATTCCTTTCAATTGGTATCAGAGCCAGGACTCACATCTTTCACAAAAAAAAGCCAATTCTATTGGCAATCTATATATACTGGCTCATTGGATCGGTTTTGGCTTCACCGCCTATTGAGTTAGCTCGTTTGGGAAGGGATGGATTCATTAGGACCTCCTCCATGGTTCAATGGCACGAGCTTCCAAAGATGGAAGATTTTAATGCAATCCCATCTTCAAGCTAAGGGCCTAAATGTTTGGAGAGTAACGAGTGAAGGTGTGAAAAACAATGGTCAACAAGAGAAACAATATGATGCTATTGCAAAATGTGTTATGTTGAGTTCTCTTGAAAACAATGTGTTCAATCGAGTGTTTGCTTGTAAAAATACTAAAGAGCTATGGAAGACTATTAATGAGATCCATGAGGGCACAAAGGATGTTGCCAATAAAAAATATTATGTTCTCATATATAGGCTTAATAGCTTTAAGCAACTTGATTACGAGAATTCCGAATCTATATACTCACGATTGAATGTTCCTGTGAATGAGATTAATTCCTTAGGTATGAAGCAAATTGGAGAAATGGATCACATTCGCAAAACCCTTCACTCACTACGAAGGCCGGATTATGATTTGGTGACAACCATTCTCTATGAGAAAGAGCTTTCCACATTGACACCAAATCAAGTCCTCAACAAGGTGACTGCACATGAGTTTCGCAATGACATCAAGCCAAGAACTCCACCTTCTTCACCGATATATAGTGCTCTTGCAAATAAACAAGTAAGAATGTTGAAAAAAGATGGCAATCAAAAGAAACTCAAGTGAAGAGGAGGAAGAGGATGCAAGCCAATGCTCCTTGTTGACGCGAAAATCCCACGGATGGGTTCTCACACTCCACATACACTAGGGCCGGGGAGATCTGCTTCGCTCCGAGTACCGAACCCAGTCGGCGCGCATGTGGTGCGCTCGGCGTGCCAGTCAATTTGACCTACAATTGACAAGGAAGGTAAACGTTAAATTCTAGGGTACAATCGGCTAGCCAACCGAATGCCGGTGACGTCAGCGATCGGCTACCGTACAGCCGACATGACAATGATGGGCTGATCTAAAATGATGCGGCTTTGGGGAACAACACCTAAACCTGAATCTTATCGGCTATGGTGATACAATCACGTAATCAGCCGACAGTGAACAGATCTAAGCTGGATAAATCATGGTAAAAACTTAAAACAAACTAGATTAACAAGTCAACCTAGCAAAATCTAAACAATTACCGATAACTGTGATATAAACTTAGAACAAACCAGATTAAATAGATTAACCTAGAAAGAACTAAGCATATATCGATAACTTGGTGGTAAAAGCAACAACAAGCAAGATTAACGGATCAATTATCCTAACAAGTTGATAACTTCTACCGATAACTTGGTGAGCAGACTAAACCCCGTCGGACGGATCTAGAGAGCTCGATAACTGGTGAATAGTCAGACTCCGCCGGACGGATCCAACATGCTTGATAACTTTGAGCGCCATAGATAGAGGAAGAAGCGATGCGCCGTCAACCTGAACTCATCTACACAACTCTACTCGGAACTTTTCAACAAGTGATGGAACATACCTGCTGAGAAGAACTCGTAAAGGAAAAAAAACTACTACAACTTGGGCGAAGTCGCCGTGCGGAAAGGTAGATGCATTTGAATGTAAATGTTGTGTTAGATGTGGTTGATCAAAGTTTACAAATGCCGGAGGTCAGCTATTTATAGTCTAAACCTAGATCCTGGTGCCGATACAGCGAGATTACATCCTTGCAAACCAAGAAAACAAACTTGCCTATCTAAACAAAACAAAATCTAAAAGATAACTTGCCAACTTAGCATCGTCGGCTCTTTTCTTAGCTTCATCGGCTACGATGCTCCTTCGGCCCAAGACATCCTCTTTTCTTTCTCCAGCCCAACGCCGGCCCATTCTTCATCGGCTGCCAGTCTACCGGATTGACACGTGCCAAAAAAACGGTGTCAACACATGCCCCCCAGTTTTGGAGTGAAATAAATAATTTTTACTTTGAAACTCATCAATCCACTCCGATTCTCTTCTCGAGAATTCCTCCGGCCTTTATTTCTGATGACTTCTCATCTCCCCCGCACCCAACAGGCGAAAACACTTCTTTGCCCCTGGATCAATCTCTTTGCACCCCGTAGAGACGATTCGAATTCCATCTTTTCATCTTGCTATCAATCCAGACGCTTCACCATTTGCCTCACACAGGCTCTTATAAATAATGGTGATCAATACCAGCCACACCATCTCTTTCTTCTTCCTGAGAAAATCAAGCCTCAGCTAGCTTCCGCCTCCAATGGTTGGGAAACCAAAGCAATCTATGAGCTGAGATGAACAATTTCCAAATATAGCGGTACACCAAATTGTCGTGAACATAATGTGTTATTGGAACAGAAGTATCAGACCTGGAGCTGGGCCAAGCGGCTCTAGTGTGTACTGCTAGGCAGGCAGATCGTAGAACGTGGAACCTCTAGACACCACACATCATCAGTACCGTCCTAAGCCTAAGAAGTCAGTTAACAAAGCTCTCCACGTGTGCAGATTAGTCCCCGGAAATAGGATCTGGGTCGTCCTAAACTTGGCAAACTTGACACACGGCTGATGGACCGATCCTCTCGGCTAAAGCCAGTAGTAAGTGGCAGGAGACCGGCGACAACGCTCGTTCCTGATAGATGCCTCTCGCGTTGAATATTCCCGGTCCATCCTCGACGACCCAACGGAGCTGGGAATCTGCGACCGGCGATCAGCCGCCGGCCGGCGCCCCATCGCGCTGCCAAGGGCATCGCTAGCTGTTCCAGCAGGAAACAAGCGCTTGGTCGAGTTTGCTTGAGAGGTAAGTGAGGATCTGCTCATCAGGCTTCATCGCTATTTGCACTAGAATTTCCACATTTAACAATGGTCCATAATTTTCATCTGGCGCATGATCGGCAAAACAACTTAATTATTTCAAACTTTTCTCAAGTGTAAATTAAGATACATGCCTAACATGAGCCGCAACCTGAACCGACCCATATGCATCCTAGGGAGAACAACCATCCTTCCTGTATCGCCATTACCAACTTGTTGGCACCTCGCTCGTCCTGCAAAGTATCTGACTTACTCAAAACAAAAAGTTTAGAAAATGCAGTTCAATTTGCTAATATTTAATTTTACATTTAAATAAACCACTTCATTTTTACCTATTTAGAAGACATTATTTTAGAAGTATAATATATTTTAATGTCCAAACCATACCTGCTTTAGAAGAGGTGTGAGTTGTTTGAGTTTTGTGTCATATATAGGGCTAGAGTAACATAGTTACTGATCTTAAGATGTTGGGGAGGAAAAGGAGGAGCAGAGGAGGTGGGCCAACAGCGGGATGTTAGTGATGCGGTGGGAGCACCACAGGCTTTAGGGTTTAGGGTTTAGGGTGCGCAAGATGGCTAATGGGTTAGGGCAAGTATTATGGAGCCGCAGATTCTATTATTCATCGCATATGCGAAACCCGGCGGACGCATCGCAGAAGCCCCTCCACCCCCTGTTCATCTTCTTCCTTGAGCCAGAGGAGGAGGGGCGGCAACCGGCGAGCTAGGGAGGGGGAGGTTGTGGCCGGCGAGGGGTGGTTGGTGGGGGGAGCGTCAGTGAGGTGGCGATTGTCCCAGGGTTGCTGGGGTGGCGGCGGCTCCATGATCACTAGCCTAGAGGAGGGGTCTGGGGGCTGCGGTGGTTTGGCCGGTGAAGGGCGAGACGGCGCGGGAACGCTGCCGGCCAGGCAGGGAAAACCTCCTGTGGGCGGTGGGTGGCAGTGGAGGCGAGAAGGCGGTGGCGGCGGACCGGCGGCACGGTGGCGGGAGTGATTAGTGTTGGCGGCAGCGACGGAGGCGCCGGGGGTAGCGCTGGAGCCGAGGGAGGCAGGGGTTGGCGGGGACATGCGGCTAGGGAGCTTCTGCAATGGATCCTCCCAAATCGCAAAGCACAATGAATAGAAGCCCCCTATGGAGCCACCTTAGCCGGCGAAATGAAAATGCGTGTCAACCTGTCGGAGAGAGAAAGCTGGGGAGAGAACAAAACTGGCAATTCACTCGACGCTAGCTGGAAATGGGTGATTTGCAATATTTGGCAACTTGCGCTTGCCAACCACCTCTCCCCTAGCTCCATGTTCTTCGTGTAATACTGTTTTACCTATGAATCGATTCGCTATGAGTACTTGTGTTTATGAAAAAAAAAGGTGCAAGTCCATGTGCTTTAAAGGAGCAAGCATCCAACGCGAAGACCAATCCATTTTTCGATTCGCTGTCAGTCGACTTCCAATTGGAAGTCGAATCTTCTTGATTCGACTCCTCTAGTGGTGAAGATTCACTTTACCCATGCCATGTTGGTGTATGCATCGGCCACTGGAGAAGCTCCAATGGCGAAGATTCACTTTACTCATGTCACGTTGGTGTATGCATCGGCCACTAGAAAAGCCCTAAGGTCAGGGTGGCTGCAAAGACCCAATCTTGGCAAATAGGCGCCTGGGCCCACATGTCATCCTCGGCTCTAGACATCCTACCATACCCTAACTTAACTGAGGAACTTTCTTGAGTGGCATGTAGGGACGGATGAAAATAAAAGTGGCACTAAAGGGAACATTATATTTTCGATGGTATAGAAGGAATAGTTATAAGTTTGAATGGCACGGCATTGAACAGAGATTGCTACTCGTGCGGATGAACAAAAAGCATCACTGCTTCTATAAGAGAAAGACGGTAGGAAAGGTAGAACACAGTAGACAATACGAAATAAAATATGGATGGTTGGATCAATATATACTCCCTCCATTTAGAAATATTAGATATATTTTAACTGAGTAAAAAGTCTTACAAAGTTGATTTGATCTTTAATTTCTCTTATAATGTAATCAAGGTTTTTGGGATTCAATTTGAAGAATTTTTTTTGGCCCCAACCAAAATGAACGAATTTCGATAGGATTTTGAATGGATTCCGGGGAATATTCAAAATTTGGAGAACCAAATTCATTTCGGACCTTAAATTTCGGCGAATTTCGGACCATCTCAGTCGAATCTCAGAACCCTGAATGTAATATCAATTGCTAAAGACTTAATATAATTTTAAAACCATTTTGAATACAAATATATACATATAGTTTAACTAATATTGATCATAGTTTGTACTCTAGCTCTTACATTTCTGAACGAACAAAGTGAGTAGTACTATATACCATACATGGCGTGAAGAACTCCAAAATTCAGGCACCTGCCTAAACTACTCTGTTCTTGGTGTCGCTTGCTACAATTTACAGGATTTTAATCCGCGCGGCATGGAAGGTGGTATCCACAAAGCAGAGAGCACCGAGTTCAGGGATTTGCTCTACCTGACGTCAAAGCAGCCCTTCATACTCCGCCTCGCCTTCTCCGCCGGCATCGGTGGCCTCCTCTTCGGCTATGACACAGGTCCGTCGTCTAAACTCTCAACTTGTTTGTGTGCTCCAGGAGGTCAGCAATTGATACTGAATGCATTGTTATGCTAGGAATTGTTCAGAGGCCACGATGTCTTAACTAAAATGTTCAATGCAACTAGAAGTCTAATCCATTTCGTCTTGATTTCTTCTCTACGCAGGCGTCATATCAGGAGCTCTCTTGTACATTCGGGACGATTTCGAGGAGGTCGAGAAGAGCACCGTGCTGCAGGTTCTTGATTCGATTCTTTCTCTTTGAATTCCTCGCGGTTCACAAGCTAATGGCGGGATGCTGCACTGCAACAGGAGACTATCGTGAGCATGGCGGTGGCCGGGGCGATCGTCGGCGCGGGCGCGGGTGGCTGGATGAACGACCGGTTCGGGCGGCGGCCGTCGATCCTGATCGCCGACCTGCTCTTCCTGGCCGGGTCCATGGTGATGTGCTTCGCGCCGGCGCCGGCGGTGATCATCGTGGGCAGGGTCCTGGTGGGCCTCGGCGTCGGGATGGCCTCCATGACGTCGCCGCTCTACATCTCCGAGGCCTCCCCGGCGAGGATTCGCGGCGCGCTGGTGAGCACCAACGGCCTGCTCATCACGGCAGGGCAGTTCCTCTCCTACCTAATCAACCTCGCCTTCACCAAGGTGCGCGGCACGTGGCGGTGGATGCTCGGCGTCGCCGGCGTGCCGGCGCTCCTCCAGTTCCTGCTCATGCTGGCGCTGCCGGAGTCGCCGCGGTGGCTCTACCGCAAGGACCGCAAGGGCGAGGCCGAGGCGATCATGCGCAGGGTGTACCCGCCCGACGAGGTGGAGGCGGAGATCGAGGCGCTCCGGGCGTCGGTGGATGCCGACATGGCCCAGGAGGAGCGGTCCCTCGCCGGCGCGCTCCGGGCGGCGCTCGGCAGCGTGGTGGTCCGGCGCGGGCTCACCGCCGGCGTGCTCTGCCAGGTGGCGCAGCAGCTGGTGGGCATCAACACCGTCATGTACTACAGCCCGACCATCGTGCAGCTCGCTGGGTTCGCGTCCAACAGCACGGCGCTGGCGCTGTCGCTCGTCACCTCGGGGCTCAACGCCGCCGGCTCCGTGGTGAGCATGTTCTTCGTCGACAGGGCCGGGCGCCGCCGGCTGATGCTACTCAGCCTCGCCGGCATCGTCGCGTGCCTCGCCATGCTCAGCGGCGTCTTCTTCGCCGTCGACAGCCACGCGCCGGCCGTCAGCCCGGCCGGGACGGCGCTGTTCGGCCCCAACGCGACGTGCCCGGACTTCGCCGCCGCCGTCGCCGGGGCGGAGGAAGGGTGGACGTGCACCCAGTGCCTCCGGGCCGCCTCGGAGTGCGGCTTCTGCGCCGACGCCGCCGACAAGCTCCTCCCCGGCGCGTGCCTGGCGGCGTCGGACGAGGCGCGGCGCTCGTGCCGCGGCGCCGCCGGCTGGCGGCGCGAGTGGTACAGCCGCGGGTGCCCGAGCTCGTTCGGGTGGCTGGCGCTGGTGGCGCTGGGCGCGTACATCGTGTCCTACTCGCCGGGCATGGGCAGCGTGCCGTGGCTCATCAACTCGGAGGTGTACCCGCTCCGGTTCCGGGGCATCTGCGGCGGCGTGGCGGCGGTGGCCAACTGGGCGTCCAACCTGCTCGTCACGCAGACGTTCCTCAGCCTGACGCAGGCGCTGGGCACGGCGGGCACCTTCCTGCTCTTCTGCGGCGTGTCGGCGGCGTCGTTCCTGCTGCTCTTCCTGCTGGTGCCGGAGACGAAAGGGCTCCAGTTCGAGGAGGTGGAGCAGATGCTGGGGAGCGACGACTACAAGCCGTGGAAAAAGTTCGAACCCACCAAGCCATAGCTAGTTACCTCTCTTCTTCTTCTTCTTCTTCTTCTTCTTGACCACAATAGAGTAATCCGGTTAGACATTTTGGACAATATATGCATGGGTCATAGTTTCAGAAATTTGGCTGATAGTGATTTGAAAAGTATTTAGCAGCTTGAATGCAAAGACCAAACTTTGTAGAAGAATTCAGAATCCATAGTTGTTTTGTAACTTCAGAATCCATATGTTCGTTCGAGTTATTTAGTTTTAGAAGACTTCAACACATGAATTCTAATCGCTCATAGATGTGCTTTTTGTGATGGTGAGTGATAGTAGGTTACAAAAAATTGCGGTGTTTTGTATCCCGTCAATGCATAACTTTTTTCTTATATATTATTAAACTAGTTCATATTGAAGCTGCAATTTATTTACACATGAATTCAAGTCAGTTTACGGTTGCAATTTCAAAAAAAAAAAAAGATGGTGTGATGAAAGTTATGGTGCTGAAACCTACCATAGCACCTGATGACACCGATGCCATCTACACTGCCTTCACAAGAAGCGCAGTGACCGCTCATGCCTCAAAGAGATCGTACTGCTACACTTCCATGATCTCAAATACACTAGAAAACATTGGGTTCATTTTTGGTATGCATCAACATTCGATACTATCCATAGGTATAATGCATTCACGGTATATTCTGGGTTTCGCATCCAGCAGTAGAAAAGATGCGACTAATATTGATGTAGCCATGTCTGTCCATATTCGAGCAGGTCACCCCAAATGCTCTGCTATCATCCACGAGCACAATTCTCCACCACAGCGATCATCCAAACAGAAGATGATATGGAAACTGAACCGAAGTGCAGCCCATGATTCTCATACAAAAGGAAATACATCCTTGATCATATTTGGGTACCATGCTATGTTCTAAACAAGAGATGTGCTGAAGATTATTGTGAATACTTGAATTAGCCCATAATCAAATGCCTAGCAGATGCTACTTGATCACTAACAAAGGAGAAAAGGCAAGAATGTCAAATTCCTGACAATTATGCTTGCGCTGTCTTCTGAACCCTACATCATCCACATAACACGGGGATTCCATCGGAACCGTGATGGTGGGTACTGTACAACTAACGCCTAGTTACACGCACTTGGCCAGGCTTCGCAAAGTTGTTTATATCTGTTCCTTCGAAAGGACAAAAACGACTTAAGCTTGAAAACAACCAGTCACAACATCAAACCCATTTCATGGCCAGGTTGGGGAGAACCTGCTTGCAATTGCAACTTCATTGGGTATCACCTGATTCTGAAACAAAAGGCCGGAAACCATCAGTTATCTGTGCCTCATCATCAAAAATCATTATCACCACAAGTGGAAGCCTTTCTTAGATGTGCATACCTGTTTGCTTGGTTAGTCCATTTTGACTGGTTTCTGGAACTTCCTTCACAGCAGAAGGTTCTGGAGTCTCAGAAGATAACTTCGATCCTTCTGCTGAGGTTGAAGCATCAGTTGCCTTTTCTGTCCCCGGTATACACTGCTGCTCCAGCATCATTTGAAGGCATTTCCCTTGTTCCTCGATTCTTAGCTGCAAACTTCTTTGAATCTGCAGTCCAGGTAATGATAGAGGAAACATGAGGGTAAAATTCAGCAAGACACAGTATGTCGTGGACATGGTTACCAATCATTTTTCAGGAACATAAAAGCAATACGCCTGCACAAGGCTGCTGTACAAATTCACTGTGTGCTGTTCAAGTTCATCAGAACTATTCTCACTGGAACAATGGACTGTTTGCTAGCTCAAATTTGAAACTGAAGTGGTTAGCAGTTACCAACAGGGATGCACAAGCCAGCATTGCTAAACCTAGCATATTTTTGACAGTGTAAAATTGTAAAACTCATTGCCATATAGTGCTTACTGCTAAAGGCTTCTCGCCCAATGAACCCACTACTATCATATCAGTTCTGCCTAGAAAAAGATGCAATCCATAAAACAAAAGGGAGGTTAAATCACCTCACCACTCTAACAGTTTATTGCACTAAAACTATTGTTTTTAAAGATAGCATGACTATTACCAGTATGACTTCAAAATTGAAGTAAATTGAAACTGTAGCAGGCTGATGGGAGAATAGTTTTGCATGTAAAAGTTGAATTCATAATCAGCAATCATTGAATTACAAGATCAAGCTGCAAAGAAAAAGAATGGTACAATACAGTAACTGCATGCACCATCAACTCTGAATTACAAAGATTTTAGACCCTACTGACCCTCACTCCTTCAGATATCAAAATCAAAAGCATTAAAAGAGCAAGTATAATAATACCTCAAGCTGTTCATGAAGCCGCTTTTGAAGTTCTAACTGGAGACGAAGTGCTTCAGTGAGATCAAAACTCCTGCAGCGCAATAAAAGAACTAATTCTCAGTAACCCCTAATAAGAACTGTGTAATTTTGAATGTCCATATAACTTGGCTAGAATGTTAACAGGTTCCCATCTAAAAATAATGGCAACTGCAACAAAACAAATATCCAACAGCCATAATTACAGATGACACTGCAACTGTTTATCAGAAGCAACTCTTGTAGCACAATAGAAGAACTGAAGTTTAGGACCCTGTAACCAAGTATTTTAAGATGGCCATACAACTTGGCTAAAATTGCAAACTATTCCATGACTAAAAGGTAAAAACAATAAACAAGAAAAGAGACTAGCCGTTGGAATGAAGGCCAAAAAACTGTTATTGTTGTGGACACTGCAGTGACTGCAATATTCATCAGATGCAGTTATGTGTCGGACAAACATAGAACACATCCAATCAAAGGTAAAATCTGTGAAATTGGATATAGAACCTAGATTCACTAGGGAACAGGAATATGAAGTCCATGAATATCTGTTTACAGTTTACATACAGCTCGGAAACAGTGTTGAAAACAGTTGCGACTTATAACCAGATTGATGTGCAAACAAAAGGTCATCTAAGTTTGATAATTTTCCTATTAACTATTTGTGCTTTTGTTCCTGCAAACAATAAAATTTGGTGCTATTATTCATGTTTTTGCTCAAAATATGATTGTGACAATATGCAAGCTTCCAGATCAGGCATTTTATATAAAGTAAAACACAAACTGTACAGTGTTCACACTGTATTCACATCAATAACATCAAAACAAACTAAATGAGTTTCATGCGAGTTGCACGCTTACCCTTTCAAATCAATAGATGGTATATCTTCTTTTGATGCTACCTTCTTTTCTGAAGAGCCTGAAAATTTGAAAATTTTCAAATTGCTGAACATGGTAAAACTCTTGAAGAAATTGCAGCAAGAAGTACAAAGAAATAGAACACATTGCAAGCGGAACATGACAGACCTTCAGATAATTCTGGTCTGTATCGAGCTGTTCTGTACTTCTGAAAAATTAAGTTAAATCTAAATCAGATAGTTGATATTTTTTTCCTACTTTCAGTAATAACCAGCAGTAGGGCTAGCTATCAGACCTGAAGGTGACTTTTTACATGATAAATGGTCAAATTGTCTGCCTTCATTAGCTTCAGCACACCCTTAGGAGTTGCTTCTGCAATAGTTTAAGACTAATGTCATAATGAAAATATTCAATCACGGTAGATAGAAGTTGTCTTCAAACAATACACACTTTCACTGCCACCAAGTTGGTTGACAGCATCTACGAAGCGCTCATGAAGTTCAGGAGTCCATCTCATGCGTGCCTTGGCAGTATTGGAGCCAGCACTGGGTGTGGGTGCCACAACTGTCAAAGGTTCTCCAGATTGAGATGAAACTGTTTGTTGGGTAGCTGATTGGTGAACTGAGACGGATGATTGTGCAGGTGGTCCAACCTATGTGAAGCATAATTAAGCAATGTCCAACCAAAGTATAAAACATATAGAGCTGAATACGATTGCAAAGCATCTGTCCTGGATAGCAACACAACTTATAGAACATCAGCAGTATGATTACAGACTTATTGGTTCATCATCAACTAGCTGACAAGGACCAAGACTCAATGAACCGACTATTCACTTAGGTAAGGATTAGCACAAATGAGAGTTCGCGTTTCCATGTTTACCTGTTGAGTTTCTGCAGAAGCTGGGTTATCAACAATGTCCTTCCAATCATCACTCATAAGTTCAGTCCACCATTCAGTTTGCTTAGTAAGATCATCTGAAGCTCCAATAGAAGTGGTCCCAGTCAAATTATTTCCAGCAGGGACATCAGCAGAATATCCAAGAATGCTCTCAACCGGATCAGAGCACCAGGCTGGTTCGACATCACTAGGAAACTCAGTTAAGGATGGTCCAAAGCCTCCATACTGTGATCCATAATTCAGCGTTGAAGAACTTGCAGTAGTTGATGCTTGGGAATTGTAAGGACCAGGATTGGAGTATTGCTCAGGGCTTGAAACCGAAGAGAACCTTACAGCCGGGGGCGAACACAAAGGCCCGACAGATCCAGTACTTGAGTGAAACTGGCTGCGGATAGGAGCAACAGCGGTTTGATGAGGTGCCGCACTCCTCATTTCTCTCTCTATCAAAACATTCTGCGCATCCGGAAGCCTCGGGAAGCTCTCTTCCAGAGAGGCCGGTATAGAAGGCAGAGATGTTGGTACAGTTACAGGAACTCCAGAACTGTAGAGCTTGTTGGTGCTTATTCTCTCCATCTATGAATGTGCACAAACCGCAGCTACCACCAACACAATGTACCTCCAGCGTATAATGCCCTTTCTGTCTTGACTTCTGAATATGCTCCTCGCCTAGGATTATTGCATCTGCAAAAGTAAAACCAATCATTTTTGTCACAAACAGAAATTCTTGATCTCATAACTTGAAGGATACACAAGAAACTGATGAATGAAAATTTCGTCAATCCGCCTACCATAGAAGGTAAATGCTAAACAGTCAAAGCAACCTCCGTGTACATGACTTTTAGGACAAATACATCTGGCCAGCTACTAGTGTAGCGTGTATAGAGTACACGCCTACTAATCAGACTACAGGGTCATTTAGGCTATGGGGAAAAAACGAGTGAACACCTTACACGTTCTCAATCGACCTGAGCTGTGGAAAGACACCAGTTCTGGGTCCTTCCGCGGTAGAAGGGAAGCCCATGACACAGAGCTTTGGCAATTATTCGGATTCTTCGCCATGGCACTATTAACAAGCACGGTAGTACCTCAACTGCCATAAAGTAAATGCACAACGCCTAAATTCTCCGAGGACAATCTCAAAAACCATGAGAATTTCTTTTCCGTATTAAAAAAATACTACTACTCAAAGCGCCACCTAATCGTGGACACTCCAAATTCCACTCCCCCGAAAGCACATGCCGGTATGATGCAGCCTCGGACAATTTCAGGCCTAATAGGAATCCACCCGCCAATCTGAACGTAAGCAAATCGCAGCTCCCAGGACGCGCCAACGCCCCCACTCCCCCACACCGGCATGCTGCCTCGGACTATTTCACGCCTCATCGGAATCCACCCGCCAATCTGAACGTAAGCAAATCGCAGCTCCGTGGACGCGCCAACGCCCCAGCCACGCTACACGGAACCCGACACCCCCGCGCCAATTCGAAGCAGAATCGAATCCCGATCCTAACCAAGCGCGCGCAGAGGGCGACGGGGAGCTCGGACCGGACCAGGCCCCGGGGGGGCGGGGACTCAGGCGGAGAGAGCGCGGGCCTCACCTCCGCCGCGGCGGCGCGTGGCGAGATCGGCGGTCGGGGCCGAGGACGACGAGCTCGCGAACCGAATCCCTCGCCTGGGCCTGGCCTCCAACGGAGCGAGAGGGAGCGCGAGACGGGGAGGGGGATGAGATGGGAGGGCGGCCTTTCGCGTGACGGACCGCCGCGCCCACCCGGCCTGGGCCCTGGCGGGCACACCTCACGCGCCACCGACAGGCGGGGCCCGCCTCGCGCGGGGCCGGGGCGGCCGGGGGCGGGGGTAGAGGAGGCGGCGTGCGGGCGAGCGGTTCGCTGCGCCGAGGGGAAAATGATTCTGTCAACTGGGGCGAGGCGGGGTGGGGGAGCGGGTGGGCCGGGTCCAGGGCGGCCTGCGCGGGAGGGGGAGTGGGGCCGCGCTGGCAGTGGGAGAGGGTGCAGTGGGCCGGGCGCGGGGGGTGGTTGACGGGTGACGGCGTCCACAATTGCAACGGGCCGAGGAGGCAGGCAGAGGGGCCGCCGGGAGGGGAGAGCAGTGGGCCACCGCCGGCGACGCCACTTGGACCGTGAGTGGCCAAGGTTACGGCGCGCACGAGCGCCGCATCGCCGCTGCTGCTTGAAGCTGCGTGGCTTTGCAAATTTGTTTGTAGCTTTTCTGCTTCTGCAACTTCTAGCTTGTTTCTCCAAACCCTGCCTGATGTATATTTTTTTTCTGTTCCCTGACTGGCTACAGAGTGCTACATCAGCCAGTGATCCAATGTAGTCTTCGAAAAGAAAGAAAAAAAAAGACCCAGTGATACAATGGAGCTCAAGATTTTACAACAGACAAATGAATAGTGCGTTCCACAAAAAAAAACGTACAGATATTGATTCCTCACATGCAGGTGTAGCCCTAGCTCGTGTAAAATGGTGGTTGGAGGGAAAGGTGATGATAATGACTATAGTTTGTTGGCTTTGTTGACTGTATCTAACACCAACCCATTGTCATCCACCTTAGTATGGTAATCAAGGGAATGTACTGGCTCAAATTACCGTAAACATTAAAAAAAGCACATTATATTGATTGCAAATCATGTGAAATGTTTTCTAATAGGTTCTCTAAAAAAATCCTATATCAAATTCTTTTGTGATTTTTCTAAAACTTCCTCATATGATTCATGATTATGCAAAATAGTCAACAACGTTTAGTCTATTTGCACACCATAAGTGACGTACTCGCAATGGCAAAAACTTGACAATATCCTCCGACACAAGGTACTATCAAGATTAGAGAATTGGAATACGCAATTTAATCTTTATGAGATGGAGTTCACACAAAATTTTCAAAAGTGCTCAAATGTAGTCAGTGACATAGCTCTGTTTGTTTGTTTGCATCATATATAGCTAAATGCAGCAAATTGCACTTAATGGCAAATAATTGCAGTGACATGGAATTTTTAAATTTTCAAAAGTGCTCAAAATTGCAGTGACATGGAAGAAGCACTACTAGAGAATGGGCCATCAGTATCGGATGATAATGCCCATTAGTACCGGTTCCGCAAGGTCATCAGTACCGGTTGCATGATCCGGTACGGTAGTACCTGATTAGTACTGGTTGGTGACTTGGTATTAAAAGTACCTTTACTATGTACCGGTCATGTCCAAAAAATTTAAAAAGTATTTCAAATCTTGAAGAAGGTTGGATGGTGTTACTAACCGGGACTAATATTGATATAGACAATAGTACCAGATGGTAACACTTACTGATAGTAATGCGGACCCTTTAGTACCGATTGATGTTACTAACCAGTACTAAAGACGTCAGTAACCTTTCATCACCCAAAAAGCCGGTCACATTCACATTCTGATTTGAGGTCTGCGTATTCAATTTTGTTTTGTTATGCGCAGATCCTAATTACATCCTTTACCCCCCAAGAACAAGAACAATCACCTTTTCAACTTTACACCACCGGTGCCAATGGTCACTCAGCAGCAAGTACAGGCTCCCTAGATGGTGAAGCACACGGTGATGTCGCTTCCCATCCCATTGCCTCTGCACGTGACCCCATCCGCCGGCGGCGAGCGGCACATATGCAACTGCTGCTACAACCTTATAGGCAGTCAGACCACAGCTAGATTGAATCCACGACACCATGGTGGTGTAGAAATTTGGATTAATTAAGGAGAAAGGTTGATTTGGGACTAACCTGCATCGTCCAAAAATTGGGCTTCCAGATTCACAGCCAAGAAGACCTGCATAAAATAGAATCAAACTCAGAGAGGACCTCCATAGGTTGGAATCAAATCATGGAAGAAGGCCTCCAAAAATTGGAACCAAATCATAGACATTTGATCTGCACGCAGCATGGAAAACTGAGATTGAGTATGGATTAGTTTCTCACAGTAAGGAGAGGGATAGGAAGCTGGTGCCAGCGTGGTAGAACGCCACAAATGCGATTCCAATGTTAGTTGATTGCGACAAACTGAAATAAATAGATGTTTACGTGGAAAATAAAAGAAGCAAACCAATTTGATTCTCCTTCTCCTGTGCACTACGCTTCTTGATCTGTGGACGCAGTGTGTAGCGATTGCGATGGAATGGATCTGTGGCCGTGGGGATTGAAGGATGGATAAGGAAATTGGAGGGATTGAGCAATTTGGTGCGCGGGGTATGTGATTTTTGCAGGTGATATGGGCAGCTAGTTGGAGAATCTTTTCAACCATCGATGTTGCCCGGCAGTCCGGCTTGCACCTAATTTGTCGCTAGATTTTAGGGGAAAAACAAACAAATCGTGTGTCCACGGCAACGGCGGGGCAGGTTCTGACCTGGGGGCGACGGCGACGGGAGCGGAGCGACCTCGCGGAGCTTGGAACGGAGTCACGAATGATGGAGAACTGATGTATGAGTTCTCGCGCGTTAGGTGGATCAGGTCGTAGGACTCCGGCCGGCGGTCGACCGCGACGACGGCGGAGGAGCTCGCAACGGGCGGCGGCGGCGGAACTCGGAACGGGCGATGACACGGCGAGCGGAATGAATCGCTGGGGCGGGATGGGAGCCGACCGCGCCGGGATGAGGAAGGTGGGACGCTGGGATTGAGGATGCGTCTAGGGGAGGGAGCGGCGAGCCGGCGGCCGGGCACCGGGATTGGGAAATCGTAGCGGGTGCTGGGCTCGGCGGCAGTGGTCCTGCTAGTGGGGGGGGGGTTGGGGGGCGACGCGGACTGAGGCCAACCGGTGGGTGCGAAACCGGAGCGGCGGATCGGGTGCGGAAGGTAAGCTCGGGTATGCAATACCTTATTCCATACCCAGGGTACCTAATAGACCTACTATATATATATATATATATATATATATATATATATATATATATATATATATATATATATATATATATATATATATATGGCCATCTACTCATGAACTAGCGGTGAAAGTATATCACTACCAGTTTGAGCTCAACCAGCATCAACTATCGGTTTACTCAAAGCATCAACTATCGGTGATGGGATGTTCGGGATGGATGGCCAAATTATATCTACAATAGTGTGTATCGCATCCGGGACACATCTTTCTTTATAGCCATTGCGAAATATTGTTCAAAAACCAGAACACGATACTAGCTATTTATGATATATGAAATAAATTATTTCCTACTTACTTTGTGGAACATTTTATAAAAACCAACCGACATATGCTTGTCCTTTGGCTTGCAATGCCCACAATACAATTAAAGAATTTCTAATAAACCATCCTAGTGTGAAGCTCGTATATATAACCGCCTCTTCCATCAGCTGTCTATCTGAACTATGATAGCTTATCCTTAGGCACTGCACCACAGCCCTGCCTATCCATGTATTTAACTATGAACTATCATGTACATATTTGTAAGAACAAACTATATAGGAATGGGAGTTATCAGCAAGTTACATCCGAACCTCATCAAGAATCCTAGTTCAAGAAGGTTGCAATGAGCAATGCTGCCAACATCGAGTATTAGGGATAGTGTAAATTATGAGTAAAGTTCACAAGGACGTAGAAAAAGGTTTGAGAATGAAGATGATTAAAGAAGTAGGGATATCTCGTCAGAAACGACCTCCACTTGGATATTGCGATAGGGTGGAATTCAACTTATCACTTGCTCTAGTGTGCTTTGGAGTATGAGAGGGAATTTGAAGCTCTCTAACCCGTGAGGACATTTAGTATGTGCATTAGCCTTTAGTCGATGAATGGAAGACGATGGCCAAGAAATTTTGTGACATCTTGAAGACATTTTGTGATGCTACTGAAGTACTCTCGGGTTCCAACTATCCTACTGCAAATTGTTATTTCCATTAGATTTGGGAGGTCATTTTTTTTTGGAAAGGAGTCCTCAAATATAGATGTCTAATTGCATCCATGATACATGAGATGAAAGAAAAATTTCAAAAACACTGGGATCTATATTTCTTGCAAATATGTGTTCTAGACATCTTGTTGGAAATCGAAATTTCATTGTGCGCCAAAAACTCCATTAGAGAAATAGCAACTAACCATCAGAGGCAAATTCCAATAGAAAATATGATCCATATGGACCCTAGATTTAAGTTGGGCTTTCTTGAGTTTTGTCTGAGACAATGATTTGAAGGTGAATCATCATCGTATTTCCCTACAATGGAGTAGGCATCAAAACCTCTTTGATGTTGAATATAATTCTCAATCAAGTGACTATACTCATGAATATACAAAGTCTATTATTAGCGTTGAAACCTATGTCTGTAGAACCAGCCCTTGGTTGGATACTTGGATTAGAGCTTACAATAGAACTTGAATCAAAGAAGAACGAACTCAATAAGTATTTGGAAGAAAAACAGTCCCTACAGGATATTCCGTTCGACATTTTGCAATATTGGAAGATGTCTTACGCTACATATCCAATATTTGCACGTATGGCACGAGATATTAGCTTAGCCATTCCAGCATCAACGATGGCATCGTCAGAATCAGCTTTTTCTAGTGGAGAGAATTATCAATGACTATATATAGAAGCAGGTTGACCAATAGAGACAGGGCATTGATCTGTCTCCAAGATTGGATCAGAGGGAACAATATGTTTACTCTAATGTATTCTGATATTTTCTTGTTTGCTAATATGTTTACTCCTTGTCTAATACATTTCAATTATTTCACACAATATCACTCACGACGAAATAGTTGGATATATATTTAATTGGAGATGATCAGGATGATGAAAATTAACCTAGGTAAATCTTCAGCCCAAGCTGTATCTGATTGTAAATATGTATTTTGCTTCTTCTCTTATTACTACTACTGTCCTGAGCCCATGTTTGTAAAATCCTGAATGATCACTAACAGCAGCATACCTAGTACAGTTCAGATGTAAAAAGAACTGGTGTCGACAAAGTTTTAGTGATGCAAATGTCAACTTTAGTCCTCATTAGCTAAACATTCATGTCAATTTTACTCTCGCAGTTCCTTGGATTATTTGTCTATCTGATACGTAACTAGGTTAAACGTCCTGACTGAAATGCAGCAATATACATTTGTCGCTTTCTGGATTCCGTCTGTTTGCATGTGAGCAAGTTCATTTTGACATAGTTCACTATCATTTTCCCGTTTCTTCTCCATCAATATCTTGGCCGCTTAATGAAACTTTTGTTCACATATTGTGCCAATTTAATTTGTCCTTATTAGAGATTACCTGTGCTCCATTTTACTAATAAAATATTTTTTGCAAGGTCCTACTTCTAGCTAGCAAACTACTGGTACAAGCATTCTACTACATCATATTTATTACCACCTTCAATTGCATGGGCCTCCTAGACCCCTCGCTAACTTAACCATAAGTTATATATAGCCGGCCGGAGCCAGAAAAGGGCCTTCCACCTGGGGCTAATCAGTTGATAAAGTACTGTGGGAGTTAAAATTGAACGAGCTGGGCTAGGCGCATCACGCGTGCTGCAGCACGTACGCCCAGCACGGGCTCCGGCTCCAGCTCCACCCTTTTTGCCCAAATGTTACAAATCAACATGGAATGACTATGTAGGAATGAGAAGTATCAGCAAGTTCTCGACTGTTGTGTGAAAGGTCCGTCTAACAAGATTCAGGCTGCACCCTCTGGTGGAGCGGCCCGACGAATGGACATTCTCTAGCGACAAGGCATGCACGATTTTAGAGCCAGCAACTTTCTGCCAAACAATGAGTTTAGCCCATAGGTTCCATTTTCTCAAATTCTTTTTTTTTTGGCATTGAGGGAACATTTTCTCAAATTCATCAATGCATCCGAATGCCTTGGTTGACTAATGCGATATTCTTGCATCATTTTTTGACGAACCAATGGGGATATTCTTCAACAAAAGTATACAATGAGAAATTTCTTGTTTTTGGATATTCGAATATAATTGAATGAGTAAAATAAAAGAAGACAGTGTTACTATCTTTTGAGATCTACTGCTCTTATCTCTACTAGAGGTGACATGCAATGTATCTCGACATTGTTTTTTAATAAAAATCACATCATCATACTAGCAATGTAGAAGTGAAAGCTAATAAGCAAAATGAAAGATTGTCTACCGCACCGAATTTTGTTACAAAAATCAAAACAATTTCAACGCAGACAAGAGAAAATCTAAATGCGCTTTTATTTGACTCTCTACAATTTCGAGTAGTAAACTAGTAATGATAGAAAATCGACAATGAAAATAAATATACTCAAAATGATCTGCCAAAATTTAACATGCGCATGTGTACACATTGAAGCGAACGACCACATTCACACCCAGCATAGCTAACGACATCCAGATCGAAGTTGCATCGTTGCATTTCTCTTCTGCAGCTCAGAAGCACCAGAGTGTAGCTAGCTCCCCTTGTGATGGAACCTACCACCTAAGCTTAGTCTTTAAATTCAACACGGGTGGTCATTTATTGAATTTTGGCACAGTTAATCAGAGACCACAACTGCAATGTTACTCTATTGCATTATCGGCTGTCAACAAGTATACATCACTCCAGTAGTAGGCAGTAAACCACGAGCTTGAAATAACTGCACTGTTAATCATCAGGAAGAGGTACAGGGCTTCACAGACGTAGCGGCTGGCACATCAATCCACTGCTGCATGCTTGGAGCGAGGATATATTAGTACTCTCTAGTAGCTCCCACACACCCAAAGTGATGTCTTTCTCATACAACTAGCTGCTGACTGCTAGTAAGAACGTATAACCAGCTCGATCGGCCGCTGATGATGTGTTGCGTGTACGTGGAAGAACAGTTCAAACTAGCTAGCTTAGGAATGGAAGGTACCAAAGAGTTTGCCGCTACATCAAAGTCAGCAATATCAGGACTGAAGCTACAATTTCCGCTGGAGGCCTCGACGAAATACTGAAAAACACCACAGTGTTGATTGGATCATGCAGAGAACGGCGCAGTGCAGCTCCAAAATGAAGCTTCATGCATGGCCGGATATGGTCCAACTCCACAGCTGGATCTCACACTCAAGCTGCTGGCCGTAGAGTCACTCTCGTAGCATGTATAGGCTATCAGAAGTCCACATGCACAAGAGAATATGTAGTGCTTCTAGGGAAGATGGTTTTTGTCCTTGCCTCAAGCATGCATTTCCTTAATGGAGAGAAGGAGATGGTATTACTTTTACTGGTAAATTACCTGAGCCCCAATTTACCAATAAAATATTTTTACAAGTTATTAATCACTTTCATTCTGCGTGTAGCCCTTTTTTGAATTGTAGTTTTCCTCCCTCACCTACTACATATTGTAACTCTTCTACATAATTAAGGTCCTCCTAGCTAGCCAACTACTAGCACAAGCGTTCTACTGCCTCATATCTATTACCGCCTTCAATTGCATGGGCCCTTCTTGACCCCTAGCTCTCTAACTTACAAGTTATATATAGCACAATTGATTTACTGGTGGTTAGCTTCATTTCTGAACAACCTTTTTTGCCCAAATCTTCCATATCAACATGGAATCACTAGATAGCTAGGAATGAGAAGTATCATCAAGTTCTCGACTATTGTGTGAATAAAGGTTCATCTAAATAAGATTCAGGCTGCGCCCTCTTGTGGAGAGGGTTGGCGAGTGGACATTCTCTAGCAACCAGCCATGCATGATTTATTTCAGAGCAAGCAAGTTTCTCGTTGACTTGTACTTTCTACTTTTGTCCCAGTTGTACTGCCTTCATAGATTTCACTCGATAGTTCCTCCTCACAGTGTCCGCCCCCACCCCCTTTGCCAAACAATGCGTCGAGCCCATAGGTTTCTTTTCCTCAAATACATCTACATCCTAATATCTTGGTTTACCAATGTTTACCATCTTTTGAGATGCATGTACTGCTCGTATTTCTACTAGAAGTGCCATGCAATGTATCTCGACATTGTTTTTTTTTAATAAAAATCATATCATCATACTAGCAATGTAGAAGTGAAAGCTAAAAAAAAGGGTGAAGGATTGTATACATCACCGATTTTGATACAGAAATCAGAACCATGTTCGGCAATGGACAAGAGACAATCTCAATAACTTTTTACTCTACAATTTCGAGTAGCAATGATAGAAAATCGACCTCGTGTACATATAGTTAATTAATCCAATGAAAATAAATGTACCAAAAATGATCTGCCAAAATTTAACATGTGCACATGTGCACACATTGAAGCGGACGACCTCATTCACACTCGGCACAGCTACGTCCAGACCAAAGTTGCATTGATGCATTTCTTTTCTGTAGCTCAGACGCACTGAATTTAGCTAGCTCAGTCCGTTAATAAGCCCCTTGTGATGGAACCTACCACCCAAGTTTAATCTTTAAATTCAACACGGGTGGTCATTTTTTTTATTTTGGCAGTAAATCAGAGATCGCAACTGCAATGTTACTCTATTGCATTGGCTGTCAACAGTTACACTACAGTGGCAGTAAACCACAAGCTAGAAATAACTGCACTGTTCATCATCAGGAAGGGGTACGGGCTTCACGGACGTATCGGCCGGGACATCAATCCACTGCTGCTGCATGCTTCGAGCGAGGATATATAGTAGTCTCTGATAGGTCCCTCACACACCAAAAACGATGTCTTTTTCTTACAACTAGCTCATCAGCGGCCGATCGAGATAGTTGTTGCTAGCTGGCCGCTGATGACGTGTTGCGTTTACGTGGAGGAATAGTTCAAATTAGACAGGAATGGGAGGTATCAACGAGTTTCCGACCACAGAATACTACAGAGCTAGCCTTTGCAAACTGACTTTTCACCATCAGTTCAAAATGAACTTGCGCAAATTCTTCATCACCGCCGGTCAGGGGCGGAGCTAGGTTGTGTGTGGGGGGTGCCTGGGCACCCACGCCAAAACAAAAACTCAATGTTAATCATCAAATTTTCACTTCATAAATTATAGAGCTAGTAGTACAACCATGGACAAGGCACCCCCCTCGATTCAGCTCTAGCTTCGCCTCTGCCGCCGGTTCGAAAGTTGGTGGCAGTAAGCAGAGCAAAATAATACTCACACGCATGGAACTACGTAACTTTATCCGAGAGACTGCAATGGAAGATGCTGATATTGAAAAGTGTGATTGTGATGAAAACTATATTCCAATCCCCGAGCCATCATCATCTCAACAAAGTTGTTTGAATACTCATGTAGGAGATGAAGATCAAAAAATGAATGCATTTCGTGATTATATCGCCAATAATGGATTGTTTGCGAGATGAGAGTGATTGAAATATGCAATTCATATGTATATGAACTGTCGTATTTATGTATTTTTTCATGTTGTATTTATCAGCTTGAAACAGCTACAATATGAATTGTTGTGTGTGTGCAAAAACTGTCATGAACCGGATTCTACTAATAATATTATATTTACTGTTATATTATGTTGTAGTATTTAGTTTTTCGTATATTATAGTTTTGTCATTATGTTGTTTCAAAAGATAGCACATCAGGAAGGGAAAAATATAAAAGAGAGCAGAGCCGAACAGAACAGGAGCAGCTTGGGTGGGTGGTGGGGCCGTGGGGGGGGGGGGGGGTGGATTAGCAATAGCGCAGAGGGGTAGCAATAGAGTGTGGAAAACGATGTTCCTATTGGCATGTGATTAGCACTTGGATCCATTCAGGATAGTTCTAAAATTTAGCCAGTTAAATTAGCTGGCTAAACTTTAGCACTTGAAGTTAGCTTCTCAAAACACAGGACCTTAAACACTAGTAGAACAGAGACAGCAACTGCAGTGTCATTATTCTATTGCATCGGGCTGTCAACAGGTACACGACAGTAGGCGGTAAACCACGAGCTAGAAATAACTGCAGTAGTGTTCATCATCAGGAAGGGGGTACGGTGCTTCGGAGACGTAGGACACATCAATCCATTGCTGCTGCTTCGAGCAAGGATATATACTAGTCTCCGGTAGCTCCCTCACACATGCGCAAAACGATGTCTTCTCAGACAAACTATCTAGGAATGAGAGGTATCAACGAGTTTCCAGCTACGTCTGGGTCATCGATGTCAGGACTGAAGCTACAGATCAGACATTCCATGTCGGTTCATTGATAAGATGCTCGACACATGTTGCAAGAGACCCTCACTAATGTTGCAATTGTTGTTTCTTTATATCTCGTAGTGGATGTTGCATGAAAAATGGTGTCAATTGCGGTAGGAATTTCCATCCTCAAATCGGATGTCAAAATTATTTGTATATATATACTTTTTTCTGATGTTGCAAGTGTTGATTTCTAATGTTGCAACTGTTATTTAACAATTCTGCAACAGACCTTCCAATGAAAAATTCTGATAAAATTTTTTCTATGTTTCTTCTTATACAAGAGTTCTATATATGGATACAAAATTTGAACTCGATCTGTAACAAACAGAAATGAATTGCATCTTATACATACTGACTTATTTGAATCCAACCCAACAAAGTTCCTCGTAGTGATGAGACTGAGATGTGAATGGTACAGTAGTCCAACCAACCAATTTATGTGGCACAATAATTACTAACAAATTTCATCTTGTAGTAAATAAATGAACCTTCACCACTCACCTCTACCACAATCTGCATTCTAGTCCTTTTATTAGTTTCTCTTTTTTTCTTTTAGAGTTTATTCCTTCTGCCATCAGTTGTGCAGTGGGCCTTTCTACGACTTGACACTGGTTGTCTCCATTTCCACTATCTCCACGGCAGCCAGTGGCAGAGCTAGGTCTTTATATACAGAGGAACTACTTGAACCATGCATGGAACAGCAACTACTTGAATCAACATGGCACAGCTGCTGCGAGGACATCATTATCTCATCAAGCTCCTATTAGCTAGCTATATATTATAGCTTAAGCACTGCACTAACTAGGAATCTCTATATATACCCTCTCTAGCATTCCAGCATCTAACTGGGAATTTGAGGTATCGGAAAGTTTCCAGCCACAATATCATGATATTTAGGCACATGCCCGTGCTCTGACTGGTGATCTCAAGGAATGGTTCGTGCCCTCCAGGCTTCATGAAGCTGTGTGGCAGCCAAGTGGGCATGTACTCGTTACCTAGCTATAACTTCCCACTAATTGGCTACCGTCACCTCCTAGACACTACATCGCCTGGTCAAGATAACTGGTGGAGATAAATAGATGACGCTGGCCTTTCCCATTGGCAGTAGGCACTAATCTGGCATGGGATACACCCCACAGCTAGAGAAATACATATTAGTACCGGGCCAGAAACCCCGATTAGTACCGGTTGGGCGCCCGGTACCGCTTGGGCGGTACTGAATGCCCCTGCTGCATTTAGTACCGACCAAAACACCCGGTACTAAAGATCCATTGGTGGTTTTGTTTCTTTACCTTTTCTTTTCTCATTTTCTTTCCTTTTTCATTCCATAGCGCAGTGCATCACAAATTTCAGAATCACTGAATCACATTTTACAAGAGTCACAACAATCACAAGATTTCATTACACAAGAATCAAGATCTTACACAAGACTACACAACAATTACGACATTTCATTTCACTGTTTTCACAAGACTACACAAGAATCACAAAATGCTCACAAGATTTCATTTCTCGCTGCCATTCAGCGGATATAGATTCTTTATCCCCAATATCCAATTCAAAGAAGGCCCTCTTCCTCTTCTGCTGCTTCTTGGCTGACTGTTCATTCACGCTCACAAGAGGCATCAAGACACATAGGAGTGGCTGCACTGGATGCACAATCCATGATCTCCGTCCAAGTTATTCTGAAAGGGATTTTAAGAAAATCGCTGATTATAACCACATAAGTAAAATAAAGACCAATCACCAGCCAAAGTAGCAGGGAAACAAGGAGCCACCCATTCCGCTCAGTTCCCCAATCCAAGCATCAAGAAACGAAAAGAAAAGCAGCTCAGCTACCTGCGCGCTCCACTGCCGGGGTGGCCCAGCCCCGCTCCAAGCTGGGAGGTCGGGCTCCTGCGCTCTCCACCGCAGTTTGGTGGCTCGGCCTGGCTCCGACAGTGGGAGGCCGCGCCCCAACGCGCCAGCGATGACCGCAGCCAGGCCGGCGGGACCCTGTGCCAGCGGCACCCACGGTGGCCTCGCAACGCCAGCGTCCCGCCCAGCAGCCAGGTCCGCGCCCGCTGGTGCCCGGCGGCCAGAGCAGATCTAGAGAAAGGGAAGGAGAGAGATAGGAAGGAGAAAGGAAGAGGAAGGGGAGACAGTGGAAGTCTCGAGAGAAGACAAGGACTCAGAATATAAAAGGGAGATAGAGAGGAACTCGGGAAGGAAGCTGCGCTTTAGTAGCGGGTGAAGCCTCCGGCCGGTACTAAATTTCTTCGCGGCAGTTTAGTACCGGCTGGTGGTTCCAGCCGGTACTAAACTGTCACTAGCCGTCGGTGGCGGATGTCAGAGCTTGTTGGTGGCGGACTTTAGTACCGGCTGGAGCCACCAGCCGGTACTAATAGGCTCCCAGGGCTACTGTTTTTTTGGCCCGGTACTAAATTTGCACGTTAGTACCGGCCAAAGCTGTGACCGGTACTAACGGCCGCGGACGAATGTGCGTTTTTCCAGTAGTGCCGTGGACCTTGAAGGCCATGCAACTGTAGGAAATCATGAACTGTCGATGCTCATGAACTATGAAATAAGTTGACCTTCAAGAGAATGGTGTCTGATGGAATGAAATTGATCCATTGAATACTTCTCCCAATAAGATTTAAGAACAGGTGCTGTGAGAAACAAAGGTTCCAAAAATCCAGCCAGTCAATGTGTAAGTCTGTAACACATACACGTGCCAAGATTTACATTGATGTGTACTTGTTGACAACCAAATTGGCTAACCGGTGCACCGGTCTGACGCTGTAGTCGGTCCGGCAGCAGCTGATCGGTCTTCGAGGAGTCCGAGTGTAATTAGATTATTTCATAGGTTTTTATCTGTAAAAAGGATTTCTTGCGGGATAAGTCCATCCCACCCTATAAATATAAAGGGTCACGACCGATTGAGGGTATCCAATCGATCAAATAATACAACTTTTATCATTTTATTTTTTCTCTTTGCCCTAGCTTTTCCAATCTACTACTTGTTGTTCCTCCTTCGCACTATGTCTATTGAGGGCGTTCTAGGTGGCCTGCCGACCCTAGAACAACACTGCGTGCGCCTGCCCCTACGGGTCCTTCCCGGGCAACATTCGTTGGTTTCGCCGCCGGTCTGCCCGTCGACAACCGGACTGAGCTGCGTCGTGCCATCGCTCACTGTGCGTTCGAGCGCTTTCGTGTGTTGGCCCTAGTTCTGCGCCAACATACTTTTTGGCGACTCCACTGGGGATGAGAAAGAATAAATCGACTGCCATGGCCGGTATTCCTAAACCTGGCGAAAGTGATGCTGCCAACATCAAGAGGCCGACTTTTCAGCAATTTTCGGCCGATCATTAGAAGGTTCTTGATGACATCCAAAAGAAAATCAGAGAAGATAAGTAGAATGAGATCCAGAGGCTGAAGAAGAAGCCATGAAGCAATACATCTCGTACTTCTCCGTCGATCGACAGGGGAAGGTTAGTGTAACATCCCGGATTTTTCCGGAATGTTATAAAGTCGAAAAATGTGAATTTCAAAAAAAAATTCGTGGCAATGCTGTAATTATCAATTTAAGTAGGATTTCTGCCTTCCAAAAATCCTAGTAATTAAAAATTTCTAATATAATTAAGGTTATTAATTGCTAGTGTGAGAATAGCTGGAGTTATTTGGATTTTATTGGCTCTACCTTGTTTAATTCGATTCGATTTGGATTTATTTTTCTTGATTGAAATTGTGTGGAAATTAAATTGAGGTGTGCCCCTCAATTTAATTTCAAACGCTAACTCTTGTGTGGGATTTAATTTGAACAAGCCATACAAATTAAATCCGAACCTCTAACCCAAACCTGCTAACCTATTATCCTAGCCCTGACCCAACCGGACGAACCCGCTACCCAGTCCAACCCGATCCAAACTTGAGCTCTACCCTAATTCCGGTCCAGCCCAAACCCAGCAAGACCCAACCGAGTTGGCCCAGTGCCCCTTTCCTTGTTCGGCCTGACCCATCACAGCCGGCCTACTAACCCCTAGCTCGGCCTGCTAGCCTGCTACCCCGCCGGCCCGAAACGAGCCAGCCAGCCCACCAACGCACGCCTGCCCCGGCCCTGCTGCTGCTTCCGCCTCAACCCGCGCCACACAACCAGCCCGATCCCGCGCGCACCGGCTCGCTTGCATGCGCGCGGCCCGACTCGCCTGCGCGGACGCGCGACACAGCCCGCGTCGCCCGCCTGACTCCCTGCTGTCCCGGGCCCGCCTGCCAGGGGAAACTGTTCCCTTTCTTCCCTGTCGCGGATGATGCCTCTGCTCTGCCTTTTGGCTATTGACCGGCCGCGCCCCTCTCCGCCTCTCATGTCGGCGGCGTCTGCCTGCTCGCGTCACCCACCTCGCCTCGCTTTTGACCACCCGCGCGTGCTCCCGAACCCTACCCCCGCGCCGCGCAGCCGTGCGATGCGCGCCACGCGTCCGCGAGCCCGCGCCGAGCGCCCTCCGCCATACCTCGGCGTCCGTGCCTTGGAGCCCTCCCCCCGCGCGAGCCCCAAATCCTAGCTGCTTCGCCTATAAAACCCCCACCGGCCACCGAACCCTAGAGCCCAAGTGCTTTTCCCCAATCCGCCGCCGCTAGCCGCAAGAAAAGAGGAGAGGGAGAGGAGTAGTGGAAGGAAGGAAGAAGGAGGAGGACGCCGGCCGAAGCTCGACGTCGATGCACCAGGGGAGGACAAGGGGGAAGAGAAGCGGCCGGAGCACCACCACTGGAGGGCGCCAACGCCAACGCCGACGCCGAGCCTGCGCCCGACAAGGGGGAAGAGAATCGACCACGTCACCGTTGCGTTTCTCCCTGCACGGCCTCGCCTCCTCGCTGCTCCGACTCACTGCTGCACCAGGCCCCTTCACCCTCGAGCCCGCCGGTAGGCCACCATCTCGCCACCCCTGTTTTCCTTTCTTCCATCCGTGCCATCCCGCTCGCCGCCGTCGCGTCGCGCCGCGGACCTGCGGCACTAGGAACCCACGCGCGTGCGCGCGAACCCACGCCTGGTCGCAAGGCCAAGTCTTGGCCACGCCCACGGTCGCACCACCACCAAGTACCGCCCGATCCTTTGCTCCACCTTTCGACCCTGGACACGCCGCCGACCGGCCGCGCCATGGCCTCGCCCAGGCCGTGCCCGTCTGTGCGCCCCACGAACGCACACCCACACACACCAGTACACACAAAAGCATGGCCCTTGGCCTCACGGCGCCCTGGACGCACCCACGCGCACGCCGCGTCCTCGCGCGCACACGGCCAAGTCGCCTAGCGCCGCGCGCGCGCACCCTGGGTCATCCCCGCAGCCACGTCGTAGACCTGCCCGGCCTAGCCGTCGTCACCACCGCCACCATGGGGAGAGATCCGTTGTCGCTCGGAGTGGAGGAAGCCCGCCAAGCCGTCCATGCTACGCTCCGCCGTCGGAGTGCCACCGCCATCTCACCTCTCGGCCTCTGCCCGTGCTCGTTGTCGCCGCCCGACCTGCGCCCCAAGCCTCGTCCTCGCCATGAAACACGGCTCCGCCTCGCCGTCGCGGGCACAATCCATCCGCAGCCCGGCCTTGTCACCACACCTAGCCGCCGTCGCGAGCGCCTGCGCACACAAACCCCCGGCGCCCCTGGTTCCGCCACCTACCCTACGCCGCCGGCGTGCCACGGCCACCCACGATGCGTGGGCACGCCAGTCACACCCGGGCACGCACATAGCCGAGCCCTCGTTGTCGATCTGCCTCCGCTCCGCATTACCCTCGCCCCGTTGCTTCTGCCGCCGTCGAGAAAGCCCCGCCCTGCCGCCGCAAACCTGGAGATCCAGGCCCCGCGCGCGCACGGCCACGCCTTGGGCATGCTCCGCCTGTTCCTGGCCTTGCCGAGTCGCCTCTGCTCGTGCTTGACGCCGCCCGCAGACCTGCCTCGTCGCTCTGCTTCACCACCGCTATGCCAAGAACCGAGGAAGGGAGCAGAGGGGATGGGGAGGAGCAAGGGCTAATGCCGCCACCGGAGAAGAAGGACCGTTCCGTGAGGACGCCACCCGGATCCAGCGCCAAGCTGCCACTGGGGTGCATCACCGCCACCGCCGTCGCCGTGACGCTGGGACCATCCGCCGCGGGAGGAAGCAGGCAGGGGAGGGGGAGGAGAGAAGAGGAAGGAGGAGAAGAGGCGCTGACGGGTGGGCCAGCATCGTCAGCCGAAAGAAAGAAGAAAAGGAAAGAAGAGGAACGGAGAAGATGGGCCGAAGGCCCGACGCCGGTCCAGTCCGCCAAGCCAGCCTGCCATGCCCGAGCCGGCCCTTTGTGCTCAAGCCGCCAACCTGAGTCGGCCTCTTTGAGCCCAAGCCACCAGACCAAGCCGGCCTGCAAGCCGCAGGTCGAGCCGATCTGCTAAAACCGAGCCGAGTCTCTGTTGGGCCACCAGTTCGCTTCCGGCCCCATAATCCTTTAACTCTTTTTCCTTATTCTTTTTCTTTTTCTGGTTTAGCCTGACGTGCGGGCCCCACTCGTACGTCACTGCTGTGAGGCTGACCAGTAGGGCCCGCAGACCTGCGGACCCCACTGACCCGGTTGACCAGTCAACAGTCAATGTTGACTAGGTCAACGCTGATGTCAGCAGGGCCCACTGCTGACGTCATCAGAGCTGACCACAGGTGATGTCATGCTGACGTCATCATGCACATGGCACGCTCTGGTTCTGCTACGTATCACCTCTGTGTTTTTCCTTTTCCGATAATTATTTATTAATTCCAAAAAATGGTTTAATCTTAGAAAAATCATAGTAATTCAATCGGAGCTCAGAAAAATATGAAACCAGTTTCATAATTCTTCTAAAATCATGATCTACGCGTTAGAATCGATTTTGTTGCGAGTTGGATCTCTTTTGAGCATGTTTTGTGCATTCTTGCACTTTGGCCCCTGTACTTATACGTAATTACGACTAGGTCCTGACGAGAAGGAGCTGACTGATGTCCCAGACGACCAGAAGATCCAGAAGGACTACCTCGACACCTGGAGGACCCAGAAGGACGTACCTGGAGACCAGAAGCCCCCAGAGGACCAAGAAGACTACGAAGACCTATCAGGTTCACACCCGTCTGCGATTGAATACCTATTAGGCATTGCTTGCTAGATACGCTACGCTCCCAAATTGAGTGTGATGGGATGAGCTTGCATGGCCAGTTATTTACCATGTTCCTTGTTTCCCATACTTAGAAATAATTTGTTGTTGTATGCTATTGCTACTATGAGTGAGATTTGGGGTATGGGAATATATGATGTGATAGTCCTTGCTTGCTGGAAGTTGCCTCCACATATATGGGAGTTGGTGATTAGGTTACAGCGGGGGCGAGCAGACCCCTTTCCCTGATCTTCGGATCAGGAGCCGGGGATTGTGCGTTGGGCGCAATCCTGAGCAGCACCTGTAATTGGGTGAAGGGCACCTGTGGCGGGTGCTAGACCGTTCCCGTGGCCGTGGGAACATAGTAGAGGTGTAGGTATGGAGGAGATACTTGTAATAGGTCTCGATTGCAAACCGTGTTGACGGAATGCTAACTTTGGACGAAGATGCTCGCCTCAGCTGGATGAAGGACTTGACTTTGTGGCCCTAGTGACGGAACTATGTCAAACGTGCACACCACTTATCCTTTATGAGGGGGGACCCAGCCCGAGCTAGCTATGCGCGGCATCATACCTGTAGGAGGATGGAGTTTCAGTGTCAGGAGGAATGGGCGAGACCCTGAGCCCCCGATCGCAAGATCCATGGAGATTCCATTCTAGATTGCTTCACAGCCCCGGGCGACCTTCTGCGGGAGGACGTGCCCCAAACCGGGAGTAGGATGGTGCCGTAGCCGTTAGTTTCGTTGACTGGTGCCTCGAAGAAGGTCGGGTCGCTCCTAGCTGGATTCGTGGCGAGTGGGTACAGGTGTACAACCCCTGCAGGATGAAAACTATACGTATAGCTGTGTACTCGGTCATGTACAACTCTGGATCTGACACCACAAATGTAGTTAGAACCACATATAGGCAAATTGGGCTTTGAGACAAGAAAATTTAGGCAACCGGAGAGGTAAAAGGACCTGACCCGAAAATTAGGTCCAAACCGGAAAATTTGGATTTTTTGGTTAAAATAACTTGCACGTTCCCGATTATGGGATCTTTGTTTTGTTGTTTCAGCCTATTTCGGGTAATTTTTTGGTTTTAGATAACAATTTTCCGGTTTTAGGAATACCTTTTCCGGTTTGGATTCTCTATCCAAATGTATGGCGTGTTTTTTTTCGGTTGAGATAATTATTTTCCGGTTTGAGAAATATCTTTTCCGGTTTCAACACTAGGTAATTTTCCAATTACAAGCACCATTTTTTGGTTTGAAAAACATTGATTTTTCTGTTGAAATAGCAATTTTCCGGTTGGGGAATACCTTTTCCGGTTTTGGCTCCCTATCGCGTGTTTTTCCGGTTTCGGGAAGAATTTTCCGGTTTCGAAAAGAGATTTTCCAGTTTCGGCTTGTTTTAGCTCGGAATGGGGAGGGGGGCCTGGTGCGCTGGATACTTATTGAGTAAATTGCACCCACCATACAACAACTTAGCAGTTGAGTGCAAATTGGTCCAACAACTTGTAAAGTGCTCAATTTAGTGCAATTACTTGACAACTAGGTGCAGATTGATCCAACAACTTAGAAGATGTTTAATTTAGTACAATAACTTGGTAAATTGGTGCATTCACAGTCCAAACGTTACACGATAATGTATTTGCTAACGTCAGGTAACAATAAACAGTATATTCACGTCTTAACCATAGATTTTCATGTCGTAATGGACGCTAAGAATTTTATTCTCAGAATAAATTAATTATGATTTTATTAAAAATAATATATTATTTAACCACCATTACAACAGCAACATATTAAACACAGTAGATGAATGTCAAGAATTCTTAAATTTGATAAATGAAAATTATTCATGGTGATCCAGTTGTTGCTTTCAACTATGTATAATTTTTTATTAGTTCAAATTCAATCAAATTTTAGAATTACACCATTAGCACCACTGAAACACTAAAGTCGATAAGAGAGACCCTGAAACCTTAGGTTTCTTCTACGCTTCTGCTCATGTATTCAACAATGCTCATGTTGTTTCTGTTTATTACTTTATTTGGCTCATTTCCTTTCTAACGGATAAAGCAGGTTTTAAAAATATATGTATCAAGATCCTAAAAGGTATCAATAGTTTGTATCAACATATTGACTATTTTAGCTTAACAGTGCATATAATCAAAGATATCAAAAACAGTGAGGGTGAATTTTTCAATATTGAATGTCAAACTAAATAGTTTTAATCAAAATTAAATCACTATAAGAAATAATTAATGTAAAGACATAACATTAATTTCTAAACACCGAGGGTTCTTATCTTGCCAAATACGTTGCCACGCAGGCGCAACACAAAAATCAATGGTCAAATAATACTTAATAATTTGTCCTAACGTAAATATATTTTTATTGAGTCCTTGCACTAGTTACATTGCCGTGTAATGTTTGGACTGTGAAAACACCTATTTGCCAAGTTATTGCATTGAATTGGCTATTTTACAAGTTGTTGGACTCATCTACATCCACCTGTCAAGTTATTGCACTAAATTGAGCATTTTACAAGTTGTTGGACCAATTTGCACCCACCTGATAAGTTGTTGTATGGTGAGTGCAATTTACTCATACTTATTTAACACCCAGCATGCTAAATAGCGCCCCTATATATATATTCTCTATTTAGCACCCAGGGTGCTGAATAAGCTATTCAGCGCCCCTCCCCCAACTCCGAAATCGAAAAAATGTGATCCCAAAACAAGAAAATTCTTCTTCAAACCGGAAAAAGATAAGCACCCATTCCGCAACCGGAAAATTAAGAGCTTCAAACCGGAAATAGATCTATGTGACCGGAAAATTTAGCTCCATCATGGCTATTCATCCTTCGACTGGAAAATTAAGGGGTTCAAACCGGAATTAGGTCTATGTGACCGAAAAATTTAGCTGAGTCATGGCCATCCATCCTGCAACCGGTAAATTAAAAAATCCTAACCGGAAATTGGGCTATGAGACAAGAAAATTTAGGCAACCGGAAAGGTAAAAGGACCTGGCCGGAAAATTAGGTCCAAACCGGAAAATTTTGATTTTTCGGTTAAAATAACTTGCACGTTCCAGATTATGGGATCTTTGTTTTACTATTTCAGCCTATTTCAGGTAATTTTTGAATTTAGATAACAATTTTCCGATTTTAGGAATACCTTTTCCGGTTTGGATTCTCTGTGCAAAGGTGTGGCGTGTTTTTTTTCGGTTGAGATAACTATTTTCCGGTTTGAGAAATATCTTTTCCGGTTTCAACACTAGGTAATTTTCCAACTACAAGCACCATTTTCCGGTTTGAAAAATGTTGATTTTTTGTTGAAATAGCAATTTTCCGGTTTCGGGAATACTTTTTCCGGTTTGGGGAATACCTTTTCCGGTTTTGGCTCCCTATCACGTGTTTTTTCCGGTTTTGGGAAGAATTTTCCGGTTTCGAAAAGAGATTTTCCGGTTTCGACTTGTTTTAGCTCGGGATGGGGAGGGAGGGCCTGGTGCGCTGGATACTTATTTAGCACCCAGTGTGCTAAATAGCTATTATTCATAAAATTGTCTGCAGGACAAAAGAATAAAACAAATAATTATGTTGAATCCAACTAACAAGTTCCATGCTAATTTTCCTTTAGTTTCGATAATGTGAAGTCTGATGCCAACTTCTAAGCTTAAAATGCTGAAAAACTTAGTTATTAGTAAGTCCATTCTTGATTGGACTAGTTACTATTGTTGGGGCTAATTTCTTATTATCTGTGGTTCAAAAATGCAATCCCTTTATTTTTTTTATTGATTTGTCATTGAAATCTAATTAAGGCCCACCTGTTGGTTAATAACAGTAGTATAAGATGTCATGAAAATATATACAAATTGAAACTTGTACTAGTACTAAGATGAAAAAAATCTCATCATGTGGTTTAATTTCATTCATTATTCTGGATCATCTCCTACACAGCACGGTCATTACGCATATTATCTACAATCATAGTGCATAAACCGCGAGGTGACGCGACAAGAACTCTCGAGCGACATCTAGAGTTATTAGTCCAAGTGATGACAGTACCAAATTAAATGCCCTACTGCTTGCAAGATGATTTCCTTAGTCTGAAAATCCAGTGGGAAAGCCAAGAACATGACCCAACAAGTTCTAGTAAAGGGGCAGCTTCTCAGATTAATGCCTCTATCATGAGCTTGAACAACTATCTCATGAACACCATCAAGTTGAAGAGGACTGAGATTTATCATGGCTTGTCTAGCGGAGAGTTTGGGGGTGAAGAACAGTAGAGTCGTGCCCCTTCCCCTTCTTCACTGGATCCTTCCACTGTGCGGGCCGACTGTTCAGATTCTAGCGGATTGGGCTTTTTGGACCTCCAACAAATGCTGGGCTGACTTGTCACACCCTGAAATATTTGAATTTCAGGATGTGATTAAAATTAAAAATAAAACAACATTTTTCTCATAATTCTAAAATTTTTCCAACATTTATTTTCTTCACAGGGAAATTATTATAAAAGAAAATAGATTGGTTGATTTTTCTAAATTAAATGAGGTTGTTTGTTGGTTATGCATTCATGCTATCCTTGCATAGTTTTATTGTTCAGTTTGAATTTGAATTCTTGAATTCAAATTTGAATTGAATGTGTTTGAATCCTTTCAAAAATGGAAAAGCCTTTTCCTTTACCCCCTTCCTCTTTTCAGCCCAGCCGGCCCATCTCTCCTTTTCCCCTTTCCCTTTTCTCCCCACGGCCCAGGAAATCCCGCCGGCCCGTTTCCCGTTTCCCAGCCCAATCCGGCCCGGCGCCCCTTTCCTTTCTTCTACCGCCGATAGGTGGGGCCCACCTGTCGGGGTCTCCTTCCTCCCCTGACCGGCCGGGACTCTGTTGAGTCCGAGCCCGATCCAGCCCCGCGCCGCCGCGGTCGGCGTGGCCCGCACGCCAAGGGCCTCGGCCCCGGCCTATAAAAGGCACCTCCCGTTCCCCCTTGACCTCTATCGACGTTGCCGCCTTTTTCCGCTCGCCAAAACCCAAGCCCTAGCTCGCGTCGCCATTGATGACCTCGGGAGCTCGGAGCCGCCGCCGCGCCGCCGTTCCACCGCTCTCCTCGCGAGTTCAAGCCTTCCAGGAACTTCGCACAGAGGTAGTGAAGCACGCCAACCCTGTTTCTCTCTCTCTCTCTCTCTCTCTCTCTCTCTCTCGCTCTGCTTCATCCACGACTGCTCGCCGGCGCCGCCGCTCCGCCCTGCGCCGCCGCAAGCCCGCTCCGCTCGTCTAGGCCCTGCGCAGAGCCCCTAGATGGCTTTGCCTTGACGCGCGCTCGCTTCCAGTCCCAAACCCGAGCCGAGTGCGTACCGGAATCGCGTTTACGCGATACGCCGGCCATCCCGCCGCCGCACGCCGCCGCCAACCTCGCGGTCGGTTGCCTAGCGCCGCCGCCAGCCGCCCCAACAGACCCCAGCCGTCCGATCTGAGATCGACGGTCCAGATCCAATCTAGCCCGAGTCAAACCAGCCATATACCGGTCAACAGTGTCCTTTTTGCAAATAAACCCCTCGGTTTTATCAAAATCAACCCGCCATCCTATGCAGTTGAAAAGTATTTACAAACTAGTCCTTTGTTTTCCGTTTTAGCCCCTGCGCTTTTCTAAAATAGAACCTGCCGTCCCTAGTTCGCTCTTTTGCAGATCTAACCCCAAGTTTAACCTGTTTTGCGGGCCCAGTTTACTGTGTCTTGCAAATCTCCTCTGCTAGCCCCTGTAGTTTAGGTTTAATCTTGTTTTAGTCCCTGGTTTCTTTAGAGCTAGCCCCTAGAGGTTTAAATCTATCGCAAACAAGACCTTAGAACCTTGTTTTAGCCATAACTTCTTCGTTTTAACTCCGTTTTCATCAATTCTTGCGCTCACGTGATCCTTACAACGTGTGTAGTAGCCTTATCACTTTGTTATCCTCTGTGAGTACACTTTGTTGTGTCTTACAAATCTTTTCTATTAGTCCTTAACCCTTTAGTTAATCGCGACTAGATCCCTGAAGCACCGTTTAGTCTATAGAATCGCCGTTTAGCTCCATTTTCCGCATTTCTTGCGCCCTCGTAATCGTAGCAGCAAGCCCTATCCTTTAGTGCGCTCTTTTCAAGCCTTTCTTTTATTCTGGTGTATTGTTCTTAGTTGTATCTTCTTGTTTGCTTTGTATGTTTGCCCGATGATTGTTTCGAGTAGAAGGATCGTTGTTTGAAGATTGAAGATCAGGAATCCCAAGTGAGCAAGAGCTGAAGAGCAGTAGGAGTAGTTTTTCGTTGGTGAAAGGCAAGTGACCCTAACAATTTTTCTGGTTATGCTTATTTACAAGAGTATTATGATGATTTAATTGGAACATGGAGAACCACCCAAGAAAACAGTACAACCACAATACTACATGGCTCTGGTCTTGGCTAATTAATTAGAGACTCTAGCTTGTGACAGTCTTACCGAAAGGCAAGAGGGGATGCATCGATGGGGTATAGCTCGGTCCTCTTGGGGCAATTGATATTGTTTAATGGTCCTTTGGCAAGGTACCACCCAATTAGGACAGTGTTATGACCACTTTGACTTAAAACCTTAGCGGATTGTCATAGGTTAGGGAATCTTTGTAAAGGCCTCGTAGCGTCCCTATGCAATCACACCTCGGAAGTGTGGTATTGTGCCTAGCTAGCACATTGCGTGGTTGGGTTCAAAGTTCTTTGGAACTTTTACGCGAATTGTGGTAAAAGTGTACAACCTCTGCAGAGTGTAAAACTGATATATCAGCCGTGCTTACGGTCAGGAGCGGCTTGGACCCTCACATGATTAATAAACTTAAAGATGGATATAAATCACATTCTAGTTATTTCTAGTAGCCTTGCTGAGTACCAACCATAAGTGTACTCACCCTTGCTTACTGCTGTTCAGAAGGAGAAAGTTGTGGTGAAATCTTTTGAAGATGTTGCTGAGTGCTAGGCGTACGCAACCCCCAATCGATTGCCTGTGAAGTTTGGAGCCTTCGTTTCCAGGATAAGCTGTATAACTCTGATAATCTTCTATTTGTTGTAATTCTCTTTTACGTGATACTGTTACTGATTATTTACTTATGACGTCTCTATATGTATGAAACTCGATCCTGGCATACATATAGCTATGCATTCGGTTTTGTCCTTAAAACCGGGTGTGACATGATTCTTGGTAAAACAAAATTTGAATTTGTGCCCATAATTAAAACAGGCTGCACACCTGTAAGAGCAGGTATTATAACCGGCAAACTGCCGGCGGAATCCGACGTGGGTGGAGAGAGAAACAAGGAGCGAGAATGAGTGGCCGTCTCGCGACGCGCCCGCGCGAGCCGGCGAGGAGTCGCTGCTGCCCCTGCTATTGGATGAGCTGGTGGGCCCCGCCACACCGCGCGCAGCAGCTCGGGTGAGCTGGCGCGCAAGACGCTGGCCTGCGGCCGATCCCTCCGTTTCAAATTATAGTTTGTTTGACTTTTTTTTTATCAACTTTGACCACTTGTCTTATTTAAAAAATTTGTGCAAACAAAGTCAAATTTAAATCATTCTTGAAGACCTTGTATTGATAAAGCAAGCTACAACAAAAGAAGTAATATTTTGCACAAATTTTTGAATAAGACGAGTTGTCAAACTTGGACTCAAAAAAGTCAAATGAACTATGATTTGAAACGGAGGGAGTACAAAGCAGCGCAATACTGATGCAATTGGAGAGTGAGGCAAAAACCAATTACATTCATTGCAGCTGCCGCGAGCTTGCTAATGATGTAATGGTTTGCCGCCTTCATTCACCCCGTCATGTCTTTCTCATATCACCGGTTACAACTTCTTATTAGTCTCTCCTCCTAGATCTAAACGATGCTTGTGCAATCTGCTACTATTCAATTTGAATATATATGTTCTCCGGCCTCATGCATTGCATCGTCGAACCGATGCATGATCAGAGCGTCTAGTACGTACTTATTATTCAAACCAGCTAGGAACAGGAAGCACCAGTAAGCTTCCAGCCACATTGAAAGTACTTGTCCCAAGACCAACGCTGCGCTACAGCCTCCACGGAAGGATTTTGCGTTTTGACAAACGGCTGCTAGACTCCATGGTAAACGCACGCAACAACTGCTAAAAGGCCAGTGCCGACAGCTTCCTAACGGAGCCTTAATTTAGGCTGCCATGGCCATGATGGCTCATGGAGTTAGCACTGGCCATCTCTGCAGTGCTCAGAGCAAGTATAATGAAATGACGTAGGCGGATAATAAAATATAGTCTTATATTATATTTATGCTGAGTTGGAGAGAGAAGAAAAAAGGCTACTCGTTTACAATCTACTCTCAGCTGGTAGCTCACATATGACTAGCTCTATATATATGTTCATTCATTCATGTGTGTACCGTTACTATTTCCTCGTGCAGCTCATATATATGACTAGCTCTATATATATATATGTTCATCCCGTTGATAGCTAGCTGCTAGTCCAAGCATTGTAGTGTTTAATTTTGTGCTTTATCCATAGCAAATAAATAGCTAGGAATGCGAGGTATCAGCGAGTTTTCAGCCAGTCCATGGAGTAATTTACGTACTCGGTATTATATTCCTGGACAAACCGTTACACTTGAAGAATAATGGTGCCTACTCTGCATCCTCGACGCAACTGCTCTAGGACTATATGTACACGCGGCTGAAGCCTCACCATTACATATCACAAAACTGCTACAACTGCATCCTGTGTTGGGAAGGTAGCGAGGTGCAGTAGCGGTCGAGTTGCTATGGATCCTGCGGTTTGTAGCTCAGTGTCCATGTCACGGACTAGCAACTCCTACTGCAGAGCTGTAGAGCGTGCAAGGGAAATATCAGAAACCGAGAAATCGGATCAGACAAACGCGGTCGAACAAATCAACATTTTTCAAAGAGAATTTTATCAAAATAGGCATAGAGTAATTTTGCCTGTGGATAAGAACGCCACGAGCACGGTCAAAATATTTAGTTGTGGACTCCAGGTGCCGGAGTAGTAATCAAGTAATGTTTTTTTATGAAACACAGTACAAATGTAGATGCTCACAAACGCACGCAGACACCTCTATGAATACACGCATGTAACCCTATCTATGAGCACCTTCGAGAGAAGAAGCAGTTCGTAATCAAATTAATGTTCTAATTACAGCATTAGCGTTTTAAGCAGTTTTCCAATGAAAATTGCTAGCTTGTGTGCACATAGCTAGGCCCATATTCTGCCATCCCAAAATATTCCATCACATGAATATCGCTCACAATACTACAAAAAAATGTTTCTAGATACATCCAATTTTTTCACTGACCAGTTAAACGTCGGAACCCACCCTAGAAATAATCTAGTGGACCCGGGACTATGGACTGACCTTGCCAATGGCTCATTTATTTCTAGAGCTAAGAATGTACAATTGTACCGGTTGTACACACACCATTGTTTCTGCAGTAGTGGCTACGTCGTGCAGGGGCACACGTTAATTTTTCCTATCACATAGATAACACAAAATGTGGTGTACTCGGGACAAAGATTACAAAATTACAGCATTAGTATACGAACCTATCCTAATACATCCCAACATCACATAGTAGGTAAGCTGTCAACTTGACTGTATTTCAATTCTGGTGCGGGCTAAAATCCTAGAGACGGTTGGCCTTCGTTGCCTTTATTTCCACCATCTCCAAGGCAGCCAATTGCAGTGGCGGCATAGCTCAATTCTACACACTACCAGAAAACAGAAATTTCGTGAGAGTGAGAAACCATCACGAAAACTATGAATCCCGCCACGAAAATATTTCGTGACAGGCCTGTCACGAAATAAGCCTCACGAATCTAACGCCACGAAAATAGAGTTTTCGTGGGAGTGAACCGTCACATATTGTTTTCGTGGGGGTGAACCACCGCCATGAAAATGGGGTGTCGTCAGGTTTAGAAACACGACACGAAAGTAATTCGTGGCGGTCCAAAACACACAGGAATATATATTTTCATGAGAGTGTATAGCCGCCACGAAATATAATTTCGTGGGAGCGTGAACCCGTCATGAAAATGAATGAACCACCACGAAATATATAACTTTCGTGAGAGCCCAGCACTGCCATGAAAATGTGGTCACACGTCATGAAACATCTTATTTTCGTGACAGTTAGAAACTGTCACAAAAAATACTTTGATACCGTCATGAAAATATGAATAATCACATCCTCCAAATCTGAATATAGCTCATATATTCAGCAAACAGATGCAGGCTCATATATGATCATGATCAAGAGATAATTGAACAAAGATGAATGGACATACATAAGAATGAGTCCCACTCATTTAACTAGCCACATAAGGCAATAATGTCATACATATACATCAAGTTCTAGCTATCATTAGGGCCTAGCTATCATACAAAAGGGCACAACATCAGTGCAAAGGCTCCCATAGTTTAGCCATCAATATAATACCACAACAGCAAAAGGTTTGGTATGAACCAAAGTACTAGCCAAAGGCACATGTTACCAAAAGAAATCTTGCATAGCCAAAAGAGCCCAAAAGTTAGGAGTCAAGCGCTAGTTTCATTGTTGTCCATTCGATCAACTGCCATCAACCTCTTCGCTGCCACCATCATCTTCATCTGTGTCATCCAAGTCATCATCATCATCACGGCCATCTTCACGATCCATAATGTAGTCCTCATCTTCATCGCTATTCATTTCATTGCCGTTGCTTTGCATATCTTCCGTATTAGTCCTAGCATGTGATGATGCTGTAACCTGAAACACATACACATGTTGTTAAGTTTTTTCCATTGGAAAAATCTGATCCAGCAACAATCATCTGATGTGTTTACCTATTGACGACGGGCATCAATATTTGCTAGACGGGTTACCAAATCAGCAGGTATCTCCTTGCCAAAATCTGCATAAAACCTTTGCAATTGATAAGGTAGGTAGCTAATCAATATACATGCATAAGATCAATACATTGTTATAAGCACAGGGGCTAATGTTACCATGATCATGTCACGGTTGACACTATTTTCCTCAGTGAGTATCTCATTTTTCTCCGTTAATTCAACATTGTTTTGCTTTAGATCCCAATTAATCTCCCTCAACTCCTTATTCATCTCCTTCAGCTCATCATTTTCATCCACCATAGTTCAATAAGAAGCAGTACTGACTGGACATAGATTATTGGATTTTGCAACTACTCTAACCTCTTCCTTATCCACTGCACCATCAGCTATTGGTACACGACCATGGGGCAAACCACCTTCCATGTGATATAGAGTGTGTGCATCTAAATTCTTTGAATTCTCAGCAAGCATTGCTCTTGCATTGTACTCATCCTAAAATGAAATACCAGTGTGCTAAGCATGACTAGAAAAAAGTTCATATCAAAATGTTAAGCATGACATACATACCAAGCGCTTTTGTGCTTTTTGGCTGGGGATTGGAGCACTTTTTCCAGTGTTATCCACATTTTTGAATCCAGATTTCATCACTGCATATGTGTTTAAAGTGCCAGGCTTCTCTGGACCAAATTTATGCTCCTACAAGACCATCATACTAATGTTACATGATGTTTGAAACTTAAGGTAATTAACTCTATGTAAAATCATGGCATTATTATTCATATCATGTCTCATTTAGTAGCAGAAGCAAAACACAATAGAAAGCTCGAAAATATCATACCAGCAATTGTTGTGTTTCTGCCCATGGCCTTGAACCACCTCTATTCTGAGCAACGTCAGCAGATTTTAGGCATGCTGCTCGAGCTGCTCTCCTCTTTTCCTTGTACTTCTCACTGGTCCAGTACTTGCATAAGGCTGCCCAACCTTCCCTGGTGCCCCAATCAGGTATGCACTTTAAGTATTGTTCTTCTGTAAGTTCTATATCGCGTGCTTGATTATCATCACAGCCCTCATGCTTCTTTACATCATCCAAACGGGCTTGATATATCAGATCAGATACTCTTTTCACAAGATATGTCTCCAAATTACGGCTGGCTCTTCTTACATCAGCTCGAGTGGTTGTGAACAAACTCTACAAACATAAATATAAGAAAGGCAAAGTTAGGAGCTTCCTATCAAATAGAAGTGATAATGTACATGCTGCTAGTTCAATTACCCAGAATTCCTGCTTTACTCGTCTAGCATATGTCAAACCAAGTTCATCCTTTTTGTAGAAGTAATCATGCCATGACAATGCCGCCCGTGTTTCAACAACCCTGCCTTCATCATCACAGATTTTGACATCACCAGGATAAAGCCGTTTGATAATTATTCCAACTTGTGAGCCATACTTGTAGCCTTTAGGATTGTAATTGACATAGGTGAATTGTCTATAACAAAGGATATGACATATCAGTTCACAAATTTACAAAAAAAAATACAAATGGATGCCATGCAGAAGTAAGACACTACTACTATGCAGATATTGAATTGCATACTCACAGGTCTCCCACTGGCCTCAACATAACCTTCCCCTCATGTGGAGGCACTCTCATGTGGAGGCCTCTTCTTTCCGTTTTGGGAGGCTCCTCTCCATGGAGAATGTTGCCACCAACAGCAGCATTGGAGTTATCACCACCATCAATGCTCTTCTGGGAGTTGGCAGTGGCATCATTGGTCTCTTGGGAGCTGCCACCAGGGGCTGCACGTGTCCTCCCCACAAGCCTTTTGTGTCGAAGACCATCCATATTCTGCATTATCAAAAAATAGTTAGCTCACTATACATTTCAGAAAATATCACATTTTTCAAAGAACTTTCAACTATATAGTAACAAAGAATTCTACTCTACATATAAGCTCACATATTTCCAATAAATGAGATGAAAACACATAAATTCCAGCTACAATTGTTCTGAGAATTCCATAAATAGAACATAATCTAATAATAAAAAAAATACAAATCTAATAATCATCTGGATTGTTGGGTGGATATATTGAGGCAGATCATCTTGGTCCTCTTGATACTCTTCATCCCCCTCTAGATTATCCATTGCTTCATCTATAATTCCAGCATTCAGTTTGGACAGAAATTCCAAATCATCTGGATCTGTTATCTCATCAGAGCCATTCAAATTTATATTGTCAAGCTCAATCCCTAAGTCAATGAACAAAGATCCCGACAGCCCATCCTCAAACTTTTTTGTGAGGGAAATAGCTTTATTTTCATGAGGGTTTACACAATAACATCACGAAATCAGTTATTTTTCGTGGCGGTGCTTGGAATACCTTCATGAAAATAAAAAGTTTCATGACGGTTTCTTAGTGCCTCCCACGAAAATACATCACCGTCATCAAATTTCAACATTCTGGAGCAACCGGAACCATCAGATCGGGAATGGACGGTCAAAATTAGCTGGGCCATTTAGGACTGAAATGGGCTTTGTTTTGTCAATGTTTTTCTTTTTCTCTTCTTTTATTATTGCTCCATTATGAAGTAACACATAAAAATAATAATATTATACATACCAATATATTTTTTACCTATAATACACAATCTGTATGTTGTTATGTAGGAGTTTCAGTAATTATTGAGTGGATCTGCTATTTTCTTTCATTTAAGTGACTTTGTGTCCTTATCAAAAAGTAATCTCAAGTTTAACTATGTGAACCTCCAATAAGATTTGAAAAATTATATAAAAATTATATTTAGACTAGTATGTTCCATTACATCTCATGTCTTAGAGATAGATCAAAAATACATTTATCTTCTATGAATAGTTCAAACTAACTTCTATATCCAAATCACCACATAATAATTAAAATAATATCTAAATTTGGTCATAAAATTCTACAAATTAACGTGACCACATATTTTCCACCCATAATGTTGCCATAAAAGTTTCATAAGATTTTACAAAAACTGGAGCATACATTGTTCATATATAGGACACATTTCTTTTAAGGTTTCATAAACTTGAACTTAAATGATATAGTTTTCACATCTTGGAACATTTTAAAACTCGTATGCTCCTCAAATTTTGGCACGAACTTATGTTTATGTTAGTATTAGAAAATATGAAGTTACATTAGCAATTACTATGCCATAAAATGTTTTTCTATTTTGTAATTAGTTAGAAGAAAAAAGAAGCTACATAAAATTTTTGGGGAATAACAATTCTATACAAACAAAATTTATTGAATGAAAGAGCTTGATTTTAGAAATTTTTTTAAAAAAGAATCATCAAATTTGGATTCTCTATGATAGAGAAATACTATATACAAGTTTTAATTCTAGATTAAAAAGAGAAAGACCAACCATTTATGTGTTCCTCATCTCAATCAGTTAACTTTTTTTGTGAGGGGGATAGCTTATTTTCGTGAGAGTCTACACGATAACATCACGAAAATAGTACACTCTCGTTACGGTATATGGTACACCTTCACGAAATTAGTACATTTTCGTGACGGTGTATGGAACACCTCCACGAAAATATATTTTCATGGCGGGTTTTGATGCACCTTCACGAAAATAAGAATTTTCATGACGGTTCCTCAATACCTCCCACGAAAATACCTCACCGTCATGAAATTTTTGTTTTCTGGTAGTGACAGAGGATTGTCATGTTAGCTAGGAATGAGAAGTATCAGCAAGTTCTTGACTGTTGTATGAAATTAAAGGTTCATCTAATAAGATTCAGGCTGCACCATCTGGTGGAGGCGCATATGTGTGATGTGTTTGTCATGGCCCAGTGGCTGGCCAAGCTACCATCAGATTACTACAGCTTATTGATTGTAAATGAAAAATGGGGAGTTAATGTCCCTTGGTCTTGGTGGGGTTGGAGTATATCATATCACTATATCTCTACAAAACTGCTACCTGGATGTATAGTGATGATCTATTGGTTCCATGGACCTCGGATCCATTAATAATTAGTTTCATATGTATGGCCAAGATGTAGGAAATAGGTCGATGCTTGCATTCTTGCAGTGTCACATTGACAGGAAAGATACATATGTGTATAGTAATTTTGCTGTTGGACATTATAGAAATGTGATATTAGCTATAAGACGTTGCTTGTTTTTGTCTTTGCTGAAGGACACTTCTCCTTTATGTCCATTTGCCACAGGACACTTCACACAATAAAATATCTATTTACGGTCTAAGAGAGTATAAAAAACAATTTTGCCCTTGTCAAATGCGGTCAACAGACCAGTTTCCTCTTCTCCTTGCATACGTTGTTCTTCTTCGGCCGCTCTCTGTTCTCTGGCATGACCCTGACCTCCGGACCCGAGCCCATCGCCGCCGCGGTGAGTCCACCGACCTTGGGTGGATCCGGCGGGAGCCCGACTAAGACGACAACTAGATGTTGATGGATCCCGGGTCGGGAAGCCGGCACCGCAGCGGTCGCACAAGCCATCGCACCCGGTCAGATTGTACCAAATGTGCTAGGGGTGCTATGGTGATTTTTCAGTTAATCACTCTCCTCCATCTTAGAACATTGTATTTAATAGACTTGATTTCCAACAGCCAATGAGTATAATTGAACAATACAATGTCCATTAGCAAAGACAACATTGAAGGGTGTCCTGCAACAAAATTATCCCTATTATTTGGCCATCCACGTCCGCTAGCCTATCAGAAGTCCATGAAAAAATGAGGAAAAAAAATTCTGTGGAGGCGGGCTGCAAACTCCGCACGGTGCAGCCCCGTCTGGATCTTTGCCGCGTGGATGGGACAGAGCATTGAACGGCAACTTCCCTTTGCTTGGCTCCGCGCTGGAAAAAAAAGCAATACGGCTTGGCTCGATTCCTTCGGTAGGCGGCTCAGCTTCCAGCTCGTTGCCACAATTAGCTTCTCCACCAGATCGTGGACCCGGACTTTGCGCCTCTGTGGGGGTGCGGGGCTGCGGCACAGCGACTTCACTGACGCCGCCAACGCCATGGTAGGAGGTGAAGGGTCCAAGAAGGACGATGACCCTGCTGCTGGGTACGTGGCACTACCATGGAAGTAGGGAGGAGGTGCCATGGAAGCCGAAGGATCCGAGGGTTTCAACGCAGGTGCAAGATTATATAGTGCCCTCATCTCATATGCCTTCGCTTGTCCTAGCACAACCTGTGCACAAAGATGATGCTGTCATGGGTAATCGTGGAGGTGAAGGAGAGGAGAGAACACATGTATAGTTGTGTCCTCTATATGAAATTCATGAATGTCTATGTTATATTTTTTTAACCTCTGTAGATTGATCGTCCATGAACCATGATACACATGTTGCACAAAATAAATCGATCACCATGGGAATAGACATTGTTGAAGCTAATGGTGATGTAACGACCCGGCCCAGGATAACGGCTAAGATCTACTCTACACGTTGAGTAGACCACACCTACTAAATAACTCTCTTGCGCTTTCATCCTCGCTTCGCGCAAAAGGTTCGAACCGGAGTTATTAACTTCCCAGGGACCGGCTATTTAAGTCAGTCCAACTCTCTTTCTGTTTCCAGTCTGGGACTAAAGGAATACTGTGCCGCATGCTACAGTAGCCGTGCGCTACAGTAGCCGCGCGGCCCAGTCGGCCCGTGGGCCGTGACAATCTCCCCCGTTAGGGTTCGACGTCCTCGTCGAACCAACTTACCCATACGGGACAAGGGGGCAGGATCCCCTCTCTTGGGCCACGTCCATACGTCTAGTGCTACGATCCCATGTGCCACGGCCGTGGGTTCACTGCCAGCAGCCCATGTGTGTCCGTCCACATGCTGTTGGCATCGCGAGAGTATAGCTCTGATACCCCTGTAACGACCCGGCCCAGGATAACGGCTAAGATCTACTCTACACGTTGAGTAGACCACACCTGCTAAATAACTCTCTTACGCTTTCGTCCTCGCTTCGCGCAAAAAGTTCGAACCGGAGTTATTAGCTTCCCAGAGACCGGCTATTTAAGTCAGTCCAACTCCCTTTCTGTTTCCAGTCTGCAACTAAAAGAATACTGTGCCGCGTGCTAAGTAGCCATGTGCTACAGTAACCACGCGGCCCAGTCAGCCCGTGGGCCGTGACAGGTGATCCCGTCGCCCGCCCGGCCCGGCCCCGTGGCGTCACGATCGCCTCTGCTCCGCCACGCCTCCTCCCCACCCAGCCGCCCGGCCCCACGTCGCCATTGGCCGTCTCCCCTCCGCCGAGCCTCCCTCTCTGCCTGCACCACGACGCCCGCGGCCGCCTCCCCTCCCTCTGCCGCACCCGGCCTCGCCTCCCAATGTTGAGGCGCGATGTCCGCGGCCGCGATCTGATGACGAACGCAAGCAAGCAACAAACTGGAAGCCGATGGGAAAGCTAATTGTGGCAACGAGCTGGAAGCTGAGCCGCCTACCGAAGGAACCGAGCCATATTGTCTTTTTTTTTTCAGCGTGGAGCCAAGCCAAGAGAAGTGCCGTTCGATGCTCTCTCCCATCCACGCGGCAAAGATCTAGACGGGGCTGCACCGTGCGGGGTTTGCAGCCGGTCTCCACAGAATAGTGCTTCTTGGAAGATGGTTTTTCTCCTTGCCTCAAACATGTATTTCCCAAATGGAGAGACGACACTTTTAATGATAAATTACCTGAGCCCCATTTTACTAATAAAATACTTTTACAGGTTAATCACTTTCATTCTGCAGGTAGCCATTTTCTCAATTGTTTTAATTTCCTTCCCCACCTACTGCATATTGTAACTCTTCAATATAATTAAGGTCCTACTTCTAGCTCGCCAACTACTAGCTAGGACAAGCATTCAACTACATCATAATTGCATGTGCCCTCCTTGACCCCTCTCTAACTTAATCAGATGTTATATATAGCACGATCGATTTTGTCATCATTATAGCATCATTTTTTGACCAAATCTTACTTACATATCAACATGGAATGGTTATGTAGGAATGAGAAGTATCAGTAAGTTCTCGACTGTTGTGAAATAAAGGGTTCATCTAATAAGATTGCTGCAGCCTCTGGTGGAGGCTCGGCGAGTGGACATTGATCTCTAGAAACTAGGCATGCATGATTTATTTTAGAGCAAGCAAGTTTCTCGTTGACTTGTACTTTCTACTTTTGTCCAAGCTGTACTGCCTCCATAGATTTCACTCGACAGTTCCTCCTCACAGTGCCCGCCCCCCACCCACCTTTGCCAAACAATGCGTCGAGCCCATAGGTTTCTTTTTCTCAAATACAGCTGCATCCTAATATATATCTTGGTTTACCAATGTCAACCATCTTTTGAGATGCATGTACTGCTAGTATTTCTATAAGAAGTGCCATGCAATGTATCTCGACATTGTTTTTTTCAAAAAAATCACATCATGATACTAGCAATGTACAAGTGAAAGCTAATAAAAAAAGATGAAGGATTGTATACAGCACCGAATTTTGATACAAAAATCTGAACCATGTTCGGCATGGACAAGAGAAAATCTAAATACACTTTTTATACTCTACAATTTCGAGTAGCAATGATAGAAAATTGACCTCGTGTGCATATAGTTAATTATTCCAATGAAAATAAATGTACCAAAAATGATCTGCCAAAATTTAACATGTGCATATGTGCACACATTGAAGCGGACGACCTCATTCACACCCGGCCCAGCTACGTCCAGACCGAAGTTGCATTGATGCATTTCTTTTCTGCAGCTCAGAAGCACTGAGTTTAGCTAGCTCAGTCAATTAATAAGCCCCTTGTGATGGAACCTACCACACCCAAGTTTAATCTTTAAATTCCACACGTACAGGTGGTGATTTTTTGGGTTTTGGCACTAAATCAGAGACCGCAACTACAATGTTACTGTCTATTGCATCGGCTGTCAACAGGTACACTACAGTAGGCAGAAACCACGAGCTAGAAGTAACTACAGTGTTCATCATCAGGAAGAGGCACGGGGCTTGACAGACATAGCGGCAGAGACATCAATCCACTGCTGCTGCATGCTTCGAGCATGTGTGTGTGTTTGTGTGTTTGTGTGTGTGTACTATCTGGTATCTCCCTCGCACACCCAAAACATTGTCTTTCTCATACAACTTGCCGACTCTTGCAACAACTAGCTCGGTCGACCGCTGATGACGTGTTGCATTTACATGAAGGAATAGATCAAACTAGCTAGGAATGGGATGTATCAATGAGTTTCTGGTTCAAAACTAACTGGCGGTGGTTCTATAGTTGGTGGCCGTAGGGGCTGTTGGTAAAGTAGAGCAAAATAATACTCGCATGCATGGCACTATATAACTTTATCGGAGAGAGTGCAATGGTAGATGCAGATTTTGAAAAGTATGCATGATTTTGATGAAAACTTGTTCCAATCCCCGAGTCGTCATCATCTCGACAAAATGGTTCGAATACTATTTAGGAGATGATGATCAAAACATGAATGCATTTCATGATTATATTGCCAATGGATTGTTTGCGAGGTGAGAGTGATTGAAATATGCAATTTGTATATATATATGAACTGTTGTATTTATGTATTTTTTCATGTTGTATTATCAGCTGGAAACAGCTATAATTTGAACTGTTGTATTGTGTGTGCAAAAACTCTCATGAACCGGATTCTACTGATAATATTATATTTACTGTTATATTATGTTGTAGTATTTAGTTTTTCTTATGTTATATTTTTGTCATTATGTTGTATTCAAAAGATAGCACAGCAGGAAGGGAAAAAGATAAAAGAGAGCAGAGCCGAACAGAGTAGGAGCAGCTTATTGGGTGGGACAGTGGGGGCTTGAATTAGCAATAGCGCATAGGGGTAGCAATAGAGTGTGGAGAAGGAGGTTCCTATTAGCATGTGATTAGCACCTGGCTTCATACAGGACAATGCTAAAATTTAGCCAGTTAAATTAGCTGGCTAAACTTTAGCACTTGAAATTAGCTTCTCAAAACAGGACCTTAAACACTAAGTACAACAGAGAGAGACTGCAGTGATATTCTATTGCATCGGGCTGTCAACAGGTACACGACAGTTGGCAGTAAACCACGAGCTAGAAATAACTGCAGTAGTGTTCATCATCAAGAAGCGGTACGGTGCTTCGGAGACGTAGGTCATATCAATCCACTGCTGCTGCTTCGAGCAAGGATATATACTCGACTCCCGTAGCTCCCTCACACACGCCCAAAACGATGTCTTCTCAGACAAACTATCTGTGACTTTGCCCTCAAGCTCTGGCTTCCAAGTTGTCACGGAGGATTGCTGATGTTGGATCTGTTGAACAGATTGTTTCATCTCTTCGATCTTGATGTTGGTCTCGTCGGTCTTGTGATCGATGGTGTCGAACTTCTGGCCGAGCTCCTCGAGCTTGGCCAGGACGGTGGTGAGCGGGTCCGTGGGTGGTGTCATAGCTCCGATGCGGACTTTGAAACGGGTGTGAGATGAGACGGAACCAGCGTTGGAAGAGTGGTGGATTGAGGATCTTAGGCAATCTGATACCAGATGTTAGATATAGCTTGTTCACGCAACTCGATTCTCACTATCTGGATAGTATATAGGTTCAGGATACAACGGGACTAGGAAATCGCTAGCGATGTCTCGAGCCGAAGCCCGCCGCCGCCAGGTTGCCGGTGAGTCGGTGACTTCCAAATCAAGTTCTCCTCTACTCTCTCGATAACTCTATAAGCTTTACACGCACCTCTGGTGCTGCCCGTTACATGGGCCTCAATTCAGTTAAGCCAATCTGGCCCAGTAACACGAGTGCTTGTCTTCTTGGCCCTCTTGCCACGCCCGAGCTCCACGCCTTGGCCATCAGCCACCGAGCGACCAGGCGGCATCGTGACCAGGGTTTTTTATCCCGACCGGATAACCCAAACCGCCGGCCACCGGTTCCGGTTTACCGGACCGGTTGGACCGGTAACCGGTGGAAACCGGTTGAATTCAAATCTAAATTCAAATAAATTCAAAAACTCCCGTGCAACCGGTTCCGACCGGTTTACCGGCCGGTTTGACCGGTTTACCGGCCGGTTTTACCGGTCGGTTTGACCGGTTTGAATTCCAATCCAAATTCAAAAGCCCCCGTGCAACCGGTTTACCGGCCGGTTTGACCGGTTTACCGGCCGGTTTTACCGGTTTGCCTGGTGGGCCTTAATGGGCCGGCCATTTTTTCTTTTTCTTTTTTGATTTAACTTCAACTCCCCGCAAACTATACTAAATGAACGAATTTTTGAGAAAATTTGACACCATTAGATTCGTTGCACCTTGAAGTATTTTTAGGAATTTTTTGAGATTTTTCCATTTTTTGAAATTCAAATTTAAAATTTGAATTTGTGCCGGTTTCTAACCGGCCGGAACCGGAACCGGTCCGGGCCGGTAAGACCGGTAACCGCGGTAACCGGACCGGTTCCGGCCGGTTTTTTTAACCCTGATCGTGACAGCATGGCTCTACTAGTTTGTTGGGTAGTGTGTCTCCTACTCGTCGCAGCATTTAATTTGGTGATCATGGAACGAATCAGAGGAGAGGGACTAATTTTGAAGACGATTAGAGTAAGGCTAATGGTCTCCGCCTGCTTCTGGCTGCAAGAGTGCCAAGTCACCATGCATGGTGGCAGACCCCACTCGCATTTATTGTACAACAGTGAGAGGAGAAAATGTTGCACCGGCTCCCAGCTAGCGCTTCGCGAGTCGATTGCACCATTCTCTCTTTTGCTTTCTCTCTCCCCCCACGTAGGATCTCTCCGGCTCTACACTCACCCATAATACTTGCTCTTAGGCCATTCCTAGTGGGGTCCCAGTGCAAAATTTCAACACATGATTACCAAGAGTGACACATCATCAAAATACTTTTGAAACTCTAGATGAAATAGGGCCTCTCAATGCATAGTTTCATTTCACGGTTTCATAAGCGAGCCATTGCATTACTATGAATGCGATTGGGTGAAATCAGATGAGATGGAACTCTCTATGTCCCAATGCTAGTTTCATCAAGATTCAAAGTCTTGGAAATAGTGTAACCCAAGTTTCATCTAGATGAAACTCATTTCTTCTCTCTTTATAAATTTTTTGTCATGTCATCATTTTTGCCTACGTGACATCTCATTTAATGTGCATGAAACCTCTATGAGACTTGCATTGGGATTAACATGCCATGTAGAATTGTATGATGGCAACATGGCATAGGATTTAAGAGGAAAGAGAAAAAACTAGTTTCATCAGATGAAACTCTCTCTACACAAATACCAACACTCTATGAGTCTTAAAATTAAATGCAACATAGATTCTAGGAAACCACAATATGAAATTATGCATTAGGGGAGATAGTTTCAAATGTTGTTTTCTTGCTTACATGGCTATCTTGAAAACATAAGCATGCATGAAACTCTCCACTAGGAATACCAACATTGTATTTAATAGAAAGGTGGCTAGACAGACCTACAGCAACGTCCTACTTCTATCTGGCCAACTACTGGGAAAAGCGTTCTACTACATCTATTTTGATTCTGCAGTTAGCATTTTACAGGGTTAAGATTTCTGTAGTAGCCCCATTTTTCTAATAAAATATTTTTACAGGGTTGATCACTTTCATTCTGCAGGTAGCCATTTTGCCAATAGTTTTAATTTATCCTCCCTCACCTACTGCATATTGTAACTCTTCTATAGAATTAAGTGTAGGAAAACGGGCACCAAAAAACAAAATTTTCTACCCATACCCAGGAACTACTGCTGTTATAGATCACGGGATTACCACTAGACGCGCGGGTGCGGAACTTCTGTAGCGCGTCGGTGTAGTGCAGATGGAAGCCGACAGTGCAGTTGTGTGAACCACCTCACGAACGGCTCGTCCTTGTGTAGCAAGCGCCGCACCTCCACGAAGTACACACGTACGGGAAGAAGCGTCGCACTCCGGATTGCTAGATCCGCGAGAACAACTAGGGCTAGTTGCATGAGGAAGGGGCTTGGGCACCAACTACAGGGAGGAGGGGGCTTCGGCTTGTTTTAGCTCGGGATGGGGAGGGAGGGCCTGGTGCGCTGGATACTTATTTAGCACCTAGTGTGCTAAATAGCTATTATTCATAAAATTGTCTGCAGGACAAAATAATAAAACAAATAATTATGTTGAATCCAACTAACAAATAATTATTTAGCACCCTGAAATTTTTGAATTTCAGGATGTGATTAAAATTAAAAATAAAACAACATTTTTCTCATAATTCTAAATTTTTTCCAACATTTGTTTTCTTCACAGGGAAATTATTATAAAAGAAAATAGATTGGTTGATTTTTCTAAATTAAATGAGATTGTTTGTTGGTTATGCATTCATGCTGTCCTTGCATAGTTTTATTGTTTGTTGTTCAGTTTGAATTTGAATTCTTGAATTCGAATTTGAATTGAATGTGTTTGAATCCTTTCAAAAATGGAAAAGCCTTTTCCTTTACCCCCTTCCTCTTTTCAGCCCAGCCGGCCCATCTCTCCTTTTCCCCTTTCCCTTTTCTCCCCACGGCCCAGGAAATCCCGCCGGCCCGTTTCCCGTTTCCCAGCCCAATCCGGCCCAGCGCCCCTTTCCTTTCTTCTACCGCCGATAGGTGGGGCCCACTTGTCGGGGTCTCCTTCCTCCCCTGACCGGTCGGGACTTTGTTGAGTCCGAGCCCGATCCAGCCCCACGCCGCCGCGGTCGGTGTGGCCAGCACACCAAGGGCCTCGGCCCCGGCCTATAAAAGGCACCTCCCGTTCCCCCTTGACCTCTATCGACGTTGCCGCCTTTTTTCGCTTGCCAAAACCCTAGCCCTAGCTTGCGTCGCCATTGATGACCTCGGGAGCTCGGAGCTGCCGCCGCGCCGCCGTTCCACCGCTCTCCTCGCGAGTTCAAGCCTTCCAGAACTTCGCACCGAGGTAGTGAAGCACGCCAGCCCTGTTTCTCTCTCTCTCTCTCTCGCTCTGCTTCGTCCGCGACTGCTCGCCGCCGCCGCCGCTCCACCATGCGCCGCCGCAAGCCCGCTCCGCTCGTCTAGGCCCTGCGCAGAGCCCCTAGATGGCTTTGCCTTGACGCACGCTCGCTTCCAGTCCCAAACCGAGCCGAGTGCGTACCGGAATCGCGTTTACGCGATACGCCGGCCATCCCGCCGCCGCACGCCACCGCCAACCTCGCCGTCGGTTGCCTAGCGCCGCCGCCAGCCGCCCCAACAGACCCCAGCCGTCCGATCTGAGATCGACGGTCCAGATCCAATCTAGCTCGAGTCAAACTAGCCATATACCGGTCAACAGTGTCCTTTTTGCAAATAAACCCCTCGGTTTTATCAAAATAAACCCGCCATCCTACGCAGTTGAAAAGTATTTACAAACCAGTCCTTTGTTTTATGTTTTAGCCCCTGCGCTTTTCTAAAATAGAACCCGCCGTCCCTAGTTCGCTCTTTTGCAGATCTAACCCCAAGTTTAACCTGTTTTGCGGGTGCAGTTTACTGTGTCTTGCAAATCTCCTCTGCTAGCCCCTGTAGTTTAGGTTTAATCTCGTTTTAGTCCCTGGTTTCTTTAGAGCTAACCCCTAGAGGTTTAAATCTATCGCAAACAAGTCCTTAGAACCTTGTTTTAGCCATAACTTCTTCGTTTTAACTCCGTTTTCATCAATTCTTGCGCTCACGTGATCCTTACAACGTGTGTAGTAGCCTTATCACTTTGTTATCCTCTGTGAGTACACTTTGTCGTGTCTTACAAATCTTTTCTTTTAGTCCTTAACCCTTTAGTTAATCGCGACTAAATCCCTGAAGCACCGTTTAGTCTATAGAATCGCCGTTTAGCTCCGTTTTCCGCATTTCTTGCGCCCTCATAATCATAGCAGCAAGCCTTATCCTTTAGTGCTCTCTTTTCAAGCCTTTCTTTTATTCTGGTGTATTGTTCTTCGTTGTATCTTCTTGTTTGCTTTGTATGTTTGCCTGATGATTGTTTCGAGTAGAAGGATCGCTGTTTGAAGATTGAAGATCAGGAATCCCAAGTGAGTAAGAGTTGAAGAGCAGTAGGAGTAGCTTTTCGTTGGTGAAAGACAAGTGACCCTAACCATCTTTCTGTTTATGCTTATTTACAAGAGTATTATGATGATTTAATTGGAACATGGAGAACCACCCAAGAAAACAGTACAACCACAATACTATATGGCTCTGGTCTTGGCTAATTAATTAGAGACTCTAGCTTGTGACAGTCTTATCGAAAGGACAAGAGGGGATGCATTGATGGGGTATAGCTCGGTCCTCTTGGGGCAATTGATATTGTTTAATGGTCCTTTGGCAAGGTACCACCTCATTAGGACAGTGTTATGACCACTTTGACTTAAAACCTTAGCGGATTGTCATAGGTTAGGGAATCTTTGTAAAGGCCTCGTAGCGTCCCTATGCAATCACACATCGGAAGTGTGGTATTGTGCCTAGCTAGCACATTGCGTGGTTGGGTTCAATGTTCTTTGGAACTTTTACGCGAATTGTGGTGAAAGTGTACAACCTCTGCATAGTGTAAAACTGATATATCAGCCGTGCTCACGGTCAGGAGCGGCTTGGACCCTCACATGATTAATAAACTTAAAGATGGATATAAATCACATTCTGGTTATTTCTAGTAGCCTTGCTGAGTACCAACCATAAGTGTACTCACCCTTGCTTACTGCTGCTCAGAAGGAGAAAGCTGTGGTGAAATCTTTTGAAGATGTTGCTGAGTGCTAGGCGTACACAACCCCCAGTCGATTGCCTGTGAAGTTTGGAGCCTTCGTTTCCAGGATAAGCTGTATAACTCTGATAATCTTCTATTTGTTGTAATTCTCTTTTACGTGATACTGTTACTGATTATTCACTTATGATGTCTCTATATGTATGAAACTCGATCCTGGCATACATATAGCTATGCATTCGGTTTTGTCCTTAAAACCGGGTGTGACATGATTCTTGGTAAAACAAAATTTGAATTTGTGCCCATAATTAAAACAGGCTGCACACCTGTAAGAACAGGTATTATAACCGGCGAACTGCCGGCGGAATCCGACGTAGGTGGAGAGAGAAACAAGGAGCGAGAATGAGTGGCCGTCTCGCGACGCCCCCGCGCGAGCTGGCGAGGAGGTGCTGCTGCCCTTGCTATTGGATGAGCTGGTGGGCCCGCCACATCGCGCGCAGCAGCTCGGGTGAGCTGGCGCGCAAGACGCCGGCCTGCGGCGCAGTTATTAAATCTGCTCTAAGCCGTCAAGCAATTAAAAGAGCGATGTTTATTGCTAAAGCACCTTGTGCAATTACCCAAACGCCTAGCTTCATCAATGACTTTTAGGCTCCCTCGATTATCACGTTCAATTTTGAAAATTGAAAACTCATCCACAGGAACCGTTGCCTCTCTGCCGCAGATATAATATTTTTTCAGAATTCCTTTTAATCCAGAATTAATCTGGGACTACAAAGTTTCATGAGAATCTTTCGAAAGATCAATAGCTTTTCGAGGGGAAGTCTGCAAATGCTGAGAGAGAGCAACTGGGATAGAGCAAATGTTGATTGTATTGAAACCAGAAAACTTCTGAGAATTAGCCTTTGTATAGGAAGTCAAATTTTCAGCAAAACGAACCCTTTTCTTATGTTTTCTTTGGGATTTCTTCTGTCTTTTGGAGACAACTTTGATCCATTTCTTTTCCTCCTCAATTTCCCAAAGTCTTTTCTCCCTTTCCCAGTGAGGAACCCCATTGTTGCAGATATGAAAATACACATCAAAAGATTTCCCGATGAACCGGCGAAGCTTGTATATAGCCAAACCAATACTTTTACAGGAAACCGAGAACCTGAAGTGGTTATGACTGATAAATTGAACATGAAAATCCTGAGCATTACCACCCAAACAAGACTGCAGGGCAAGGGCCACTGAATCCTCATTCAATTGAAATAGATATCTTTTGAAAGTGGCAAGCATGATAAAACCCTCCTCAAAACGAGAGTGCCGCTCATGAATCCGCCTACCAAAGGACTCCAGCATCTCATCCTCGAAAAGAAACCCATGACTGAAATCCAAAAGACTGACCAGATGTTCAGACATTCTTGAGAAGAGGAAAACTCGAGAAAAACCAGGCGTCGAGGGAAATCCAACTAAATCAGTGAAGGAGAAAGCCACAAGACACAGGCCAGAGAGTCGAGAGAGGAGAAGCAGAGAGCAAACTTATCAGAAGTCATGGCGCAGCCAAAGGGGAGATCCTTGCCCGGGCGCAGGAACGACGGAGACTGCAACTGGAACTGCAATGTTATTCTATTGCATCGATCGGGCTGTCAACATACAGGTGCACGACAGTAGGCACTAAACCACGAGCTACAGAAATAATTGCACTATTCATCACCAGGAAGGAGTATGGTGCTTCAGAGACGTAGCGCACATCAATCCACTGCTGCTGCTTCTAGCGAGGATATATCCTACTCTCTGGTAGCTCCCTCATCATCACTGCACACACCCAAAATGATATCTTTCTCATACAACTAGCTGACTGCTAGCAACAACTAGCTTGATCGGCCGCTGCTGACGTGTTTGCGTGTATGTGGAAGAATAGTTCAAACTAGCTAGGAATGGAAGGTACCAATGAGTTTGCCGCTACATCAAAGTCATCGATATCAGGACTGAAGCTACAATTTCTGCTGGAGCCCTCGAAATACTGAAACACACCACAGTGTTGATTCGATCATGCAGAGAACGGCAGTGCAGTTCCAAAATGAAGCTTCACACATGGACGGATATGGTCCTACTCCACAGCTGGATCTCACACTCAAGCTGCTGGCCGTAGAGTCACTCTCGTAGCATGTATAGGCTATCAGAAGTCCACAAGCACAAGAGAATATGTAGTGCTTCTAGGGAAGATGGTTTTTGTCCTTGCCTCAAGCATGTATTTCCTTAATGGAGAGAAGGAGATGGTATTACTTTTACTGGTAAATTACCTGAGCCCCAATTTACTAATAAAATATTTTTACAGGTTATTAACCACTTTCATTCTGTGCGTAGCCCTTTTTTGAATTGTAGTTTTCCTCCCTCACCTACTACATATTGTAACTCTTCTACATAATTGCCTATTACCGCCTCATATCTATTACCGCCTTCAATTGCATGGGCCCTTCTTGACCCCTAGCTCTCTAACTTACTCACAAGTTATATATAGCACGATTGATTTACTCGTGGTTAGCTTCATTTCTGAACATCCTTTTTGCCCAAATCTTACTTACATATCAACATGGAATGACTATGTAGCTAGGAATGAGAAGTGTCAGCAAGTTCTCCACTGTTGTATGAAATTAAAGGTTCATCTACTAAGATTCAGGTTGCACCATCTGGTGGAGGCGCATATGTGTGATGTGTTTGTCATGGGCCAGTGGCTGGCCAAGCTACCATTAGATTACTACAGCTTATTGATTGTAAATGAAAAATGGGGAGTTAATGTCCCTTGGTCTTGGTGGGGTTGGAGTATATCATATCACTATATCTCTACAAAGCTGCTACCTGGATGTATAGTGATGATCTATTGGTTCCATGGACCTCAGATCCATTAATAATTAGTTTCATATGTATGGCCAAGATGTAGGAAATAGGTCGATGCTTGCATTCTTGCAGTGTCACATTGACAGGAAATATACATATGTGTATAGTAATTTTGCTGTTGGACATTATAGAGACGTGGTATTAGCTATAAGACATGCTTGTTTTTGTCTTTGCTGATGGACACTTCTCCTTTATGTCCATTTGCCACCGGACACTCCAGACAATAAAAATATCTATTTATGGTCTAAGAGAGTACAAAAAGTCAATTTTGCCCTTGTCAAATGCGATGAACAGACCAGTTTCCCCTTCTCCTTGCATACATTCTTCTTCCGCCGCTCTCTGCTCCCTGACAACATGACCCTGACCTCTAGACCCGAGCCCATCGCCGTCGCGGTGAGTCCGCCGACCTTGCAAGGATCCGGCGGGAAGCTGGCGCCGCAGGCGGTCGCACACGCCATCGCACCAGGTCGGATTGTACCAAATGTGCTAGGGGTGCTATTGTGATTTTTCAGTTAATCATTCTCCTCCATCTTAGAAAATTATATTTGATAGACTTGATTTCCAACAGCAAATGAGTATAATTGAACAATACAATGTCCATTAGCAAAGACAACATCGAAGGGTGTCCTGCAACAAAATTATCCCTATTATTTGGCCATCCACGTCCGCTAGCCTATCAGAAGTCCATGAAAAAAACAATAGTGCTTCCTGGAAGATGGTTTTTGTCCTTGCCTCAAACATGTATTTCCCAAATGGAGAGAAGACACTTTTAATGATAGATTACCTGAGCCCCATTTTACTAGTAAAATACTTTTACAGGTTAATCACTTTCATTCTGCAGGTAGCCATTTTCTCAATTGTTTTAATTTCCATCCCCACCTACTGCATATTGTAACTCTTCTATATAATTAAGGTCCTACTTCTAGCTAGCCAACTACTAGCTAGGACAAGCATTCAACTACATCCACCTTCAATTGCATGTGCCCTCCTTGACCCCTCTCTAACTTAATCACATGTTACATATAGCACGATCGATTTTGTCATCATTATAGCATCATTTTTGGACGATCTTTTTGACCAAATCTTACATATCAACATGGAATGGTTATGTAGGAATGAGAAGTATCAGTAAGTTCTCGACTGTTGTGAAATAAATGGTTCATCTAACAAGATTGCTGCAGCCTCTGGTGGAGAGGCTCGGCGAGTGGACATTGATCTCTAGCAACCAGGCATGCACGATTTATTTTAGAGAAAGCAAGTTTCTCGTTGACTTGTACTTTCTACTTTTGTCCAAGCTATACTGCCTTCATAGATTTCACTCGATAGTTCCTCCTCACAGTGCCTGCCCCCACCCCCTTTGCCAAACAATGCATAGAGCCCATAGGTTTCTTTTTCTCAAATACAGCTGCATCCTAATATATATCTTGGTTTACCAATGTCTACCATCTTTTGAGATGCATGTACTGCTCGTATTTCTATAAGAAGTGCCATGCAATGTATCTCGACATTGTTTTTTAAAATAAAATCACATCATGTTATTAGCAATGTACAAGTGAAAGCTAATAAAAAAAGATGAAGGATTGTATACAGCACCAAATTTTGATACAAAAATCAGAACCATGTTCGGCATGGTTAAGAGAAAATCTAAATACACTTTTTAATTATACTCTACCATTTCGAGTAGCATGTAGCAATGATAGAAAATTGACCTCGTGTGCATATAGTTAATTATTCCAATGAAAATAAATGTACCAAAAATGATCTGCCAAAATTTAACATGTGCATATGTGCACACATTGAAGCAGACGACCTCATTCGCACCCAGCACAGCTACGTCCAGACCGAAGTTGCATTGATACATTTCTTTTTTGCAGCTCAGAAGCACTGAGTTTAGCTAGCTCAGTCGATTAATAAGCCCCTTGTGATGGAACCTACCACCCAAGTTTAATCTTTAAATTCCACACGTACAGGTGGTGATTTTTTGGGTTTTGGCACTAAATCAGAGACCGCAACTACAATGTTACTCTCTATTGCATCGGCTGTCAACAGGTACACTACAGTAGGCAGTAAATCACGAGCTAGAAATAACTACACTGTTCATCATCAGGAAGAGGCACAGGGCTTGACAGACATAGCGGCGAAGACATCAATCCACTGCTGCTGCATGCTTCAAGCGCGCGCGCACACACACACACTACTCTCTGGTAGCTCCCTCGCACACCCAAAACATTGTCTTTCTCATACAACTAGCCGACTCTTGCAACAACTAGCTCGGTCGACCGCTGATGACGTGTTGTGTTTACATGGAGGAATAGATCAAACTAGCTAGGAATGGGAGGTATCAATGAGTTTCGGGATACACACTACAGCAGACCTAGCCTTTGCAAATGGACATTTGCTGCCGGTTCAAAACGAACTGGTGGTGGTTCCATAGTTGGTGGCCGTAGGGGCTGTTGGTAAAGTAGAGCAAAATAATACTTGCATGCATGGCACTATATAACTTTCGGAGAGAGTGCAATGGCAGATGCAGATTTTGAAAAGTATGATTTTGATGAAAACTTGTTCCAATCCCCGAGTCGTCATCATCTCGACAAAATGGTTCGAATACTCATTTAGGAGATGAAGATCAAAACATGAATGCATTTCATGATTATATCGCCAATGGATTGTTTGCTAGATGAGAGTGATTGAAATATGCAATTCGTATGTATATGAACTGTCGTATTTATGTATTTTTTTCATGTTGTATTATCAGCTGGAAACAGCTATAATTTGAACTGTTGTATTGTGTGTGCAAAAACTCTCATGAACCGGATTCTACTGATAATATTATATTTACTGTTATATTATGTTGTAGTATTTAGTTTTTCTTATATTATAATTTTTGTCATTATGTTGTATTCAAAAGATAGCACAGCAGGAAGGGAAGAAGATAAAAGAGAGCAGTGACGAACAGAGTAGGAGCAGCTTATTGGGTGGGGCTGTGGGGGCTTGGATTAGCAATAGCGCAGAGGGTTAGCAATAGAGTGTGGAGAAGGAGGTTCCTATTAGCATGTGATTAGCACCTGGCTCCATACAGGACAGTGCTAAAATTTAGCCAGTTAAATTAGCTGGCTAAACTTTAGCACTTGAAATTAGCTTCTCAAAATAGGACCTTAAACACTAAGTAGAACAGAGAGCAACTGCAGTGTTATTCTATTGCATCGGGCTGTCAACGGTACACGACAGTAGGCATTAAACCACGAGCTAGAAATAGCTGCAGTAGTGTTCATCATCAGGTAGCGGTACGATGCTTCGGAGACGTAGGTCATATCAATCCACTGCTACTGCTTCGAGCAAGGATATACACTAGTCTCCAGTAGCTCCCTCACACACGCCCAAAACGATGTCTTCTCAGACAAACTATCTAGGAATGGGAAGTATCAACGAGTTTCCAGCTCCGCGTCATCGACATTAGGACTGAAGCTACAACATCAGCTGGAGGTCTCGACGATTTACTGAAGCATGAGACAACATTGATTCGATCATGCAGAGAACGGCAGCCAAGCTTCACACATGGCCGGATATGGTCCAAGGAACCCAACCGTGTTGGCACTCGGCCATTGGCACGATGCCACGCAGATGCCTGATGGAGCTAGCCTCTGTAACAATTTGTTGTTTTCGTTGGGGTATGCTGGCTGGTAAAGGGCCTAAAATTTTGAACTAGAAAATCTAAGGATCGGGCTTTAAAAGTGCCGGGCTCTAATTTTATATAATTTGAGCTAAAAAATTTAAGAGCTTTGTTGGGCTGTGAAGAGGCCACTAGGGCCATGACCCAGTACAACCCCTATACAGCATCCCGCCATTAGCTTATTTTGTTCATGGCTTGTGAACCGCGAGGAATTGAAAGAGCAAGAATCGAATCAAGAACCTGCAGCATGGTGCTCTTCTCGACCTCCTCGAAATCGTCTCGAATGTACAAGAGAGCTCCTGATATGACGCCTGGATAGAGATGAAATGGATTAGACTAGTTGCATTGAGCATTAGCGGCAGATGTGTCTTTCTATCTAAAAGAAAGCAACCGATCAACTCTGCTCATCATCCCAAAAACTATGGTTTGCACATATTTAGTATCAATTCCTAGCATAACAATGCATTTAGGCCCGGTTTAGATGCAAAATTCAAAATTCCAAAACTATCACATCGAATGTGTGTAGCACATGTATGGAGTATTGAATCTAGACGAAATAAAAATCTAAATGCATAGTTTGCTTGATCTAATGAGTCTAATTTAGCCATGATTAGACAATAAATTGCTGCAGTAAAGCTACAGTAAATATGTTCTAATGACGGATTAATTAGTCTTAATAAATTTATCTCGTAGTTTATAGATGAGTTTTGTAATTAGTTTTGTGATTAGTCTATGTTTGATACTTTAAATATGCAAAGAGTCCATTTCAAAAACTTTACACGCTGCATCTTAACAAGGCTTTAGCAAATACTCCCTCTGTGGCTCCGTCCCATATCAAAACAACTAAGAATTTAAAATGAAGGGAGTATTGGATTAGATGAACGTACATCAGAAATTGAACTTTATCATTTTTACCTGATTGTGAAAGAAGGTAGCGTATAGAACAAGGTGAACCATAGAGAGAAAATTTGGAACCAGCTGATGATGTGTAGCATTGAAAGAATGCCACCTCAACTAGTAAATTCTTATGGTAATGCTATACAGATCAGACTTTCGATGTCTGTTCATCGATAAGATGCTCGACACATGTTGCAAGAGACCAGCACTAATGTTGCAATTGTTGTTTCTTTATGTCTCATAGTGAATTTGCACGAAAAATGGTGCCAATATTATGGTGGGATATTTCCATCTTCGAATCGGATGTCAGAATTATTTGTATATATACTTTTCTTGTTGCAAGCATTGATTTCTAATGGTGCAACGGTTATTTGTCAATTCTGCGACAATCCTTCCGATGAAAAATTCTGATCGGCCATCTGGACGCGAAATTTTCTAATCTAATTTCCTATGTTTCTTCTTATACAAGAGTTCTATATATGGATACAAAATTTGAACTCGATCTGTAACAAACAGAAATGAATTGCATCTTACACATACTGACTTATTTGAATCCAACCCAACAAAGTTCCTCGTAGTGGCGAGAACTGAGATGTGAATTGTAGAGTCCAACCAACCAATTTATGTGGCGCAATAATTACTAACAAATTTCATCTTGTTGTAACACTACAAAAAAATGGTGATACATGACGATTAAATTTCGTCACAGATCACTAAAAACCGTCATAAAGTAGTATCTATGATGATCTCAAATAGCGTCATATATCGAGCGTCACAGATCACACCTCGTGACGTTTCTTAAATTTTCGTCATAAATTGCTTGATCCGTGATGTTTCAAAAATGTCACAGAATGTTCCTGGGCCCCCAAAGCCCAACCCAAGCCCATTTTCTATGACGAATAAACATCATAAATAATATAATTTTCGTCACAAATTCAATTGCCATGCCACGCATTGATGACATGGCAGATGACGTGGCTGTTGACTTGGCGATGACGTGGATAGCAATGATGACGTGTAAATTGACGTGGTCAATGACATGGCTGCTGACATGGAAATTATGTGGAAAATGGTGCTGACTTGGCAGGTGACATCAGCAGCACAGCCCATGAGTGGTTGGGCCCAATTCGAAGTGGGCCACCAAGTTGGGCTTGATTTCAATCCAAAATTAATTATCAGCTAACATGACTTCAGCCAAAGATTCCAGCCCAAATTATGACATCACATGAGTAAGATTTGCATCCAGCATGACAATAGAATAATAGATCACATACAGTTTTTCCATCTATCAGGACCAGAAACAACAAAATATGAACAAGCAGCGGCAATTTTTTTCGATTCAGTATGAAATCAGTCTAACTTTAGGTAATCTAGCACAAAATCTCAAAGTGCTGAGAAAAAGAGTAGCTTCAAGCACACCCATGTTTCAAGTGAGCTCAAGTTTTGCATCCTTCTCATCTTTTGATTGCAGGCCTGCATATGATATAGCAAATATGGTGAGTACAACTTCTGCATTACTTTTCTCAACCAAGATTGACTTTACTCAGTGTTAACTTGAATAGAAAAACATTATTGGATTACTACTTCGTAATAAATCAATACTAACAATCAACTTGTATGTTGAGATGAAGATGGAATATACTCTAAACAGCTAACTACTAGGCATTACAGCGTTTCAGTTCAGCTAAGCTATAATTCATGAGTTTTTAACAAAAAACATGGCATGATTAGTCCTTAGCTGTTCCTATTCGCAGCATGGATACTTCACACAAGAGCAGAGCTGTCAGATATCTCTTGTATTTTGAAAAGTCAATATTTAATATTTGAATAAAAATCATATATCAGATTTATAGTTTCTTTAGTTAAAGAGATGCATGCAGGGAGGAAGCTAAGTGAACAGCAAGCACTACTGAAACTAGCTACAATCTCAACATCAACTATAATTATGCTCTACAGATGCAAGACATACCTGCCGAACACCATTCTCATGCTTCAATATAAAACCCACCGTGGACTAGCAGCCACAAGCAAAATTTTAGTCATCATCAATGTGAAGTGAACCAAGAAAGTAGCAAATAGTCAATTACTAGCAAGATATCCTACAAAAATTTCAGAACGTTTGTTGCTACAAGAAGTTAAGCTGCTCTAAAATTTGGTTCAAACATGGACTGATAACTGTAATGCAAATCAAATCATCATATAATTATCTTCAATGCATAGCAATTTTTTTGCAACTAGACTGTTCCTTCAAATAAAGTAAAGTGGAACACACTTAGTTAGACAAAAATGAACAAAAAAAATTTATACTGCAAGTAAGGTTGCCAAGCATATCTTAATTTTTCTAAAAGACGTACACGGTCCCCTCCCCATCAATCCATTCAAAGCATAACTCACATGCAAAAAGTCTAACAAAAAGTGCGCACTGCATGAATGAGAAGAATGGAGCATAGGCTTAATTAATGTACAAGTCGAAGGAAGAAGAAAATAATCTCAGAACCAAGCGGTGCGGGCTGGCTGCGCATGTCGGACGCTCCATTGCCCTCGTGGGTACCGGCCGCAGCTCGTCCACATGAGGCGGTTCGCGCTGACGGAGATCAGGCCGTGTGCGGCTCGCCGAAGCTCGCCCGCACACTTCGGAGCGAGGTCGAGGAGAGGGGCGCAGATCTGAGGGGGGAGAGAGAGAGTGTAGACCTTAGCCCTCTTCCGACTCGCCACGCCGGTGCCGGACGGAGTAGAACCCTAGCAAGAAAGTAAAGGGGATGAGGGGAGGAAGGGACGATGCAGAGAACATGGTGAGAAGGGGATGGAGGAGGGGCGCACCTGAACCTGGATCTGCTACCGCCGTGTCGTTCATCACTGTGTCCGTGTCATCGGTGTCCGCGTAGGGGATCTCGCGCTAGCGGACGAGGCAGTGCGCCGCTGTGATTTCGCCACCACGGCCGCCTACCTCGAGTCCGCTCGGCGCCCGCCCCACGCCGCCAAGCTACTACCGCTCGCCAAGGCTCGTGCTTGGGCGGCGCGCGGGGAGGGGACGGGGATGGCGGCGTGGGCGAGATGGGCTCTCTGTGTTGTGAGCAGGGAAGGGACGGCGATATAAGTGAGCCTTCACCACTCACCTCTACCACAATCTGCATTCTAGTCCTTTCAATTTCTCCTTTTCTTTTAGAGTCTGTTCCTTCTACCATCAGTTGTGCAGTGGGCCTTTCTAGATACGACATGACACTGGTTGTCTCCATTTCCACTATCTCCATGGCAGCCAGTGGCAGAGCTAGGTCTTTATATACGGAGGAACTACTTGAACCATGGAACAGCAACTACTTGAATCAACGTGGCACAACTGCTGCGAGGACATCATTATCTCATCAAGCTCCTATTAGCTACTATATATTATAGCTTAAGCACTGCACTAACTAGGAATCTCTATATATATACCCTCTCTAGCATTCCAGCATCTAACTGGGAATTTGAGGTATTGGAAAGTTTCGAGCCACAATATCATGATATTTAGGCACATGCCCGTGCTCTGACTAGTGATCTCAAGGAACGGTTCGTGCCCTCCAGGCTTCATGAAGCTGTGCGGCAACCAAGTGGGCATGTACTCGTTACCTAGCTATCACTTCCCACTAATTGGCTACCGTCACCTCCTAGACACTACATCACCAGGTCAAGATATCTGGTGGAGATAAATAGATGATGCTGGCCTTTCCCATTGGTAGTAGGCACAGATCTGGCATGGGACACACCCGTGGACCTTGGAGGCGATGCAACTGTAGGAAATCATGAACTGTCGATGCTCATGAACTATGAAATAAGTTAACCTTCAAGAGAATGGTGTCTGATGGTAAGATATCGATCCATTGAATTCTTCTCCCAATAAGACTTAAGAACAGGTCCTGTGAGAAACAAAGGTTCCAAAATTCCAGCGTCAATGTGTAAGTCTGTAACACGTACACGTGCCATGATTTAAGTTGATGTGTACTGAGAAGTTATGGGGTCATATGTATGGTTAGTGATAATAACTTATTCACCGTAAGTAATAATAGAAGGATCAAAGTGGAGGAATTTAGTCCTAATTAACATTGGGCCTTATGTAAACACACATATTATATATGGATACATATGTTCATATAGAATCTCATAAGTAGATTGACATAAACATATGAGGCAGATGCATGCAAAACTTAACAGCTACACTACAGTAATGGAGAAAAATGCACATTTGAAGTTTGGAGTAGCATTATGACATCTAATTAAGGCCCACCTGTAGGATAATAAAAGTAGTATAAGATGTCATGAAATATATACAAATTCAAACTTGTACTAGTACTAAGGCGGAAAAAATCTCATCATGTGGTTTAATTTCATTCATTATTCTGGATCATCTCCTACACAGCACCGTCAATACACATATTATCTGCAATCGTAGTGCATAAAACCTTGAGCTTGCTCATTTTTTTCTCACCTCCTCCACTGCAGATGTGCTGCAAACGAGCTAGGACCGTGGTGTGTTACGACCCTCACGGACTCACCCCATCCCATCTTGTCTTTGACATATCACTGGCTTCGGCTTCTATATATGTATCTCCTCCTAGCTGTCCATCTGCTAGCTCGGGCACACTGCTACTATACTTCAATTCAATTTGCATTGTAGTGTCCACTGTCTAGTGTTGCATCGTACACATGATGATGCCTGCATCAAGTACTAATTCAAACTAGCAATCTAGGAATGGAAAGTATCAGCAAGTTTCTATCCACGCCAGAAGTAACTCACAGGGTATGGTATTACACCACTGGCAGAATCTTTTGATTTGTCTTTAGCCGGATACCAAGACATAGTTTGTTACTATTGACACGGGCCACATGAATATGTTGTTGCACCATATGGCTTACAAGAAACGAGGATTATGATCGAGGTTGTACTTGATAAACATCAACCCAAAACATTTTTGCAGGTCTCTTATTCAGGTTATTAATACATTGGCTTTGGCTTTGGGCACAGTTGCAACAAAGTGATAGATAAGTAGAAGCTATTGATTGGAGTTTACTGGAGTATGGAATCAACCAGTGCTTTCATTGCATCTTTCAGAGTCCCCTAAACACATACCCAAAAGCTAAATTGTGGTCCTAATGATCTTTTTGCAGTCCAAAAAAATTAAACGGAGCCAAACTAAGCCAGATTTTGTGCATCCTGCCAAGCTTCTAATCCTCCTATCTGACAGTACTTTAACGTGTTCCTATTCATGAGAAAAACACAAGCATTTTTGTCAATGGGTGATGATGTGGCAGCACTTAATAAATGTTTTTGAAAACCATTGGATGAGAGGTTTTATTTTCGTCCCAAAAGTCTTTGGCAAGGTCCCAAAACCATTCTCTTTATTTGATTTACTAGTTTTTAGGGACTTTTAGAGATGATCCCGCGTCACGAAATAGTTCAGTTACTTGAGTTGACAAAGCAGTGCACAACAGATGTGTCAACACTCTCTCTCTCTCTCTCTCTCTCTCTCTACAAGAGCAAGATCATATCGAGCACTTGATCAAACAAAACAAAATGGCAGGAGATAATTCAATTGGCTCATTCGACCATACATGTAAGCAAGAGATCGCCAACAATCAAGCGATATTCATTATTCGTCCGTGTACTATTATTACTTCAATTCCCGGGCCGTGCAGACCATATGACTGGCTTCTATATACAATAAGCCTACCACTTTGCGAGCTAGCTGTAGTAAGCAATGCATGTCTGACAATGTATGTAGCGCGGCTATGGATCCCTATTGTTGACACTCACATTTGGCACGAACAAGTTTGAGCATGAAGATATAAGGATTAGCCTTAACCAAACAGAAGATGGAGCCAAAATGCAGAAAGAAGATCACCAATAGGTAGCTTTCATCTAAATAATTAAAATGGATATATGAATCTCTTAAATTGGATTCCAAATGAGAGAGTTTTGGCAATCAAAAGGTGATATGAACATTGCGTCTTGACGGTAGTTTGGATATTTTGAATTATATCCATGGGACCTAAAAACTCCTACAAATGTGATCTCGCAAATTTGTTAGTCCCATTGATTATGTTGTCACTCAATCACCAAAATCACAAACAATAGCCTAGATGGGGCCATGTTCCTTACACAATCAGATGGACATTTATGATCCGGGTGCAGTCTCTAGTTTAGACAGAATTTGTGCCAACGAATCTTACAACGAACATGGCCTTCGCGAGTAATGGAAGGAACAATGGCAGATGGCCCCAAGTCTCCCATCAGCGAGACACATACGGATCTTGGTGGATTCAGCACCGAAGTTTCCAATCGGTTCCCCTATTTATTACGAGCACAAATTGAAGCTAGTAGTAAGATGAAATCTCGACAATTTCCTGTGGTTTATTGATTATTCAGGATCATCTCTCACCCTCCACACTCATTTCTTATTATCTTATTTCATTGCAAACATAGTAAAACCATGAGCTTCTTGATCATCTCGCTCCGCTCCCCACATTAATTTCTTATTATCTTTCGTTGCAAACATATATATAGCAAAACCTTTTGCTCACTATTTTCTCAACGCATAGCCACTGCCACTACTACAACACCCTCCATCACCACCGGTTCGGCCGCTCGTTAAATTTAAGTCAGCGGTGATGGATCTGGCCATCACCGCTGGATATAGAATCGGCGATGATGCCCTTTTCAAAAAAAAAACAAAAGAATGATGCTGGCTGCCCCGCCCGCTCAATCGACACCGCTCGTGGCAGCCCGCGTCACACTGCACCGCTTGCGGCAGGCCGTCCCCATAACCGGCCAAGCCTAGGTGTTGAGCGCGGGAGATGGGGAGGGAAGGGGCAACACGAAGGGGAGGAGCTGTGGGAGAGAGAAATCAGATTTTTTTGAAGAGCCCTATGCCATAGTACAAATTGTAGTATCTGAACTCACGAGTAGACGCATATTACACCCACACACACCTCATGCAACACCTCCCTACAAGTACGCTAAGATCTACTACAACCTATGCTCCATTGTTGCTTGCTCATGTGTAGAAGCACGGTCAGATGATAGTTGACGGCCACCTGGAAATTTGGGAAAAAAAACAGTGATAATCGTGGGTGAGCAGTGCTCGAACCAGCGATTGGCCGCTTGTGCCACTCGAGCGTTACCGCTCATGAGATTGGATGAGACGCCGCAGGACATGTCTGATGGGCATGTGGAGGCACGGCAGGGGAGGAGAGAGAGAGAGAGGAGATTGGAGATGAATGAGCGGGAGAAGGGGAAAAATAGGTGCTACATGCATCAACCACCAATTCGTATTAAGATCCGGTGATTCTCTTCACATCTACCACTGCTGGGGCATAATACCAACTAGTGGTGGTACCAACTATCGCCGTCCGACGGTGATGAGGTGTTTAGAATGGATTATTTTTTGTTGTAGTGTGCACTTCTACATTCTAATGTTTATATTAGTAATCAGGCAATGACAACAGAGTACACCTACTATTCCGATCCCTCCGTTTCAAATTATAATTTGTTTGACTTTTTTCATCAACTTTGACCACTTGTCTTATTTAAAAATTTTGTGCAAACAAAGTCAAATTTAAATCATTCTTGAAGACCTTGTATTGATAAAGCAAGCTACAACAAAAGAAGTAATATTTTGCACAAATTTTTGAACAAGACGAGTTGTAAAACTTGAACGGCGACTCGAGCGGCGGAGGCCGAGGAGCGGCGGCGACTCGAGCGGCGGAGGGCGTCGCGACGGCGAGGCGGCCTCCCGAGTCCTCCCCTCCAGATCCGGCGGCGAGGCGGCCTCCCGGGTCCTCCCCTCTAGATCCGGCGGCGAGGCGGCCTCCCGGGTCCTCCCCTCTAGATCTGGTGAGTCCCTCGAGGTCCCCCTCTATTCCTTTCTTGCTAGGCCATCGGCGGCGCGGCGGCCTCCCGGGTCCTCCCCTCCAGATCCGGCGAGGGTAGAGGTCTAGAGGCTGGTGGTGGTGCGGTGCGGGGCAGTGGCGACGGCCAGTGGTGGTCGCGGCGGCGGTGCGGTGGTTGTAGGCGGGCTCGGCTGGAAGTGCTGGGCGAGCTCGGCCGGTGGTGCGGGGTGGTGGCGACGGCCGGTGGTGGCGGCGGCGGATGTGGTGTTTTTTTATTTATTCTGAAATTATTTGCCGAGTGCCACTTAAACACACGGCAAACTCTTTGCCGTGTGCCCGACAAAAGGCACACGGCAAAGAAGCTCTTTGCCGACGTTTGTATGCAGTGAGCCCTTTGCCGTGTGTTACACACGGCAAATGGTTTGCCGTGTGTTTATCGGGCTTCGCCGTGTGCAGCAGGCACACGGCAAACCCTCTGTCTCCCGTAGTGTTACAACTTCTTATTAGTCTCTCCTCCTAGATCTAAACATGCTTGTGCAATCTGCTACTATTCAATTTGAATATATATGTTCTCCGGCCTCATGCATTGCATCGTCGAACCGATGCATGATCAGAGCGTCTAGTACGTACTTATTATTCAAACCAGCTAGGAACAGGAAGCACCAGTAAGCTTCCAGCCACATTGAAAGTACTTGTCCCAAGACCAACGCTGCGCTACAGCCTCCACGGAAGGATTTTGCGTTTTGACAAACGGCTGCTAGACTCCATGGTAAACGCACGCAACAACTGCTAAAAGGCCAGTGCCGACAGCTTCCT